>NC_084652.1:28044445-28344445 GCF_019802595.1 Syngnathoides biaculeatus
TGGGGGAAGGGGCGCTCGCCCTGGACACCAGAACGGGAAGGCTCAGTTCCCCTCCCCTAACCCTAACCCTAACCCTAACCCTAACCCTAACCCTAACCCTAAGCTATATACCTTTCCCCAAACCCCCCCTAAACACAAGTAAAACTTACACTCTTAAACCTTCCCTAACACAAAGATCACCTAGTCTTATAACCACTCTAATCTTATTTTCAAAATTAAAATATTTTATCTCAAATTTAAAAACTGTAGGCCTTTTCCCAAACCCCCCCTAAACACAACTGTGAATTTACTTTATCTTCCCTAAACACAAAAAATTACCTACCTTTATAACTACTGAAACTTAATTCCAAAATTAAAATATTTGATTTCAAATTCAAAAACTATATACCTTTCCCCAAACCCCCCCTAAACACAAGTATAAACTTACACTCTTAAACCTTCCCTAAACACAAAGATCACCTAGCCCTAAACACAAGTATAAACTTACACTCTTAAACCTTCCCTAAACACAAAGATCACCTAGCCTCATAACTACTCTATTCTTATTTTCAAAATTAAAATATCTTATCTCAAATTTAAAAATTGTATGCCTTTTCCAAACCCCCCCCCCCTAAACACAACAACCGATCTACTTTCCTCAAACCTTTTCTAACCACAATACCCACCTATTTATTACTTTTCTAATTCTAATTCAAAACTAAAATACTTCATTCTTAAACTTCAAAATCATATTCCTTCCCCCCATACCTAAACATAACTGTTGATTTACTTTACTTAGCCCTAATCTTAGAGTCAACCCTAACACGCTCAAACCCTAGGATACTAATTTTATATCAACCTTAGCATAAAATAAAAAAATAGACTCTTAAAAGCAAAACAAATCCATAACCGGTGTGCCGCTTTCAAATGCTAAAATCGGTCGTCCGAGCTAGCTCTGCAGGATAACGACAACGATGGGAGGAAGAAGGACAAAACATTCACAAAACGAGGCCCCAACAACATCTTGCAAATGCATGGAGCCGCCCCCACAAACAGACAAATGCTGGTGAACATCCCAGACCCCAAGTACAATACTAACGAAGGAGGAGTAACCCAATGGTGCCCATCCACAAGAAGAGTTCCACCCACTTTCCAAGCCATCCACAGCCCAAATTTGCAAAACAAATGAAACTGCAACTACGGGGAGATTTAAGAGCCCCAGCGAGCAGCTTGGACACAAACAGAAGTTCAACTCTGAACGCCTGAGGATCCACACGCACAAGACGCTGCTGCCGCTGGGAATTGTGTGCTATAGATTCTGAGGAAGACACAAAACTACTCGTCGATACGTTAATCGATCAGCACACACAGATAAGTATATATTTTCCTTATATATTATTTGGATTTTAAGAGAACTTATTCATAGGTGTTATACTCCAGTTTGCTCAGGGGCCTTAAACGTCTGGGGAATATCCCCTAGGCCCAAAGTGCCCTTTAGCAAACAGAGTTCTGCTCTTGTCTTTTTTAAAAAAAACACAATTTTGTTTTTTGCACCCTTTCCTACCTTTTTACCATCTTTAAAACCCCTTTTTTTTGGCACCAAGGACTTTTTCTTAGCAAAGCAACCTCAAAACAATTTTTTTTGAGGCCTGCAGCGCTATAATCCCTTTGTGCTAAAAGTGAAGGCCCCAAACAAAACAACAACCCCCCCCCCTTCTCTTCCTTTGTCTAAGTGGAGAAGGAGTGTTGGCCTTCTTTGTTTGCACTAATTTGTTTTGCAATCATTTTTATGGTATTTTTCCTAGTTCATTACTTTACTCCAAAGTAATTTTTTTACCATACATCTTCACTTATTTTTCTGCACTTTGCCTCTTTTCCTTTTTTTGGCAACCCACATCCTTTGGCATTTCTCTGGGGGACAAACTTTTTTCTCCCTCAGGTAAGTGTCTATTTCCCCCACCCGCACACATTGTCTCTCACAAAATAACAAGCTCCCACCAGGTTCTACACTGTAAAACAACCGTGATGACGCACCCGAACCGCGAGATGGGGTCCGGCCCACATGCGAACCAAAACCACGGGCATCGCCGCGACCACCACCACAGGGACACCGACGGAAATGGGCACAGGAGAATGGACCGCGCATTTCCTTCCCGTCCTGGGGGAAGGGGCGCTCGCCCTGGACACCAGAACGGGAAGGCTCAGTTCCCCTCACCTAACAGGCCAGAGCCTTCTCCAAACGCCGTCCGTAAAAAACATCCTCCAGCTGGCGCACAAGCGGACTCGAGACAACGACGTCGCAGGACCCCAATTGATGGCGCGACTTCAAACCGCGAGATGGGGTCCGGCCCACATGCGAACCAAAACCACGGGCATCGCCGCGACCACCACCACAGGGACACCGACGGAAATGGGCACAGGAGAATGGACCGCGCATTTCCTTCCCGTCCTGGGGGAAGGGGCGCTCGCCCTGGACACCAGAACGGGAAGGCTCAGTTCCCCTCACCTAACCCAGTTTGTAGAAGGTCTGCCCGATGCTGAAGCGGGAAGGGAGCCAAGACGTCAAAACACGACACGAACAAGATGGAGACACCTGCGTGTGTGTGTGTGTGTGTGTGTGTGTGTTCCTTACATGACTCCGAAAGAGACGTCAACGGTCGCAACTGGCGGTGCGCTGCTGACCTGGGGAACAAAAAAAGTTACAATTTAGTAATAACCAGTGACTATAATCCTTCAACGGCAGTTATAACGGGATCGCGCAGTCAGATAATGAAGTCATCGAAATACATTGTCAGAAACGGCTTTCTTAAACCGAAGCGTCGTGCGATCCCCCCCCCGCCCCCCCACACAAAAAAAAACGGTTACTTGAGTGTATGAATTCCGATGGATTATTACTGGATGGAAAAAACGGTTTTCTTATGTTCCAATATTTTGCTACGTGCGCATTTTAGAGTCACGAAAGCGTCGTCTGCCTTACCTGCTGTTGTTGGTTGTCGACCAAATTCGGGCTCATCGTCTGCCAAGCTTGGTCGTCCATCTTCGTCTTCGTCTGCTCGAGGAATGTTTTCGGATTTTTTTTTCTTGATTCCGATTTATTAGGATTACTGGGACCGCCCTCAAATGCAGCCCTATGGGGGCACAAACCAGTGCAATCTGTAGGCCGGTCCCAAGCCCGGATAAATGCAGAGGGTTGCGTCAGGAAGGGCATCCGGCGTAAAAACTGTGCCAAACAAACATGAGCGTTCATCTAAAGAATCCCATACCGGATCGGTCGTGGCCCGGGTTAACAACGCCCGCCCCCGGCACTGCTAACCTGCAGGGCGTCAGTGGAAATTCAGCTTCTGTGGGTCGAAGAGAAAGAAGAGGAGGAAACTGGATCCAGCGTCAGAAGAAAAAGAGGAATGCACAGAGCCTACAACTGAGTGTAGGGACTTTGAATGTTGGGACTATGACAAGAAAAGCTCAGGAGTTGGTTGACATGATGATTAGGAGAAAGGTTGATATTCTGTGCATCCAAGAGAGCAGGTGGAAAGGAAGTAAGGCTAGAAGTTTAGGAGCAGGGTTTAAATTATTCTACCTCGGAGTAGATGGGAAGAGAAATGGAGTAGGGGTTATTTTAAAGGAAGAGCTGGCTAAGAATGTCTTGGAGGTGAAAAGAGTATCAGATCGAGTGATGAGACTAAAATTTGAAATTGAGGGTGTTATGTATAATGTGGTTAGCGGCTATGCCCCACAGGTAGGATGTGACCTAGAGTTGAAAGAGAAATTCTGGAAGGAACTAGATGAAGTAGTTCTGAGCATCCCAGACAGGGAGAGAGTTGTGATTGGTGCAGATTGTAATGGACATATTGGTAAAGGAAACAGGGGCGATGAAGAAGTGATGGGTAAGTACGGCATCCAGGAAAGGAACTTTGGGGGACAGATGGTGGTGGACTTTGCAAAAAGGATGGAGATGGCTGTAGTGAACACTTATTTCCAGAAGAGGGAGGAACATATAGTGACCTACAAGAGCGGAGGTAGAACCACGCAGGTAGATTATATTTGTGCAAATGATGTAATCTGAAGGAGGTTACTGACTGTAAAGTAGTGGTAGGGGAGAGTGTAGCTCGACAGCATAGGATGGTAGTGTGTAGGATGACTCTGGTGGTGGGTAGGAAGATTAAGAAGACAAAGGTAGAGCAGAGAACCAGGTGGTGGAAGCTGAGAAAGGAAGAATGTTGTGGTAAGAGGTAAGACAGGCTCTCGATGGAAAGCAGAAGCTCCCGGAAGACTGGACAACGACAGCCAAGGTAATCAGAGAGACAGGCAGGAGAGTACTTGGTGTGTCTTTTGGTAGGAAAGGGGAGAAGGAGACTTGGTGGTGGAACCCCAAAATACAAGGAGTCATACAAGGGAAGAGATTAGCGAAGAAGTGGGATACTGAGAGGACTGAGGAGAGGCGAAAGGAGTACATCGAGATGCGATGTCGGGCAAAGGTAGAGGTGGCAAAGGCTAAACAAGAGGCATATGAAGACATGTACACAAGGTTGGACACGAAAGAAGGAGAAAAGGATCTCTACAGGTTGGCCAGAAAGAGGGATAGAGATGGGAAGGATGTGCAGAAGGTTAGGGTGATTAAGGATAGAGATGGAAATGTGTCGACTAGTGCCGGTAGTGTGCTAAATAGATGGAAAGAATACTTTGAGAAGTTGATGAATGAAGAAAATGAGAGAGAAGGAAGAGTTGAAGAGGCAAGTGTGAAGGACCAGGAAGTGGCAAGGATTACCAAGGGTGAAGTCAGAAAGGCACTACAAAGGATGAAAAATGGAAAGGCAGTTGGTCCTGATGACATACCTGTAGAGGTATGGAAGCTATTTGGAGAGATGGCTGTGGAGTTTTTGACCAACTTATTCAACAGAATACTAGCGGGCGAAAAGGTGCCTGAAGAATGGAGGAAAAGTGTTCTAGTTCCCATTTTTAAGAACAAAGGGGATGTTCAGAGCTGTGGGAACTATAGAGGAATAAAGTTGATGAGCCACACAATGCAGTTATGGGAAAGAGTAGTGGAGGCTAGACTCAGGACAGAACTAAGTATCTGGGAGCAACAGTATGGTTTCATGCCTAGAAAGAGTACCACAGATGCATTATTTGCCTTGAGGATGCTAGTGGAAAAGTACAGAGAAGGTCAGAAGGAGCTACATTGTGTCTTTGTGGATCTTGAGAAGGCCTATGACAGAGTACCAAGAGAGGAACTGTGGTACTGCATGCGTAAGTCTGGTGTGGCAGAGAAGTATGTTCAATTAGTACGGGACATGTATGATGGCAGCAGAACAATGGTGAGGTGTGCCTTAGGTGTGACAGAGGAATTGAAGGTGGAGGTGTGACTGCATCAGGGATCACCACTGAGCCCCTTCCTGTTTGCAGTGGTAATGGATAGGCTGACAGATGAGGTTAGACTGGAATCCCCTTGGACCATGATGTTCGCAGATGATATTGTGATATGCAGTGAAAGCAGGGAGCATGCAGAGGAACAATTAGAAAGATGGAGACATGCACTGGAAAGGAGAGGAATGAAGATTAGCCGAAGTAAAACGGAATATATGTGCGTGAATGAGAAAAGTGGAGGGGGAAGAGTGAGGCTACAGGGAGAAGAGATAGCGAGGGTGGACGACTTCAAATACTTGGGGTCAACAATCCAGAGCAATGGTGAGTGTGGTAAGGAAGTGAAGAAACAGGTCCAAGCCGGTTGGACCAGCTGACAGAAGGTGTCTGGTGTGTTATGTGACATAAGGGACTCTGCTAGGATGAAGGGCAAAGTTTACAAAACAGTGGTGAGGCCGGCCATGATGTACGGATTAGAGACGGTGGCGCTGAAGAAACAACAGGAAGCAGAACTGGAGGTGGCAGAAATGAAGATGTTGAGGTTCTCGCTCGGAGTGACCAGGTTGGATAGGATTAGAAATGAGCTCATTAGAGGGACAGCCAAAGCTGGATGTTTTGGAGACAAGATTCGAGAGAGCAGACTTCGATGGTTTGGACATGTTCAGAGGCGAGAGAGTGAGTAAACTGGTAGGAGGAGGGTAAGGATGGAGCTGCCAGAGAAGAGAGAGCAGGAGGAAGACCAAAGAAAAGGTTGACGGATGTGGTGAGGGAAGACATGAGGGCAGTTGGGGTTCGAGAGGAAGATGCAGGAGATAGGCTAAGATGGCAAAAGATGACACGCTGTGGCGACCCCTAACGGGACAAGCCGAAAGGAAAAGAAGAATATTTTTGTTGTGTTCCATTCCCAATGTAATTTTGTAGTTAGGTTTAAGTTTATGGTTCCGGTTAGTAGTGTTTAGGGGGAGTGGTCGTATTTCTATGGTCACGCACCCCTTGGGGGTTCAAGGGTGCCTCATTGGCATATCAATTTTCTTTCCACTTTTCTCCTCTCGTGTTTTGTCCAGTGAATGCTGTGTTCCGATCCGGACACTTGTAGCGCTCCAATTCCGTGTTTTAGAAAGGGTTTCACCAACGTCGTGTGCGTGGGGTTTTGTCCCTTTCGTGTTATAGCGATGTCGCATCATCCGAGCTGCTACGGAGCTGCCGTTTTCACGCACATATAATGTGCGGCAACTGGTGCACGTGATAACGGACACACAAGTGGTAGTATTAACGCTGATTGTTCGTTGCATGCGGAAGATTGATTTGTTTGTTGGGTTTTACATTGTTTGGTGACTAGGTGGTAATTAGTGGAATGAATTTTTGATCGATTGTTTTGCTCAGTGTTTGGAAATTCTTGCGGCATCTTCAAGAATGATCTTGAGTATCCTTGCGTGTGAAGTGAACAGTGTATTTACCGCTTCCCAAAATCCGTGTCCCGTGTGCAAATGCGTTTGAAGCGGAGTATCTGCCATTTAATGAACCCTGTGAAAGTGTGTTGAGGATGGAAGGAGTCTTTGTGTAGTAGTGCGTGTGTGTGTGTGTGTGTGTGTGTGTGTGTCAGGGGGTTTGAAATACACCTGAATATCCAATGTATGATGTTGGGTGAAGTCTGGTCCTTTATAAACGGTTGTGTCCAAAAAGTCACAATTTATTTATTTATTTTGGGGGTTTGTCATGGGCGGATTTTCAGGTGGAAAGCGTTGGCCTCACAATTCTGAGGACCCGGGTTCAATCCCAGCCCTCCCTGTGCGGGGTTTGCATGTTGTCCCCGTGCCTGCGGGAGTTTTCTCCGGAACGTCCAGTCGGGGTCTCCGCTTACTTCTGCTTGATGACAGCTGTGATCGGCTCCATTAGACATATTTTTATGTCGTCTCCAACCGACTTAGCATTGAACGATGCTTTGTTTATTTTGGGAATGAACTGAAAAATAGGGCAAATTACTACATTTTGGGACATCACTTGGGAGGAAAACTCTATGCGGAAGGACCATGTATTTTTTGCCTTTGTCCTCAACTGGAGATGACCTGCAGGGAGAAGGACTCAGACTCTCTCACATAACTACACAAGTGGTTGACATATCACTGGAAAGTTTAGATGCTTACCTATCCAACAATAGCCTCTTTATACATGGTCTTGATCCAATGTTGCTACTCTCATGTTGATACCACCTTCCTACATAAACTTATTTGACGATCATCCCGGGATGATCGTGGGTTGAACTCCTTTAACACTGAAGAAGGAGGGCTTAGTTCCCCTCACCTAATCCATTGGACACAATGAAAGCATACCTAAGACATAAGACAAATACAACTTTCTGGAAACATCTTTATTTTGACAAGGGTTAGCATCTAATATCATTTTCTGCATATGTTGAATATTGTCTTCCTCTCTGATCCCTCTATCTTGCCTTTTGATGAATGTTTTCCCTTAAAATATTTCAATTCTACATTTCTTGTGCACATTTCAATAACAATGACAACTTTTGACAATATTTTTTAAGGGTTACTACTTGTTGCCACACTAAACTCACCAAGTATACTTTGCACACAGTTGCACAAATAAACGTGATGCAATACAACACATAAATGGTACCTTAAAAAAAGGAAATTGTGACTAGTGTTTATGTTCGTGTTATACTTTTAGGGGACAAAATACAGTACTTTTTGTTTGTCTTCAGTAACGATTTATACCTGATTTTGATGGGAACATGCTCACAAATACTTGTCCCTATTTTGTTTTGATCATGAGCCTGGGAAAACTCCAACAGTAAATTAGAAGGCATTATGCACATGCGAGTGGGAAGGCTTCTCACTCCAAACGCTGTGTAAAGTTTTCTGGGAAAAGTCCCTTCTGAGCTCCTATTCCCAGCATCGTCCAGTCACTTTGCTTGAAACCTGTCAGCCAGCCAGCTTCCTGCATTTGTGGCATTCAGAGACATGAATCTTAGAGGGTGAGGGTTTGGTGTTGCACGACAGATACATGCGGTGCGCTGCATTTCACCTGATCCTCCACTGAGGCAGTGGGAACAACCAAAACCACATCCCCTTGCTTCAGGTCCAGCTCATCGCTGTTTGCTGCCTCAAAGTCATGCATAGTCTCCACCTGCAGATTTTTTTTTCTTCCCTCATTTCATGGCTACATGCAGTGTGGAACTCTTTGATCAACAACTTTTGATTCTTCAGAATTTCAGTACAGTGGTACCTCTACTTACGAAATCAATTCATTGCGGAGGTTGGTTCGTAACGTGAATTTTTTCCTTGGTAGAAATGCGTTTTATATGGAAATAGCCTAATGGGCCCCTCCCACCACCACCGCGGACAAAAAGTAAGCAAAGTGTACATAATGTAAAGAATAACAAAAAATATTGTTCATTTACCTTTTGCCGTTGAGTGCGCGGTGAGCAAAAAGGCGTCGTGGCGTCTTCAAAGGCAGAGGTACGCACACAACCTAATTCCACTCCAATGTATAAATTCCACAAACTATGAATTCAAATCAAAGATCAACATTCCAATTTTTCAGGGTTAGGTTGTTTCGTGAAGTACCAATCCAAGGATGTTTTGCCTTTGACAGCTTTTAATAATGTTGGAGAAATGTCATCGAAGTGAGCAACACCCTGGCCCTCAATTTTTTGGGGCCCGCGCAAAGAGGTTGTACAGTACGAGTGTGTGCTAGCGTATGACACTGATTTCGGAGAAGAAGAAATCCATCATGGGTAAGGATTGATGTCCCTTCTAGCCAATGGAGGGATGTGATGCCACATAGATGTTACGTGATAACCAATGGGGGAACAGATCTACTGCGTCACAGAAACCAAGACACAGGAAGTGCATCATGGCTAAAGATTTATGTCCGTCCTAGCCAAGGTGATGGCCAGGAGGATGCTCCGGCGATAGCCAATGGGAGAGCAGCTCTATCGCGCCACTTTCAAACCAAGATACAGTTCAGTATTTTATATATTTATATATATATTACAGTACTTTCGGTGGAATCCAGCAGCATATATTTCCCTTTCGTATGCTGAATTTCCTTCGCAACTAGAGACAAAATATTTCCGAGGAGGCTTTTCGGAATCCACATTTTTTTGTTTGCAGAGAGGTTCGTAAGTAGAGGCATGACTGAACTTGTTTTTAAAATCTAACCTTGTACAGGAAGTCATCAGGTAGTCCCCCGGGAGACGAGCTCGTGGGTTTGATTGGGGATTTGTCAGCCACTCCACCGTTGTCGCCGATAGCGGAGGGCGAGATGATGTCTGTGTCACGATCGTCATCACCTTCATTGCTGGAGGCGGGCTCAATTACTACCGATGGGATCGCCATGCTTTCCTACAAAGGATACACTTTTTTTTTTTTGTTTTTTTTTAACTGCACATCCATGTGAGTGATGTCAGATACGGTATGTTGTGCTTAATAGACATAACATGGTGTTAGTATTATCATTGTATGTTTTTCATGTTTGGAATTTTTCTGTTAGTGGAGTTTGTCATAAATAAGCATTTCATAAAATATATAGTGAAATACGCTGACATCTTGAAGGTTACTTTCATAAAGTCGGGAAGTCCAAAATGTAAAAGACAACTGGAAATCTCACGATGGCCCGTGGCAGCCAGCCGATCCAAAAATGGTGCTCATCAATTGACCTAAACGACTGCATTTTTTTGAAGACAATATGGCGTGTTCCTGAACTAGAAAGATTATTATCCAAGTGAAGAAGTTACATTTTTCTTTTCCCATCAGTATGTAACTGAAATGTATGACAGATCATCCCTACAAAGCTGCGTATTTGTAAGCATTACTGCCGTGTATGGAGATTTTACCGGAGTCTCATCCGTAGGACTTTGCTTCTTCTCTACTGGAACTGAATCCAGATCCTAAGTTAAATAAAAACATTTTATTAGATATCAAAATAATGCACCGCTATGGCCTATTATGACAATAGCGCTTTGAATACATTGCAAACATGCACAAGAAAAATAGACTTGGATAAAGACCTTTGACCTCGGGAAGATTGGATGATTCATTAAAATGGTGACGAAAATGAGCATAAACAGCAATCAACTTGAAGGTGTGATCAACCATTATAGTTAAGAAATAGACACACGATAGTTGAATTGACAATGAAAGACGATCTTGTGACTCACTGAAGGCTTTTCTTCCACTGGAGAGCCAGGACTCACTCCTGTATTTTCCTCAGCAGCAGGTTGCACCGGGAGGGGTTCTTCACCAGCAGGAGGTGCAGGATTCACCATCTCTGAGGCCTGAATTGATAATTTACGTCATTAACGATGTATAAAAAAATAAAAATATCCTGAAGATATTTCGTTCCTTTACTACATCTGATAGGCCTGATGGCAACTGGCAACATGCCACTGGAATTCATCAAATGGCTACTCACCATTTTGTCAAAATCAGCAAACAACGATGGGCAAGGGGCATCCTTCAGAATGCATGTTTAAAACGAAGACAAGAAGAGTCTCAAATGGTCATAAAAATACCCAACAAAGAGTGACAAGAAGGCTTACAGGGAATACTATTACAGAGGTGCTGGGAACGAAGGATTCCGAGGCTTGAGAGAGACAGACAGACATACATATAGTCAGAAGGCTAGAATAATGATTCCTGGGCAGGACTGAACTTGGATCCGATTGGCAAATGTTGTAACTTCTGATTAAAGTTTCATTTGACCAATCAACTGTTAAACTGGAAGTACGTGCTTGAGAGCCAACCTTCTATCTAATGTCAGATTGTGGTAAGTGTTAAGTCGAGATGCAAGACATATACAGGAAAGCAAAGGGAATGGGATCAGCTGAGGGTCAGTGGGAGCGCTAGGATTTCAACTGATGTCTACTTGCTGCCAAACTAACACACTGAAAATGGGACCATGTACCTCCTCCTTTTCTTTAGCTACATCTTGGTACATTTTTCCAAGTCTCAGGTTTGCAGCCTCATCTTCGGACATGTCGGAACTTTCCGGTTCCTTGCAGACTTTGGGAACATTTACATCTTGCACCTCCACAGTTGAGCTTTGGTGTACATTTGGAAAGCCAAAGCAGCTGCTCTTGCCATCTTGCTTCAGGAACACGTTATCAACCGCAGCGTCTGACGACGCTGTACACGGACTGCTTGCAAAAGGTTCCCAGCTGCTTCCTCCGTCTCCAGAGACCACAAAAGACTTTGCCTCTAAATTGCCTTCTGACCTCAGAGAATCTGCCTCATCTACAACCTGAGTTTCGGCAAAAGGAACACATTCAAATTGTTCTCTATCCTGTGTTTCTGCAAAAGGGTCCAAATCAAATACACCTCCTCCCGCTGTTTCAGCGAAAGGATCTGGATCAAACGCGCTTCGGCCCATTGTTCCAGCAAAAGGGTCAGAGCTAAATGCACCTCCTCCCTGAATGTCGTCAAATGGATCTGAAGCCGGTGCTCCTGCATCTTGTGTTCTGCTGAAAGGATCTGAAATGAATGCTCCGCCCTGTTTTTCAGCAAAAGGGTCAGAGTCAAACACACCTATGCCCAGTGTTCCGGAAAAAGGGTCCGATTCAAAAGCACCTCCTCCCTGAATGTGAGCAAAAGAATTGAACTCCGACGCTCCTTCTTCCTGGATTTCGGCTAAAGGACGTGATTCTAACGCTGCTCCTGCTCTGTGGGTTTCAGGTAAAAAATCTGATTGTAATGCTCCTCCGCCCTCTGTTTCAGCCAAATGGTCTGAATCAAACGCACCACCTCCTTGTGCTTGGGTAAAAGGGTCAGATTCAAACGCAACCTCTTCCCGTGTTTCCGCAAAAAGATGATGAAACTTGCTTACTCCATCTATTTCTGTAAAATGATGACTATCGAACACACCTCCCTCCCGTGTTTCCGACCAAGTTGGTAAATTTACCGACATGACATCTGCTGTGCTTTCCTCATCATTCAGAATTTTGTCTCCTTGAGCACCACTTCTATTTCCTGTGATATCCCACAGCGACTCTGCATTTTTATCATCGGGGTGAAATTTGCGTGAAGGTTCGTCATCTGCACTTGTCCAGCCCCCACACTGAACCCCATCGGCCCATTCTTCAGCGGTTTCGTATTCTGATCCCGAGCCCTCAGGAGACCTGGACCGCTTGTCTGTCATGCTTTTGGAGGTGTCCTCAATCTCTTTCCCAAACTCATCAGTAAATACGAGCCCAGGGGCGGACTTCCTGTGACCTCGCTCGCCTGGCTTATTTCCCTCAGACTCTGCGTGCCCTGCTTCCAATTCATGGGCAGCACAGGGAAGGTTGTGGCGGTTTTCAGACCGGTCGTCCCGGCTGCTAACCTCATCCTCTGCTTCCTCACTGTCCTTGGTAGAAGGAGTGAGTGGAGGAGGAGATGTGACTCTATCTCCTTCGCCCCCTTGATCCCCTTGCTCTGTCCGTTCTGGAGGTCCTGTAGCGGCCTCCCCTGGGGCAGCTTCTCCGTCGGTGGCCACTGAACCAAAGTCAGCTGACCAGTCGGCGACAAAGCCGCTTTCTGAAGCCTGAACAGACACAGGGAGTGAACGGTTAAGGTTTGATGGAGCCAGTCCAACTGCTACTGGAGAGTCAGCTTGCATGTCTGTAGTATTGATTTTGTGCTCTTTGTCATGACTTCACTCTCACACTTGTAATAAATATTACAAACAAGTTCTTGCTCAGTAAAGATGTCATGCTGAGTGAGTTAAATGCTTACGGTCTGGGCCTAGAAAGGAGTAGTAGGTCAGAGTTGATCATGTTTGAAATCACTTCATCAATAAATCAATTTCTGGAAAAATGAGAATATACTCACCGACCACGTATCCCAAGGTACAGCAGTCTTGGGGAAAGAAAGAAAAGGTTTGTGTCTTTCAATTGTTCCACTTTAGACAATTTAAATGTTCTCGTAAAGTCAAGGCAATGTGCACCACCGGGTTTGTTCAAAACCTTCACAGTCAACACATACAGTGTTAATGTACACACGTATCTATGTCCACAAGGCATGCACGTCGATGATTTTGCGTAAATAACCTGCGGTACCGGCGACACACTTTCATCTGGTTGGAAGGCGTCGAAATCCATATCGAGGAGAGATTCTCCTGGCCTCTCGTTGGGCTGCGGACACACAAGACAGTGAATGAGGCGAGGCGGAATGCACCTGGTTTTTGGGTTTTTTTTTAGGGTACAAGACAACACCTGCAGTGCTGATGGTGCTGGTAAAAATTCTCCTCCAAACAGGTCAATGATTTGCTCCTCCACCACCACCTCCTTGGAAGGCGTGACTTTGGGGGGCGGAGGCACTGGGGGTCCCTTTTTCATCTGTCAAACGGCAGAATTGCCATTATTCAACATTCACCATCTGGTGTTCATCTGAATGCTGTTTAGCTTGACCACCCGCGAAAAAAAAAAGACTTTCCCTTTCAAACTCAATACTTGACCTGACAAAAGGGAACTTGTGCTTATTTGTGATTAAGCATTCGTGAAGAAATTCATCCACTCGAGATTTTTAAAGAATATTTGCCAGATAACTCAACAATGCTTGCTTTCTGTAACGTTCTAAGATGCCTGCCAAATACAGTACCCTACTTCTTCTAAGGCTTGCAGCATGCCGAGGAGTCGCACAAACGCAACTGAACTGAATAAATGATACGAGCATACGTAGCTTACGCTTTGGCCTCGACAAAACAGCAGTGTCACGAAAATCGCTTGAGAAATGAGCAAGTTGTGACTTAATTTAAGTGTCCAGCTATTGACTTCTACAGGAAAAACCAGCTGCCCAACACGGCTGACACCTAAACGTGCTGTGCAACGGTACTGCCAGTGCGTTTCCATATCTTGCGTGTTCATATCGATGCTGTACCCCGCCTCTCTCCCGAAGTCAACTAGGATGGGTGCCAGCACACCTGTGTGACGAGTGCAGTCAAGCATTTCAGAGAATGTTTGGCTGGACCATATACACACACACACACACACACACATTATATACATATTGATGCGGTATGGCAGCAGTATTCTGAATCTCGCTTTGGACCAGGAAACATTGTTGATGTGGAAGCGACTTGCCATTTGTGAATAGTTGTTAAATCAGACATGTTTCTATGCTGTTCAGCTTTCACGCTGACTGATTAAAAAAAAAAAAAAAAAAAAAAAACACAGTATGTACTGAAAAAATACATATCTGTGTGACTTGCATTAAAAACTGCATGAAATGATTCTACGAAAGTAAAAAGTGATATTTTTACAGATTACCATACATGCCAGTGTCCTTGCAATTTGCAATTCTAAATGTTGGACAATGTGGTAAAATGAGTTTGAAATAACAGATGTCTAAAGTTAGGACGTGTGTCATTCTTGGAAGTACATTTAGGGTTTCAACTATTTAAATAGGAAACTATATATCCTGAATTTAAAAAAGGAATTACTATACTCTTTGCATAGGGCATTGGTCCCTATTCACTGGTTTGACTGTGCCTTTGAGCTCTTGTACTTTAATTGATGATAGGAAAAGAAAAGGACAAAATCACCAAAAAGCAGCAGCATTATCAGCCATTTTGTGAAACATAGCTAAAGACTCAAGTTTTCCAACACGAACACATGATCCTGACGTCATGTTCGGTATCCATTAGTCGAGCATACAGTACCTTCAATGACAAAATAAGCATTGCATGTCTATTTCTGTGGGTGGGGTGGAAACACAAACAACACATTTGTTCTACAAACCTGGTTCCCATAAATCAAATGTGCCTGAGTGTCTGTGAACAATTAACACAACTCACGTTAATTGCATTAATTCCATGAAATCAACTTTTTCAATTCATTCATCCATCCATCCATTTTCCAAGCCGCTTATCCTCACTAGGGTTGTGGGAGTGCTGCAGCATTTGAATGCCATGAGCGGAAATGCGTGAATTAAGGCCTCTTAATACTCAAGCGGCTGACCACGCCGGCGTTGCGTAACATTTACGACACATTGGCCGCCGCCTCCCCTTCGTTACTTGACGCACACACGATAAAAATTGTCACTGTGCGTCAAATGTCGGGATGATTATCCCTCACGATTGGCCCATTTTAGTCACGTTGTGATGACTGACCCAACGTTCCATATCTTGCCTACGTCACCGCTTTCTCCATCAATTTTACGCCATCATTAAATTCATCTTCTGGTAAGCGACACCCTCGGCTTGGAGGAGTACTGCGGTACATTTTCAAAACTCCGCAGGTGGGTTGAGCTGGAGTATATCGTAAAGGCAAACAACGTGCGGGAGAGCCGCACTGATGTTAGCGCTGTCGTGGCACATCAGAATCGGAATCGGACTTAATGGCCAAGTATGTAACAACACACAAGGAATTTGTCTCCGGCAGTCAGTGCCGGCCTGGTACGACATTCATGATGAGTACCGAGAAGAAGAACAAACAATAGTCAGTCAATTATTAGTAACTCTTAAATTGCCCCGGACATGCCTATATAAATTTTAAAAATCGATATTTTTAGGAAAAATTACAAATAATATTATTCACTTCAATGTGTATACAAAAAAAAAAAAAAAAAAGAGCGGCGAGCGTGTCATTCATGCGCAACATTGGACAAGTCTGACTCGACATCCCAGTGGTAGCCATATTGCCTGCTACGTCATTTCCAGCTGTCACGCTGGGACAGTCGCCATTCATGAGACGCCGTGCCAACTGCTATGGGAGACGAACGACAAAGATTAGCGGATGTTTCTGACGCCCCTTCTGACACGGAAGCTCTCTCACAATCGAGTGAAGTGACCGGGGCAATATCAACCTATCGTTTCGAGCCATATTTAGATGACATGCGGAACACTTCTACTTCACAACAGAGTCCCCGACAGTATGTAGCGTACTCAGGAAGACCCATGCCAGGCGAACTAACTGGCCAGTGGGAGCGGGGGGCTCCTTTCTCCTCCTGCAAGCGGCCAAAGCGCTGACTTGAAGAGTGACGGATGTGCAAGATGCAGAGTCGTCTGGCATTTACAGCAGCTAAGAGTGCGTCAACGCCCCACATCAGGGAAGGATTGTACAGAGTGCCCTTACCCGTATGCAGTTCACCGTTATAGACCGGTGCAATGACAATTGTGCAAAGGGAGCAGTTTAAAGTGACCAATTGAGCAATAGTTTACATGATTACTAATGCTAATACTGATTGGACCAGCAGGATGTGAGGGTGTGCCACAACAACGGCACAAGGCCGAAAATTGTACGTTCGCTGATTAAATATTTCATGACTTCATTGCAAGAGGGAAAAAAAATGTTTGAATGCCTGTTAGTTTTGATTTTCATTGATCAGTAGGGCCTACCTAACAGAAGAGCCAGTGGCCGGGATGCGGAGGTTCCGAAAGGATCCTAGCCCCTCTGGACCGAGTTCGAGTGGCATGCAAGTCTTCGAGGGTGGCTCGGGTGATGCTGACAATCCGTTCGTGCGAACAGAAAGAAGCCTTACATGCCACGCACCATTTTTCCTCCCACTCCCTATTCCCGACATACTGGGGGTTGTGGCCAGTACCCAATCTGGGCTCATCACGTTATGATTATGAGTGTGAGAAATGCCAAAATGTTTGGAATTGGACAAGTTTAGGCACCAGACACTCCCAACAGAGAATGTACTGTGTGTACTGGAAGGTATGAACAGAGCGTGGGTTGCCTCATTGACAGCGCATTTCTTAGTTGTCTGTGTAAGTAAATGTTTATTTTCCCAATAAAAGCCCTCTTCCGAGTATAGTGTTTGTTGTGTTACACTGTGAGGTATCACAAAAGCAAAAAAATATGAGTGCCATGTTTATTTAAACAAAATGTTGCTTTTCTCCACTTTGTGCTAGAAAATATCAGCATTTTTTTTTCCAACTGACCTCTTTTCTGCTAATGACTAAAGATCTTAAAGAGCTTGAAAATATACAATAATATACCTTTTTTCGGTCAACAAAGTCTACTCTCTCTGTTGGTAAGTTTGGTGCTTGTATTGCGACGGAGCACAAGATTCTGTGGGTCTTGAAAGATCACTCCAAATGTACTAAAATGGTGAGCAATAGCAGAAACTGTTTGGATGGCAAAATGAATGAATGAATGAATTACAGTATCAAAGTAATACTAATAATGAACAGTGTGGTCAGACAGGAAAAGAAGAAATAAATCACTATACCTGTCCATTTGAGTGAAAAGAAAATGGGAACCAGAGTTCTAGAAGCAACCTATTTCCACACATATTTGTCCAAATGTGCTTGACAAACATGTTAATAATGCCGCTACATTGTTACCAATCCACAAACACTAACACATTTGGAACATATCACGTTCACTCACCATCCCAGAGATGAGTGTGCAGCAAAGAAGAACAGCCACAGAACATTAAGCAACAAATATAGCCCGGTGCTTCACTTAGATCTTCTGGGGAAAGGTGTGTTGGCACGACTTATTCAAAATAATCATGTCTTCACTCGAAACTCAAAGTTCCATATGAAATGCTTTATCGTCGACGAAAATTTTGCGTGTGCTGGTCAACTTCCTTACCTGCATTGGAGATTTGGGGCGCGGAGGTCCTGGAGAGACTGGACGTAGCATGTGATTGGAACTGGCGTCAGGACTCTCAGGTGGACTTTCGTATTCTGGCGGAGACGGTGTTCGAGCCAGCCGGAGCGGGCCCGAATCACTAGAGGACCCAAATGCAAATGAGCGACCTCCCAGCTTAGCAACAAAAACTCATGAGTTTCTCAATACTCTTAAACATCAGCGGTGCGCGTCAACAATTCATCAGTAGTCACACGTCTATCGAGTATTTTAACCGTGGCCTGCTTGTGATGTTATTTGGGACACGAGGAAAGACATACAGAACGCCGTTGACATCACTTATGTTATCTTGCTGATTTCCATACCTTGGTGCTCCTTGGATGGTGAACATTTTGTCAGCGTGTTGTTCACTAAGTTGCATCATCACTTCATACAGCTGCTTGCACACCTACACATGAGGAGAGAAACGAGCTCAGGTTTCACTGTATTAACGTTGGAATGTGAACTTTAAAAGTTGGCTGTTTCCATGTTAGGTCCCACCAGAGAAATCTCACGGTGAAATCTGGCCTCTAGGCTCGTCACGCTCTTAAAAGTGCTGATGTAAAATCCAACTCGACTGAAACACAAAAGTCACAATTTCAATTCAATTGGATCAGGCTTTGACCAAGATTTTTGCTAATGTTACAGTAAAGTGAGACTCACACTATTTTCTTCACCATCATCATCATCATCATCATCATCCGTATGCTTTTCGTAGTCATATCGAGACTAGGATTTGGGGTCAATTCTTAGTTTAGGCTAGAAGCGTTCATTAATGAATGAATGTCATCCATTTATTGTGATCATACGAAACTGTAGAATGAAATTGGAGAGCCTTCAGTTCTGTTCTTCCTGAAGTCCACAATGACCTCCTTTGTTTTTGTAATGTTAAGTGCCAGATTGTGATCTGTGCACCAGGTTGTGAGCTTCTGGACTTCCTATCTGTGGGCTGTGTCATTTCCCTTTGAGATCAGACCGACCACTGTTGTGTTGTCAGTGAACGTGACAATGTTATTTTTGTGGACTGGGCGGAAGTCGAAGGTGTAGAGACAGAATGGAAGGGGGCTTAGCACAGAGCCCTCTGGTGAGCCGGTCGGTGCTCAGTGTACAGGTGGAGGAAAGGTGGGAGCAGATTCTCACAGCCTGGGCTCTGTTGCTGAAGAAGTCCTTGATCCAGGTGCATGCCAGAGGAAGGAGGCCCAAGATGTCTAATTTAGTGATCAGAATGACCGCAATGATTGTGTTAAAGGCTGGGCTATAATCCACAAAGAGCATCCACGCATAGCTCTGCGGTTACGCCATGTGACTCAACGCAGCATGCCGAGCTATGTTGATGGCGTTCTGTGTGAATCTATTTGCTCGGTATGTGAACTTGTGGGAGTTGGAAGTTGGGCGGAGTGGAGGGGCAGCCATTGATGTACTTGAGAATCAGCTTCTTGAAGGAATTCATAATGACTGATATGAGGGCAACAGGGTGATCGTCATTGAGGGTGGTTAAGGATTTATTTTAGGTGACTTGCTGAAATTGAAATACTTATAGAATAAACTAGTCTAAACAGAGTCGATAGTGACAGCCAGAGTAAACAGTAGAAATGAGATGAAATGTCATTGACCTGTCCCAAAGAGTTGGAAGTTGATCCTGCAGACCAGCGTTGAGCTCATCAAACACTCTCTGGGCCTTTCTGAGCTCCTCATCAGCCTGCAAGATGAGTAAGGACACACTCAATGACGGAAAATCATCAACTTGAGTTTGGTTAACTTCATTTGCGCTAAGAAAGTCAGCATTTTGTTTAAACCGACCTATGTTATCGTTCTGATGACTACAGACTGTAAAAAGTTTAAAAAAAAAAAAAAATCTATATTTATAATCAAAGAAGTCATCTATTCATCAAGATTAACTAAGGGTTAGATTGGCCAGATTTTATGTCTCCAATCTGCCTCAAAGTTGCTCCAGTGTTCAAAAAGATCTTCAGCAGATCTCTGGAACTGTGCAAAGAACCTTCCTGCTTCAAACGTTCCACCATCATCCCCGTCTGCGAGAAACCTGCGATTTCGGGTCCGAATGACGACAGGGCTTGATGTCTGCGGTCATGCAGTCCTTTGAGCGCCTTGTACTGGACTCAGTAGCGTCACAGGTCTCCTGGTGGACCCACTGCAGTTTGCCTACCGAGCAAAGAGGTCAGCAGATGATGCAGTGAACACGGGACTGCATTTCATCCGAGAAAACCTCAACTTCTTGAGAACCTATGCTAGGATCCTGTTCGTGGACTTCAGATCTGTGTTCAAGATCATCATCCCCCAACTCCTGTCTTCCGAGCTTCCCCAGCTCAGCGTCTTGCCTGCCATCTCCTAGTGGATTTACAACTTCCTACTGGGCAGGACACAGCAAGTAAGTAAGCCTGTCAAACTCCTGATGTTAGCAGCAGACACCCCAGTCGACTGCCTCGTCAAAGATTATGACGAATCTGCGAATGCGACAGGAAGTGGAAAGGCTGGAGCTTTGGTGGCGTCGGCACAGCCTGGAGCTGAACGGACTTAACACTGCCGAGAAGACTGTCGACTTTCGGAGGCATCCTTCATCACAGCTGCCCTTCACGCTGTACAACTTTCTTGTGTCAATCGTCGGGACCTTTAAGTTTTTGGGAATTACAGTCCCTCGGGACCTGAAGTGGGAGATCAACATCAATTCCACTTCCTATTCCATCCTCAAAAGCGCCCGGGAAAGGATGTACTTCCCACAGCTCCTAAGGAAGGACCACCTGCCACGAGAGCTGCAGATACAGTTCTAGAGAGCGGTAATGAAATCTGTTCTGCGTACCTCCGTCACAGTCTGGTTTGATGCTGCCACAAAAAAGGACAAACTTTGACTGCAACGGACAATCAGAACTGCTGAAATGGTTGTTGGTACCTCCCTAAACCACCTTTGAGGACTTGCATGCTACACAAACTAAGACAAGCGCAGACAAGATGATTTCAGACCCTCCACACCCTGGTCACCAGCACTTCCAGCTCCTTCTCTCTTGTAAAAAATGCAAAGCAAAACTAGCAGCCATTCCAACAGCTTCTTCCCTCTCGCAATTAAACGGCTAACTTACAATTCAACTGCAACATGCTGCCAATTTTTTGTCTTGAGTTTGTTGCCACATTCTGCCACACCTACTATTAAATATCAGACGTGACTGGTCCACTCACAGTAGTAGTCTCACCGCGCTGCGCTATCTGCACATCCGCTGTTGATTCTTACCTGAGGAGCATCAGCTTTCTAAATATAAAACCACTTCCACAATCGGAATTGTCACGGATTATTACATGACGAGTCACTTTAAAATTGCATACATTCCTTGAAGTCCTGGCACCCTTTTGCACAATGGTCATTGCACGGAACTATTGCTCTATTGGGCACTCTCACTACTCTAAATCACAGATGTCAAACTCAAGGCCCGGGGACCAGACCTGGCCCGCCACATGATTTTATGTGGCCCGCAAAGCCAAATCTAGAGTGTCAATTTCCGTGATTCTTGTAAAAACCTGTACCAAAATTTCAAATTGTCATATATCTTAAATGATAAATTGAGATATTGTAAGCACTTGTCTTACCAAACGTGAATAGTTAAAAAAAAAAAAAAAAGAAAAAACACACATTATCCTTGATTTCTGATTCCAAAACTAGTTCAAAAATTGATGATGTAAATATGATGAGATGATTGAATGTTTTTGTCCCACAGTTATAATGGCCCTCTGTGGGAAACTGGAACAGTAATGTGGCCCGTGAGAAAAATGAGTTTGACACCCCTGCTCTATATTCAAGAGGGCTCTGCATCCTTTGCACAAGTGTCCAAAAAAAAAAAAAAAAAAAAACCCTGTTCCATCATTGACAGATTAGGAGCAGCCCTTATCGTTCCGTGACTGTTAGCGCAATGTCTTTATGTCTCAATTGGCTGTCTGTCTGTCTGTCTGTCGTCACGTATGTCGTAATAGAGCGGCTCCAAGTATGAGACACAAATTCCTTGTATGATTCCTGACAGAGTTATCGAATAAAGATGATTCTGATTCTGAACAGAAATGGGAAACTTGGGAGTCACTTGTAATATGCCTACATTGTATATCCAAAACATATACGAAGTAACACTGGCCTAAGAACAAATCCTTGCAAGACTTCATTGCAATAATGAAACAAGGTCTCAAACCTAGTAACCACTGTAAAGCTGTCGACGATGTGTGTAGTACACCTTTATGAATGTTGATGTTCATTGAGAGACTGACAAAGACATTTCAGAGATAGCGACCTTGAGCATCTTGCGGTCATTTTTCATCCCAGATGTCTGCAAAGTTTCGACGTGATGACGAGCGCTGTCGTAGTCAATGAGTTTTCGGCTCCTTTTGGCCACACGAGTCTGTAGACGTGAAAGTGTAAGTTATGCCGAAGGACAAACAAAGATCAAGATATTGACAGTTGATCACCTTGAGGTCAGGAAACTGTAGCAAATACGCGTCGAGATTTAGCAGTGTCGAGTCCACCAATTTGTTGTGGAAGTTTTCCCACAATGCATCACAGTCCTGTGGGAAAAGACACACGGAACAATGACCACATCCTACATGACCTTACGTAGCAAAAAAAACAATATATGAATGAATCTTGCGTGAACCTCCTAAGCTAAGCTAAGGAGTCGGTTTACTGGCCTACTCTTACTGACTTCACTCTTGCCCAAATCGGGTTTCTGGAATCTTCCCATACGGCATGTAAAAGGTGTCAACTCCAAACAGAAAACACAAGTGGGGCCTTCGTCGGCCTTATGCTGGGTTCTCACCTGACGTACTAAGGACGTTTCATGTGCTGTGCTTACAGATAAAGTCAATGTAGTTTGCGTGAATAAACACATATCCACACCGGGTGACACGTATGACGTCTTTGACAAAGCGTGAGCGCAGTGGGCACACGAAATTTGCCTCCTTCACCGGTTGCCTCGTGTTGGGAGATTTGACTTCCAGCAACATTGACACTGGGACAGTCAATCAGCGTTCGGAACGGACCGCATTACACAAAACGTCCTGCACGCGGATGTCAAATAGAGAAAAATGAAGGCTCGGACTGGGCCCAGAATCAATGACGTCACCACGGGAACGGTAAGCAGAACTTCTGTGCTCTCGTTCCTGACTGACGCTGCTCTGACCCACCTGCAGGAGAACCCAGTCCTGACCCTTGTCCGACCTTATATTTTTGAATAAACTGTCAAACTTCCCAACTGGCCTACAGAGTGTAGCATTTGCTCTTCTAGAATAAAAGAACTGGACAACAGAGGTTTGTTCTTTTCTTAAGATCGTTTTTTTTTTCCCCATGAAATCCACATTTACTTAGTTGTTTTCTTTTACCTTTTCAGACAAATATGCAGTTCCAGTGGTACCTCCACTTAAAAACGTCTTCAGTAACGAAAAATTCAGGTTAGGAAATGCCTCCTCGGAAAAACATTGTCTCTAGTTACTAAGAAAAATCAGGCTACAAAAGGAAAAAATGGGCGCAGGATTTCCCAAATTGCACCCAACATAATTATGCTGTATCTTGGTTTGTGTGGTGCGATAGAGTTGCTCTCCCATTGGCTATCACCGTAGGATCTTCCCGGCATCCCATTGGCTAGGGGGGACGTCAATCTTTACCCATGATGCTTTTTTATTCCCTTGGACACTCGACTGTCATGGAATCACGCTAGCGCTGTCACAAGCTTAGGCACATTTAGCTTTTTTGGAAATGTATTCATCTTTCTTCATAGTGGGCCCGAAGAAACTTTATAATAGACTTTGCCTCCTCCTTCGTCCCACATGGTGCATTTTGCTTGTGACTCACCCTTCTCTTCGCATATTTCCCCAAGGCCATATGTAAACGAACGTGCGTTTTTTAACGATTCTTTACATTATGTACTTTGAATTCTTATTTTGGGCGGTCTGTGTGTGCGAGTGTGTTTCAGAACAGATTAAGCTATTTACATGTAAAATGCGCTTCGACTTCCGAAAAATTCACGTGACAAAATGACTTCATTAGAAGAGGTACCACTGTAGAGGCCTCGTAGCTCAGTGGTTAGAGCACTGGTTTGGTAAACCAGGGGTTGTGGGTTCGTATCCCACTGGGGCCTCCACTCCCCTGAGAAGGCTTGCGTCAGGAAGGGCATCCGGCGTAAAAATTGTGCCAAACATATATATATATATATATATGCGTTTATCTGAGATGACACACTGTGGTGACCCAGAAAGGGACAAGCCGAAAGAAACACACAGAAGAGGTACCGCTGTATAACACGCACCATTATGTGCTTTATCCTATGTCGTGATGCCACGTCTGTGTCAGGTGAGTCAGTATTGTTGGAGGGCATGCAAACAGTTTTGTTTGATTACCTGTTCTGTGCAGTCCATACATTTTACAGTGCAGCTACTGCAAAAAATATGCTTTATTACCTCACAATATAATACAATCAACAAAATACTAATACTAATACTTTAGGCTGGATAAAATCGACAATAACAGCAAACACACTGCTCATTATGCTGTGGCTGAGGGAAGACGCTCCAGCGTTAAATCATTGTGACGTCGTGCGGTGTTCATTGTTGATTAAACGCAGACATCTGGGCGACGTACTGCAAATGAGGAAAAGCGACGCCAGCGCGACCTATGCTTGCTGACCCCGTGCGAGCGACGGCAATTGAAAGTAGGCGTACCTTGCCGATGGTCAAGACATCATCTTTTCCGTGCCAGTCCGGCTCGTAGACCTCATGGAGGGACTGGGTCAAGTTGATGGAGGCCTGCTGCATCCCTGCATAGTCACGCCAGCGTTGAGCATTATGCGCTAGCAGATCATTTACATTCCACTCGCACCACATATCAATGAATTTCAGCTACTCTATACGGCAGCCACACAAATTTGAGAGGCAGTGTAGACTTTGTACGTCACCTTTAATTGCAGACATGTAGGCCTTCATCTCCCTCTGCAGTCGCGAACCTTCACACTGACACGCAGAGCAATATTTCAACATTTGTCACTCTTTCAAAGTTTCAGGACCGAAAAAAAGCAAGTTGAAAGTTGTCCCTCCACAAATGGGTATTCGGAAGGAGACAATCTCTCAAGTCATTGCAGCAGCAGCACACTCAAGTTGTCTCGAGTGTGACACTTTCTTGCCTTACCTCTTGTCTCCTAAAGTTGATGACAACTTGTTCAAACTGTTCGTCTTTGGTCTCGTCTGCTTTTCCGAGCTTCTGCAGCACCTGAGGCGTGACAAAAGAGCTCTTCGAGCATGAATTCATCTGGCATCTTGCTTTCATTATGATTTAAACGGGGCGTGGGCATATACACAAATGGAATAGGCCATTTCATAACAATAGTTTATTTGATCACTCTACTTGTAGGCGAGCTTTTGCATTGGAATGAAAATGTCGCATCCATTGCTGGATGCAAGGGATTTTTTTCCTTATGCAATCGGGATTGGGAGGTAGTGGCAACGATAGCTGTGGGAGTGATGAAGCCGCGGGAGGCAACATGCACTCCGTGTCAGCCTCTAAAACTGTACCATGTAGCACACTTGAGTCATTACATGTCTGCCTTTAAATAGGTCAACTTACTGATCACAAGTTTGTGATGCTAACTGGAGGACGCATCTGGTTAGGACAAATTATTCATCTTTCCGAAGAGTACCATCGATTTGTCTACGCCTGTTTCATGAACTTCCTTTTTTAAATCATTCTGTTGAACCACAATTCAAAAGAAATGCAGGATTTGTATTGATTACTTTCATCTGATTGAAGCTATTTCTTTTTCTTTCCTGAACAGAGGCATGGCAGCAATTTTTTTCCACACCTCTCCATTTAGTGGGGCAAATACTTTTTCACAGCGACGCGTGTACATAATGCATACAATACACAGGGTACCTGTATGCCGAACATAAAGTATATCCATCCATTTCCCAAGCCGTTTGTACTGAATCTACACTACGTGAGTAAACTCGTCACGCATGACGTCATCTCGCGAGAGGGCTAGTTAATATTGCGCGAGGTCACCTCCGTAGCTACCGAGCCAATCAATAAATGTCAGCGAATGCTTTGTCCTCTTTTGGCTTTCATGTGTAGTTTTCGCCCGGCCGTGACGTCATTAGTATGGCGTTCTAAAAAACGCGAACATCTGACGACTGGGAAGGTGTCGCGGCCTGCAAGGACGTCAGCGTCCATCTCCTCCGCCTCCTCCTCCTCTCCTTCATCATCTCTTCCTCCTCTTTTTCATCCCCGACCCCCCTGCCGCTTACCTTCTCCTGTGCTCTGTTCAGCCTTTTCTGTACATTTTTGGCGAAGATCCCCGTCTTGATGTCCGCCATGACGCCGCACCGACAACCGCGGATTAGTGGGAAACAGCGTCGAGTGGGAGGGGCGGGGAGGTGGAGGGGGGGGGGGGTCGGTGTTCGGTGAATGCGCGTGCGCAGAAGCGCAACTCAGATGGCCAGGTCCTAATTCTTTGTGGGTTCTAAACCAAGAGTTTTCTATTTCGCCAAAACTACCAACAAGTCAATTCTGCATAGTATTGCTACCTTTCTGAAACGTAACTCTTGTAGTGTCAAACTTTGTCCATCTGAGGGTAGCACAACTCCACAGTTCATCCATCCATTTTCTTCGCCGCTTATCCTCACGAGGGTCGCGGGGAGAGCTGGAGCCTATCCCAGCTGTAGGCGGGTGGGGTACAACCTGAACTGGTCACCAGCCAATCGCAGGTCACATCGAGACAAAGAGCCGCGCTCACAATCACATTGACGGGGCAATTTAGAGTGTCCAATTAACGTTGCATGTTTTTTGGGAATGCGCGAGGAAAGCGGAGTGCCCGGAGAAAACCCACGCAGGCACGGAGAGAACATTTAAACTCATCCACCGTTCCGCCTTTTTACGTTATATGACACTATTTTTCAAATGTCATTAATGTAAGTACATTTCAATGATCAATATTATTATTATTATTATTAATAAGTATTTGGGACCTGTGCTATTTTTAGAACATATCTCGCAGGTACTTTAAGTAGCCCTCGCAGACAAGCGTGTGCCCGCTGGCACCAGTTTGGTGACCCCGGTCTAGAGGTCAACTCGCTTGACTTTGTTGCAAGCAAGCATGGGTTCAGTTCCCACTCAGTGACGGTGTGAATGTGAGTGTGAATAGTTGTCTTTCTCTCAATGCACCCTGCGATTAACTGGCGACCAGTTCAAGGTATAGTCCGCCTTTCGCCCGAAGCCAGCTGAGATCGGCTCCAGCGCACCGTAATCGTAACCAGAATAAGCAGTGTTGAAAATGGATGGATGGATGGTTGGATGGATGGATGGATGGATAGAGTGGGTTAAGTGGTATCCATATATTGTGTATGTTGATCCTCTTCAAGTCAAGGTGAAAAGTACAGTGACTCAGGGGAAGTAACAAACATTTCGATAAAAAGTCCAACAAAAGCCATGAGGTAGCTGTATAGACAAAAAAAAAACAACAACAACAACAATTGTTAGAAAGTCCCAAATGAATGTGCTCTAACCCTAAACACAGCAACATGGGACAGACTCGCAGTCACAGGCAACGGGACACTGAACCGAGAGTGAACAGAAATGATCAGACAAACATAAAACTGAGCCACAAGACAAGAGTGCGACCCTGGACAAGATGTGCATGGCTGGAGAGAATCGACGAGTTCACGCGAGAAGCGGAGCTGACGAGACCAAAGTGGTGCCAATGACGTGACAGCACAAACAGGACTCAGGCAAACGTCAGGAAACAAAATGACATCAGATCCGAGCACAATTTGAAAAAAGCCCCAAAAAACACATCATGTGAGTGTAAGAATGGGAATGTGAAGACGCAAAAGTTCCACTCCAGACGTCTGCAGGATACTGTGCTGACTTGCAAATGGGAGTTTTCAGCAGCAATATGTACAAAGTGGAAGTCAAGCAACAACGAGCAGGGTCTAAGTGGACGACTCACAAGATGAACAGAATCAGAAGAATTATTTGACACTCAGCACTGCATGTCAGCGGGTCTCATGCATCCTCGTGCCTGCCTTCGCGTCCTCCACGACCATCCTCTTTGATCTTCCTCTCGCTCCTTTCCCGGCATCTCCATCCTCATCCTTCTTCCTATATATTAGCTCTCCTCTGGACGTATCAACACAACGCGGAGTGGCCGGAACTGCGGTACAGCCGGGCAGGCTCAAGACTGACTTCAGGAGTCATCCTTTGCCGAGGGTGTCCCTCACGCCGTCCAACTTGTCTGTGTCGAGGATCGAGACCAAGTTTCTTGGAATTGCAGTCTCCGACCCTAACGTGAAGTGAAAGATCAACGTCAACTCCATCCTCAAAAAGGGCCAGCAGAGGATCTATTGTATTTCCTCCAGCTTCCGAGGAACTACAGCCTTCCACGGGAGCTCTACGTAGAACTCATCGAACGTGTACTTCTATCGCAGTCCGGTTTGGTGCTGCTACAAAAATGGACAAACTCTAACTGCAACGGACAATCAAAACTGCTGAAAAGATTGTCAGTACCCCCGCCCTGGAGGATTTGCAGGCTTCCACAACTAAGATAAGAATCTCAAGGACCCTCCACACCCTGGTCACCAGCTTTTCCAGCACTTTGTCTCCAGTTGGGGCTGGCGTACAGTAAAACAAGCAGGTTCTTTGCTCTCGCCATGAACTTTTTAAACGGGCAACTTACAACTCCGTTGCAACATGCTGCCAACTTTGTCTCAATATTGTTGTCACATATCTGTCAGGCCGATTATGTGCGCTGTGTATCTGGTACATTACTGGCGCAGTCACTGTCGTGGTCTCACCACCTTGCTGGGCTCCTGTTACGCCCACCAGGTCTTTCCTTCCTTCATCATCCGTCCTTTTTTATCTAAAATGCAAACTTTCCGTCCCACGTGAAGATGTGATGTAACCCTTGAATCCCACCAGCAGACTCTATGTGTGTGTGCGTGCACTCCATCTGCTCTGCGATCGTAACAAGTTTCCTTTCTAAAAATTTATCTCACACCGACAAAGTCTCTCCTCCACGTGAGGTGATGATGATGATGATGATGATAAAGATGACGCTCTGACTCATGACTGTGCGCGCGAGTGTTTGGGATGAATGAATCAGGGACACTTCGTGGTCCTCCTCCTCCTCCTCTGTCGTGACATTCATTCAGGAGAAAGTGTGTGTGTGTGTGTGTGTGTGTGATGTCACTGACTCACAGGGAAATTCCTGTGTGCCGCAGGGTGGGCTCAAACGGACACCCAAGTATAATTAGTGTATGTGAGGAGAGCGGCTCACAAGAGGCAGACCTGATGTAGAAGAGACCAACGTCGCGCAACACAGAGAACATAGAGCAAATTGACGGCAGAGAGCGAGCTGGATGGAAGCAGACCCCCGTGGACTGACTTAGTCTGGAGGACCTGTTGCATTGTGGGGGATCACCATGACTTCCGCTTCTTTTCCCTCAGCGCTTTTCGCCCTGACCCTCATTGTCCATTTCTGTCCCGCCGGCTCGCTGGTCGTCCAGTCAGACGTTCCTCTGAGCCTCCGCCAAGGAGCCGAGTCCTCCAAGTGTGCGTCTTGCGCCGCGGGCCAGGTGAGGAAGAACTCTAGCGATATGGTGGAAGCGGTCAAGCGTCACATCCTCAACGTGCTCCACCTGAGCGCGAGACCCAACCTGACGCAGACGCTTCCTCGCGCTGCGCTTCTCAACGCCATCAGGAAACTGCACGTCGGCCGTGTGGCCACCGACGGCAGTGTGGACGTTCAGGCGGACGGCGCCGACCCCGAGGCCTCAGCCCAGGTCATCGCCTTTGCCGAGCCGGGTGAGTGCGTGCGCTAACGCGGCAGAAGCGGGGTTCTTTGTGTGGTCCGAGTGCCGGAGACGACAGTCTTATTGTTACGTGTAAATAACGTTCGAGACGTGAAGAGCGATTTAACGGTCTGGCCAGTCAATGCCGAGTTGCCGTGTCAATTTATCAGACCAGTCCCGCTACGGCTCTCAATGCAAAGTTGTTTACAAACTTTCTAAAGCGGGATTATCCTGGATTATTGCTCTTGTCCTTTTTCGACAGCGAAGGAAGAAATAATAACTACTGTGTAACTTTTGACACAATGTCCCAAAAGCGGTCAACACGAAAACCACGAACGTGCTGTGTGTGTTTGTGCGCCAGCCAATGTTTTGCTCGACCTCGGGAACCCAACGGAAGATTCCCGCTAAAGTTGTTGGCGGCAGGTGCTTGTGCACAATTCTACCAGTAGTGGGCGTCACAAAGAGCAGCTAATACTTGATTTGAGCTTCGGAGGCACGCCTTGAACTGATGGAAACCACAAAGGTTTGATGCGTTAAATTTCACGCAGCTTCATTCACAATGGGCCCGTGATTGACAGTTGACACGCTCGTCCCGTGTCAACGGCGATGCCCGACGCCCTCAAGGCAGCACGGCGAAAGTAGGACGTCGTCAAGTTGACGTGTCACGCTACGGAGGTGAACAAACACGTTGGTGTGTTGAGCGCTGAGGGGAAGGCAGCGAGCGGAGGTATTAATAGTGGCCGTCGTTAGACTCGTTAGTGAGGGGGAGGCAAAGGGGCACATCTGCAAAGAGTGCTGCATACGCGCTATTCTGTTTTTCACAATCTGCCGTTGAACACTCTAAATGCCGTCGAGATGATTGTGGACTTCAGGAGGCCTCCTTCACCGCAGACGTTGTCCAACCGCCTTGCGTCAACTGCCAAGACCTTCAAGTTCTTGGGAATTACAGTCTCGAAGGACCTGAAGCGGGAGACGAACATCAACTCCATCCTCAAAAAAAAAAAAAAGCCCAGCAAAGGATGTACTTGTTGCGGCCTGTCACATGAGCTGCTGAGACAGTTCTCCACCGCGGTCATCCAATCGGTACCGAGTACCTCCATCACAGTCTGGTTTGGGGCCGCCACAAAAAAGGACCAACGCTGATTTTTTGAACGGCCAATCAAAACAGCTGAACGCATTATTGGCACGGCTCTACCCACTATTGAGGACTCACATACAATACGGACTCGGTCCAAACGCAAGTCAAAACGAGCAGGCACTTGAACAGTTTTTTTCCCTCTGGCAATGAAGTCATTCAATTCTTGATGAGCAAATTGACTATTTTCTGCCTTGTGCTATTGATGGGATACTCACTCACAATCTGCTGGTCCAATCAATATTAGTATTAGTAATATATTTTGTAGACTATTAAACGATTCGTCACTTTAAACTGCTCCCTTTGTCCAATTGTCATTGCACGAGAACGGGAACCGCGGACGGGTAAAGGGACTCGGTACAAAGCTTAACACAATGTGGAACGTCGAATATCTCTTACCTGTTCTAAATGAGGAAGATTTTACATCTTGCACGACTCTTATAGGGAACACTTCCTATGAATAAGAAATATCTCATCATTTCTTGTTGTTCTTGTTCTGTATGTCGTACCAGGGCAGCACCAACTGCCGGAGGAAAATTCCTCGTGTGTTTTTACACACTTGGCCAATAAAGCTGATTCTGATTCCGATTCTCAATCTGATTTTCCGATTCTGTAACAGGGGAGGCCGGGAACACCTTGACCTTTGACCTCTCTAAGGAAAGCAGCAGGGCGGCGCTTGTGGAGCAGGCCGACTTGTGGATCTTCCTCAAATCGTCTCGGGGAAGTCGGGCCAGAGGCAAAGTGAAGCTGCAGCTCCACCGAGCCGAACAGGACGCGCCGGTGTCAGAAAAGATGGCGGACACGCGTCGCAGTGGCTGGCACACGCTGGCGGTGCGGCGCTGCCTTCAGTCCTCGCTGGACCGCGGCGACGGACCGCTGCGTCTGCGGCTTTCCTGCCCGCTGTGCGCCGGGGCCGGCGCCGCGCCCGTCCTGCCTTCTGCCGACGGCGACCGATCCCACCGGCCCTTCCTGATGGCGGCGCTACGAGCCACAGAGGACGTGGCTCGACGCCGGACGGCTCGGAGTTTGGAGTGCGACGGCAAAACGCGCACGTGCTGCAAGCAACAGTTTTACGTGAGCTTTAAAGACATCGGATGGAACGACTGGATTATCGCTCCGTCTGGTTACCATGCCAACTACTGCGAGGGAGACTGTCCCAACCACGTGGCGAGCGTCGGCGGCTCGGCTCTCTCCTTCCACGCCGCTGTCATCAACCAGTACCGCATGAGGGGCTACGGACCCTTTCAGAACATCAAGTCGTGTTGCGTGCCCACGCGGCTGCGCGCTATGTCCATGCTGTATTTCGACCACGAGCAGATGATCGTCAAAAAAGACATACCCAACATGATTGTGGAGCAGTGTGGGTGCTCGTGAAAAAACATGATACGCACGGGTCAGATGCAGGATTTCATCAAATGTTCGTCTCGAGTTTTTTTCCACATTGGAAAGAAGAAAGTTCATTTACAAAAAAAAAAAAAAAGAACGAGGCCAGTCATTTCATCGCTCGCAGATGACGAAACTGACGTATTAGTTGAAAGAAGTTAAATACTGAATGTCGGCTTGTGAGCTTCAAACGGGAACTGAGGGTGTTTATGTGCATGACCCCCCCCCCCACCACACCCTCCACCCACCCCACCTTCAACCGATTGACAGGAAGTGGATGTGCTGCTCAAATGAAGAAGCAGGCCAGCCAAAATTGGTCACTGTGGCAACGGGCAGTTTGTTCACTGACCTACAAACTGAGTCGAGGACTTGATTTTAGAAAGGCAAAGAGGGCAAAACGAAGCATTGTGGGTACTGGAGCGTGCGGCAATATGTAACAGCAGTCAGATATTCTGTGGGTGAAAAAGTTCCCGCAAAAGACGGCATGACGTCTGTTCCAAAGTATGTGCAGTATGATTTGAATTATTAGATGGTCCATCTCAACATTAGTTTCACTTTCCTTGCAATGCACTTTGATTGCCCTTTTCCAGAATGTATGATGCAGAATTCAACTTTGCAAGCGTAGTAATCTCCGAGGTTGAGCTTGTTAAGGTTTTAGGCTCAAACACTCGCATGCTCTCATAGTCATTCTGTATCAGCAAAGAACTGTTTTTCTGAAAATTTTGCACAAGTGAAAAAATGTTGTCTCACTGTAATGTCACGTTCTAGTCAACTAACTTTCACTGGTGCTGTTTCACTAGTGTGATGTGTTCTCAGTTGTGACTGAAAGTGCTGAAATAAATTATAGTTCTGTAGGACTGGGTCAATGCTTCATCCAATATCTTGGACAGAAAAGACTGAGTATGACTCTAGAACAGGGGTGCACAGACTTTTTTTACAGGAAGATCTATTTTTCAAACAGCCAGCCTCTGGCGATTGCCCGTGGGCTCCTCAATTGCATCTCGAAGGCGTCAACACGTAAACGGAGGAGCGAGGACCCGGTGCAAGTACCGAGGCCTCGTCTCACGGACGAAATCGCTAACCACAGCATTCCTGAACTAACTTTGACCTTAGTCCACACGGGCGACAAATGTGGCCCTCTCCACACACTTACTGATCAGCTTGGAGTGAATCCCATGCAAGCCATCTGCCAGAGCGTCGCGATAATTATCAGCAGTCCTGCTCTTGAGGTCACTCGTGATGAACGGAAGAACTGGCGCCCCGCACCCAATGCACGTTGAACACGTTTCAGAAATAAACACACGCAGGTTCCTTTTCCATTTTTGTTTTTCCACTGCCCTGCGGGACGTGACGATGAGCGTCTTGAATTAGCTTCTTCACACTCACAGTGGTGGTGTCGAGTGTTCTCGTTAGCATTAGCTGCCCTGATGGAGGCGGGGGCGGCGATGAGATGGGCCCACCCAGCCGCCCTCATAGATGCGCACCGACGAGCGAGGACGTACCGCCCGAGCAGTCGCTCGTGAAGGGAATCTCAACAAAAGGGAAGTATAATCATTATAAAAAGAAGAAGAAACTGTGGAAGACCCTTCACATTTTCACTGTGCTTATGATTGAATCTATTAGATGCGGTTAGAGTTGAGACTCTCGCCCCCCTACTAGTACACTGCACACAACAACATCAGAACCTCTGCTTCCTAATTGTATGTGAAATATAGAGATGTGATTTTTGCCCAGACTGATTCACAGTCAGCGGCACGGTGTGATAGTGGCAAAGTGTTGGCCTCACAGTCCTAAGGACCCGGGCTCAATCCCAGCCCTCCCAATGTGGATTTTGCGTGTTCTTCCCGTGCCTGCGTGGGTTTTCTCCGGCCACTCTGCTTTCCTCCCACATCCCCCCAAAAATGCATTACATTGAGATTCTAAATTGCCCCTCGGTGTGATTGTGAGTGCGGCTGTTTGACTCTATGTGCCCTGCGATTGGCTGGCGACCGGTTCAGGGTGTACCCCACCTCCTGCGTGATGACAGCTGGGATAGGCTCTAGCACTCCCCGTGATCCACATCGACACATTTAGCACGCCTGTCATACGTACACGGATCTTTTGTTACGTTATGAGAGACCGATTACGTGGTCCTCTCCAAAGTTTGTTTTTTTGTTTGTTTTTTAGTAGCTGCATACACACCTACCTGCCATTTGGAACCCACGAAGCTCTCGTACTCTGTACCCGTGCAACCCATTTTTCACGACGAACCGGGTCTCTTGCAAACTTATGAAGGGTAAATCCATCCTCCCGAGGGTTCAAGTAATGTCCAGCAATGCAACGAGGCGGAATTTTGGCTAACACGAAGGAACAACGAGCGACCTTCCCGGAAGTAAAACTAAGAGAAACAGACGAGTCCACTTGAGGGCGGTCCTGTCCTGTACGTCACTTCCTGTTTCTCCTCGGAAAAACGAATCCCTCGAGAGGATTTTCAAGGAGGGAGTTACAAAAAGGTGTACACGTCAAAATCCTGTTTTGTGGTGAATAAAAAAAAAACGCATGTCGTTCTTTTCATTAATAACATACTAAAAGTCATGAATTTCATTACAGTGGCCCTTTAACTTTGATCTTGGCAGATCATTTGCTTGCGGTCCAAAATGCCATTTGACCTTGCTCGACGTCAAAATGAAGGCACAATTCTCAAAATCTCTGTTACCCAGAACAAGTCGACAAAGTGTATAAAGGTGGCAAATGACACCGATTTCAAGCCATACATTTCTGCAATCTTCCTGAAATTTGAAAACATTCTATCTTCCACTAACACGAAGCACTCAGAGCTTGCAGTTCCTCTCTACGCCAACGGGTGGCGCCGTGCGTCGACGTTTTCTTCCTTTCGCACTGGCCTTTCTCTCTCTCTCTCTCTCTCCTCCTCACTTTTTTTCCCCTTCCGCTTCTCAACGCGCATGCGCAGTCCCCGTCTCACCGACACATCAGTACACACGCCCACCTCAACGGAGCCCGCCGTCACAACACGGCTAAGAAAAAGAAAAAGAAAAGGAATGCTCGGCTAGACGTGGCTCGTTACTCTATACTGCATGATGTGTTATTTAAATATCGAACTTGCTTTGTGATTTAAATATATCATATTTCGTTGTATGATTTTTCCATGTTCAATGAAGTCGAAGGAAAAAAAATAAGGTTCGCTCGGGTGGGCTGTGTTGAGATCGTTGGATGACCCCAAACTGTTTTTTTTTTCACTTTTTACAGCACTTGATTTGAACTATGACAGGCTGTCTGACCCGGATGTACCTTCCGAGCACTTCCGTTTCAGCGGCCCGCTGAGCTGGCGGATTCGAGCCGTGGGAGCAGCCCGAGATGACGGTGGCCAGTTGGCTTGCGCTGTTCGGATTGGCTCTCTTGTCTGTCGGCCTCCCGTCGGACGCTTGGGACGCAGACCTGGAGCTTCTGGATCTGGTCGAAGAGATCCCGGACACTTTTTACCGCTTCCTGTCTCTGGAGCAGGTTCGTGCTCCTCCAACCGTCTCCATGGAAACCACGTCGGCCCAGGGGCGTTTCGAGCGGGGGCAGCGTTATCCCCCCTTGACAAAATCCACCAGACATTACCAAAACCGTCTGCCACACCGCGAATGGCTAATCTAGGCGTGGGTTAAGTACGTTTAGTGTTGAACTGTTACTCTTCTAGTCCCATGTCCAATTGAACGATAAATCGTTTGGACGATGGTCACATGATCGCCACTCGAGCAGTAGTGATGATGGGCACGCCAGTTCGTATGAGTGTAGCGAAGCACTTGAATCAGTTAAGAAAATGTGTTTGCATAATCTATCCATCAGTTTTCTTAGCCTCATATCCTCACAAGGGTGGTGAGAGTGCCCGACCCTATCCCAGCTGTCAATGGGCAGGAGGCAGGGTACACCCTGAATTGGTTGTCCACGGAAACGGTGACGGGGGTCCACGTCGAAATGAATCAAGTCCTCTCGGTTGTCTGCTCTGTATTCAGGATGCGTCGCCGTCGGAAATCAAAAAGGCCTATCGCCGCCTGTCGCTTGTTTTGCATCCTGACAAGAACAAAGATGAAAACGCTGAGACGCAATTTCGACAGGTGAAGCGCAGCACCGTGTGAAAAAACACCAAGACCGGATATGAAAGATTGGAAGGTTTTGTTGTGCTTCACAGCTGGTGGCCATTTACGAAGTCCTGAAGGACGACGAGAGACGGCGCAGGTGAGGCGTCGGCCCGTCGCGAGCGTGACGCCGCGCGCTTGACCTCCGGCCTCTGCGGGTGCACGCAGGTACGACGACATCTTGGTGAACGGGCTTCCCGATTGGCGCCAGCCCGTCTTCTACTACCGGCGTGTGAGGAAGATGAGCAACGGCGAGTTGGCCTTCCTGCTCTTCGTCATCGTCACCATCGGACACTACGCCGTCATCTGGTCCATCTACCTGGAGAAACAGTTGGTGAGTCTGAGATGGTTTTGCAAATTAGTTGCTTACAATTCCAAGTTACCCAGTTGAAAATCCAAAACTCTTTCAATGACTTCCTCCGAGTGATGTATCCAAAATCGCCACACGGCGCTATTAAAAGTCCCTCCATCGTCGCTTTCTTGTCTCGGTTCGGGTTCAAATCTGGTTTTGGTGCGGTTATACCCGTTAGGACACGTGACCCATGTGACCATGTTGGGTGGCTGACTGGCCCGCGTGACCGAAATGCTGCGTTTGGAGGGCGACAGAATATGGAGCGGACGGAATGGCGCTTTGGCGGAAATAACCACGTGGAAAGCTGGAACTGGGTCGTAATAAGGGGGAAAGACTTTAATCACCGGAGCGTTAGACTGCGCCGAGTTACGTGATGACCCCGGATGATGTTTGCAGGATGAAATGCTGGTTAAAAAGAAGCGAGAGAAGAAGAAAAAGAGCAACGCTAAAGAAGAGGTCAAGTACGGCTCGGTGGAGCGCACTGACAGGTACTGGGGGGCGGGGTTAGCAATTCCTGTGTGACGTCGTCACGGTCGTCATCGGTGATGCGTTGCTGTACGCAGGGCTCAAGAGCGCCCCCACTGGCAAGACATTCTTCCTCTGAAAGTCAGCATGTGGATCTACATGTCTATCAAACACATGCCCCAAACCCTGCAGGTAGACTTTTTGGTGTGCGTGCGTACGTAGAGGCCGGCTTCTGGAAGCATCTTCTTGAGTGCAGGAGGTGCAGCAGCACTACGAGGATTACCAGCAGATGAAGAAGCGGCAGCGGGAGGAACAAGAAGAGGAAAAAAAAGCCCAACAGGAAGTTGCGACCAGTAAGAAAGGAGCTTTTTCGCTCTCCTCCGTCTTCGTCTTCTACTTGACTGACGGGTGGCGTGCCTTGCGCTTCCAGGAGAGAAGAGGTCAAAGGTTAAGAAACCAAAGATGGACTTCCCCATCTACGAGCCGTCGGCAGAGGAGCCAAATTTGCAAAGTTACCAGCAGACGGGTTCCATCCAGGAAGTTGAAGAGCAGCTCGACCAATGGTTGCAGGACCAGAAGCCCGCCAGGAAGAAGGTGCCTTCTTGTTAGCGTTAGCGTTAGCACGGCAACACGCTAAGTTGCGTACGGTCCGTGTTAGGCGTCAGAGTGGAGCGAGGACGACGTCAGCCTCCTCAGCAGATTGATGGGAAAATTCCCCGGAGGAACGCCAGGTCGTTGGGAGAAGATCGCCCACGAGCTCGGCAGATCAGTGACGGATGTGAGCCCCCGTTAGCTCGCTAGCTCGTCGGGAAAATGTTCCTGAACCTTTTTGATCTTTTCCTTCAACAGGTGACCACCAAAGTCAAACAAGCCAAAGAGCTCACCCACCTCAGCACAGGTCCACGCGCAATTACATCTCCCACTCCACTCTGTTGTCTTCTGCCCTGGGTCTGGCGTCCGATCGCATTTGCTTCAGATGTCTTCCGTGTGCCGGCGCAGGTCTGGTGAAGCTGTCTGAGTTGAAGGGGCCTTCTCTTCCCGCAAGGCCACTTCCTGTTTGTGACGGTGGAATGGGCGTCGCCAGTGAGGAGCAAGACGAAGAAGCTGTGGCGGTTAAGCGGAGGAACAGGAAGTGCGCGGTTGAAGCCGACGGAGGTGACGGGGGGCGACTCAGGTCCAGACGGCAGAAAGATTTCAACCCTGACGAGTTGGACGAGGAGGAGGGGGCGGCGGCGGCGGCACAGGAGAACAAGAACAAGCCGGAGGTGGCGGTGTGGACTCAGAACCAGCAGAAGCTTCTGGAACTGGCTCTGCAGCAGTTCCCCAGAGGAAGCGGCGAGCGCTGGGATCGCATCGCCAAAGTTGTTCCTGGGAAAAGCAAGGTGATGACTGACCAGTGAAAGCTTTGCACCGCACACCAAAAACTCAATCAAACATCGGTCACTGTGCCAAGTTTGTGTGTGTGTGTTTCAGGAGGACTGCATGATTCGTTACAAGATGCTGGCAGAACTGGTCCAAAAAAGGAAACAAGTCAAGAGCTGATGAAGCCCCATCTTGCTGCTTGCGAGGCTGACCTTTGACCCTTGAACACAGTCATGTGTTTTTCTGTTATGGCAGGATGGACCTGACCTCTGACCTCATTGCTTCATGTGCCTTAGCCCCTCCTAGCATGCCACCACTCACCCCTCACCTTTTTTTTTTTTTGACTGATAAATAAAAATATTTATTTTCCAATCAAAGATGATTTGGGACATTGCTTGTTTTTATTGTTGCCTGAGAATGTTCTTTTTTGTCATGCCCTTTATTAAAATCCGGAAAAACATCCAGCCAGCTATTTTCTTTGCCGCTTATCCTCATCCCAGCTGTCACCGGGCAGGAGGCGGGGTACACCCTGAACTGGTCGCCAGCCAAACGCAGCGGACATAGAGACAAACAGCCGCACTAAATTTAAAGTGTCCAATTAATGTGGCATGTTTTGGGGATGTAGGAGGAAACCCAAGCAGTCACGGGGCGAACGTGTAAACTGCAGGCGGCGCCGGGATTGAACCGGGACCTCAGAACTGTGAGGATAACGCTTACACGATGTATTAAATATTGACAACCTCAAGTCAGAGGTAAATTAAATTTTCCATCTCAGGCTTTGGATCAGGGGAGCCACGGTGAGCACGTCCGCCTCACAGTTCTCAGGGCCGGGGTTCAACTCCGGCAATCCGTGCGTGGCGTTGGCGATGTTCGCCCCGTGTTCGTGTGGGATTTCTCTGGCTACTTCGGTTTCCTCCAACATCCCCAAAATTGGCTAGGAGAAAACTTAAATTGCCAGTAGTCTGAATGGAGACGGTGAAGAGCTTCGGTGAGCGAACGTCAAGGACAGATCGTTGACAGAATGAGGAAGCGCCTCCATTTTTGAACGATTCGTTGATGAATCTTTCCAAGGAGCTGATTCGCGTGATTCAGAGCCAATGACATCGAATGAAAAGTGGACTGCGCACAGGGCCCTTTTGCGTGGTCAACTCCCGGTCAGGGCAAAAGTATCTGACGTGAAAGTTGACGTCTTTTGACATCCTTCCAATTGTCCATTCCGAAACATACTGTAAATAACGTTGAATTTAACTGCAATACGTTCGGTTTAACTTTTTTGTTGCGCCGTTGGCTGCGAAAAACGTGCAGGCGGTCGCAAAGAAGTAACTTTTCACCGCCAAGTGGCTTTCAGCTTAACCTTGAGCGTTAATTATTAGATATTCATTGCATCGTTTTCTATAGCAACGTGTGTATGTTTACCATACTTTTTGCCCTGACCAGAAGCCGGAGCCTGTTTGACCACGGCGGAACCAATGATGGAAACAGAGTGCGCAGTCCACTTTTTATCCTACGTCATTGTTCAGACCACACAAAAGAACCGGCGCTGACGTCATCGGGGAACGGAGTGTAAAGAGGCGTGGACTTCCGCGTCATTGGGCGTGACCGAATGTGCTAGGCTAGTATGCTAAGGTGCCTGCGCTTGTTCCTGTTGCCATTTCGCATCCGAATTTGCCTGTCCGTCGTCACGAGCCCTTGCCGCAGTAAGTCCGTCACTTCTTTGCTCATTTTTTGGCCTGTCTTGTGTGTTTAGCGTGACGGTGTGAACATTTAGCTGCTTCGTGCGGTGTATGAAGTCAGTTGAAACGTCGGGATTCTTAACTAGGAATTCAAATGTTTGTTCTCCGAAATGTTTTTATCAAACAGATACTTACAGAGTATCAATTTCCTGTGGTAGCCATTAAGAAAGTTAGTCATCTTTAAAAACCGCTGAAAATGGACCAGATTTCAGGCGTGACTTGCGTCTTTTTCACGTTTTTGGGGGTGCTACATCCGGGTCGAACATTTTTTACATTTCTTATCATTATCTTACCTGATTTTTCGAAAGATAAACACATAAAACAACGATGATGTACTTATAGAAAGCCGAGGGCCTAAAGGTTTAGAGTTTGCAGATGCCGGTCAGGTGATATGGTGTTGTTTACTTTAGTACTCAAAGGGATGGGGAAAAAAGAGAAGTCAAGAATGAATAAACATAGCGTAGGTTGTGGGGATATATACATTTGGAGAAATTAATGTAGCATGAAATTCATGTAATCAGTATGGAGAGGTTTCCAATTACACCATCTTGTGTGTCACCACCACCCTTAGACCGATCGGATAAATTAACGCTAGGGAAAAATCACCTGTGTTCTTGGACCTCTATGACACACAAGATGGCGTAATTGGAAGGAAGAGAAAATAAAAGTCATTCTGGCGGCTCAGAGAAACTTCTCAAGCAACCTGACCGCTGGCAGATCCAAAAGAAAAGTTCTGGTATACTGTATACTTCACATATGTCAGAAGCACGGAAATATAAAATACCAAGTCAAGATGTATTTTATAAATTTGAAAAAGGGTCCTACTCACCTGAATGTTTTGGGGGCAGGGTTTGTCAATGAACATTTCCGGAAATGTCCGAGATGTGTAGCGTGTGTAATTGCTCTTTGTAGGATTTAATAAGGAAACATGTTCCACCCCCCCGACATATTTTGGAAACTCCTATAGCCTACTCGATTCACAAAGCACTGACACCCCCCGTCCACCAGCGACAGATGAACACGTCGCTCCTGTCACGTCTCCATTCAGGTCAAAATGTCAAATGTTTGTGCGTCTTCTAGCTCACAAACATGAGCCATTGTCTGTCCTCAGGAAGAATGCGTCCATCATGTCTCTGCAGGACATGCTCCAGGACCGCATAGGCGTGGCCAAGGCCTTGTGTCAACGCGCTGAACAAATCGATCCGGCCGTGGAAGGACGCGGAAAACTGTGCGGCAAACTCCGGGCCGAGCTCTGCTTCCTGCGCCGCGTGGAAGGCGGCCGGCTGCCCTTCAAAGAGTGCCACCTGCATAGCACCAACCTGACCCACCTGACCGCTGTGCTGGAGTCGGCCGAGAGTCTGGAGGGAGTGGTCGCCGTGCTGCACGTGATCTCCTACCGGGACGCGGTCGGACACAGGCAGACGCTGGTGGTGGACGTGGTGGCCAACGACGGGCGCACGTGGGTCAAGGCGGTGGGCAGGAAAGCCGAGGCCCTGCACAACATCTGGCAGGGTCGCGGCCAGTACGGCGCCAAGAGTCTCGTACGGCAGGCCGAGGACTTTGTGCTCGCCAGTCGCCAGCGGCCCGTCCAGTACGTCCACCCGCATGTGGTCTTCGCCTTCTACAACGGCGTGTCGAGCCCCATGGCGCAGCGCTTGGAGGAAATGGGCGTTGCCGTCCGCGGGGACATCGTGGCCGTCAACGCCGTGCCGGCGGGGGACGACGGCGAGGAAGACGAGGATGACGAGGAGCGGGCCAAGCCGAGCCGCGTGGATCGTGACACTGTGCTGGCCAGCCTGGCGTTCCCGGCGCAGGTACGTGCCGAAGAGTGTGGCCGCGTCAACCTTGACATCACCACGCTTATCGCGTATGTGTCGTCACTGAGCCACGGTCGCTGCCATCTGGCCTTCCGCGAGCCCGTCCTGACTGAGCAGGCGGCGCAGGAGCGGCGCCAGCAGGTGCTGCCGCTCCTGGATGCTTTCATGGCGGGCAAGGAGTTGTACGCCTGCCACGCTGCAGTCCACGACTTTCAGCTCATCCTGGACACGCTAGGTGGGCCCGGCGAGAAGGAGCGTGCCCGCCAGCTACTGGCCCGCCTGCGCCTGGTGGACGACCGGCCGTCGGAGCGAGCCACGGCGCTCGCGCCCAGCGCCAAAGTCAACCGCCGCTCGCTCTTGATCTTCGGCACCGGGGACTCGCTGCGGGCCATTACCATGACGGCCAACAGCCGCTTCGTCAGAGCGGCGGCCAATCAGGGCGTCCGTTTCAGTGTCTTTGTGCACCAGCCAAGAGCGCTCACCGAGGGGAAAGAGTGGAGGGCCACGCCCATCCAAAGTTAAGCGTCAGTGTCTTTTATTTTCCCTACGAACAGGAACATTTTCAATCATTATTGTTTTGTTTTTTTTTTCCCTGCACAAATAAAGCATCTGGGTCGGTTTATGTTTCATGGCCTCATTTCGCAAGAAATCAGTCAACAGTCCTCGACTTCAGTTTCAGCAAAATTTTACAAAATAACAGGTGGGGTCACGGCTCTTGTGGACGTGGAGTCCGTCAAGTCAGTTTTTGGTGTGCAGCGTCTGCTGTGTTAAAGAGGGAGCTAAGTCGAAAGGCGAAGCTCTCAATCTACGTTCCTACCCTCACCTACGTGTATGTGCTGTGGGTCGTGACCTAAAAAAACAAGATCCTGGATTCAAGCGGCCAAAATGAGTTTCCTCCGCAGCGTGTCCGGGCTCTCCCTTAGAGATGGGGTGAGAAGCTCGGTCATCCGGGAGGGGCTCAGTGGCGAGCCGCTAGTCCTCCACAATGAGAGGAGCCAGATGAGGTGGCTGGGGCATCTGATTCGGATGCCTCCCCGGTGAGGTGTTCCGGGCACGTCCCACCGGAAAGAGACCCCCGAGGACGACCCAGGACACGCCGGAGACGTAGACGTCTCGGCTGGCTCGGGAACGCCTCGGGATCTCTCGGGAAGAGCTGGAAGAAGTGGCTGGGGAAAGGGAAGTCTGGGTATCCCTGCTGAAGCTACTTCCCCTGTGGTAGATAATGGATGGATTACTCATACTAATCCAGATTGGAGCAGCAGGATGCGAGTGAGTGTCTTAATAACGGCACAAGGCAGAAAATAGTAGTTTGCTGATCACGAATTTCCTGAGGGGGAAAAAAACCTGTTGGTTTGGACTTTCATTGATCTGTAGTCCTTGCAAGCTCTGCTGAGGGAGGCCATTGAGCATTGGTTGTAGTTCCAATTTTGAGCGAGCTCCTAGCACTGCAACGTTAGCAAACAGCATCTCAAAGATGGATACTTTACGGACCTCGGATTTGCCCGATTGATCTGACATCGTTTTGAGTGGCCAAAGCATACTTCAACACTACGATAATATGAAGCGCTTTATTTTGCTCCCTGCCTTTGCACCCGAATCTGAAACCACTTTGGATACATTCTGTGAGCTTTCGCCACAATGAATTCACCAGTTAACAACGGGGTCATTACTTTTCCCACACAGGGCCCGGTAACTTTCTGTTAATCAATTGCCAATTTAAAACATTTGAAGTTGACTTGAAACATTTCTCTTTTTACATCTCTTTGACAAGATAAAGGAAGTGAAGAAAGTATGCAAACATACAATTGAAGCCAGAAGTTGACATACATTGTCCAAATCATTTTTATTTTTTTTTTAATCTCATTGTCTGAAAGCAAATGCTGTTTCAGGTCAATCAGGATCACCCAAATTATTTCATTTTGTTAAAAGCCACAACGATGAGAGAGAGAGAGAGAGAGAAGTTCATATGAGGGCGACACTCTGGCGCAGCTGGAGCACGTTGGCCTCACAGTTGTGAGGACCGGGGTTCAAATCCCAACCCCCTTCCCTATGTGGAATTTGCATGTTCTCCCCGTGTCTGCGAGGTTAATTGGACAGTAAATTGCTCCGTCGATGTGATTGTGAGAGCGACTGTTGTCTGTCTCGGTGTGCGCTGCGATTGGCTGGCAACCAGCTCAAGGGTGTACTCCGCCTATTGTCGGTTGACAGCTGGGATAGGCTCCAGCGCTGCCGCAACCCTCGTGAGGATAAACAGCTCCCCTTGAGTTTCATCAGACCACAGGACCCGTCTTCAGAAGTTAAGATCTTTGTCTTGGTGTCTTTTTGCAAACTATAATCCGCCTTTTTTATGTTTCTTTACGAGTAATGGCTTCATTCTCGGCGAGCCCGAGATTCCCATGATATTTATACTTGTGTATAAGGGTTTGAACAGATGAATGCGGCGCCTTCAAGCATCTGGAAATTGGACCCAAGGATGAGCCGCACCTTTGGAGAGCCACGATTCTTCTGATTTCCCGGCCAATTTCTTTTGATTTTCCCACGATCTCAAACAGGGAAGCAGAGTATTTGAGGCGCGGCATGCATGCTCAGATGTGCCGGCAGTTATCTGGGCTTCCCCATGTTATTTCAAGACACAGTAGTTGTTGTGTACGTTAACTGTTGAGCTCAAAGAAAATAATGTCAAGTTCTCTCATTATTGTGCCATTTAACAAAATGAAAATTTTGATCTTGACTGACCTGCAACAGGAGAGTTTTAGTCTGATTTGACTTCATATTGTGTTTCTTCAGTGTAGGTCAACTTCTGGCTTCACCTGCATAAGAATTTGTTACTTTTTCGCCAGACTGTAGTTTATTTTTCCACACCAAATCAGGCTAGTGCGTCCCAACAAAGCCTTGCAGCACTTTGAGAGGCGAAACGTCTTCTTAGACAGACAGAACAGTCCAGCTAGATCTGTTCAATACCCTTGAGTATGAAGTGACCGGGATGAGAATAATAACTAACTACTGACTCATAATAGTCGTTGTAGGACTCCCAAATCCTAACGAGGGCAAACAACATGCAGTTCAAAATAAGAGCAGAGCATAGTGTAAGCTGTGTTTTGTTTTGAATTCACAAGGGCTGCTATGGGTCAGATGAAAAAATATGAAACTGACGCCATCAAATTTTAAGATTTGTTACTTATTGGCGCCAAACGCAGAGGTCACGACGCTGCGTCATCTCGGCGTACGCTGAAGACGTCGATTTCTTTGACGAGACGCTCGGCGACGCTCCGATTGTTGGCAGCCAAAACGCGGCGGGACATCAGGTCCATTGGGCCTCCTGCACGCACACACACGAGCAGGGCAATGCGCAGCGTGAAGCGTCGCCACAACAACGGCGCTCTCACCCTCCACGTCCATCAAGACGCCGCCGGCCTCGGCGACGACGAGCGACCCGGCGGCGACGTCCCACACGTGGATGCCGATCTCGTAGTACGCCTCCACGCAGCCGGACGCCACCATGCACATGTTGATGGCCGCGCTTCCTGCGCCGCGAACCCTGCGAGCACACGCGACCGCCCGCGGGTCATCGGTGGGGCTGGGCGACTCTGTGAAATTCAATCGTCATTTCTTCTTCTCGTCGGCGTAAACTATGGAAGTAAATAAGAGTATGTGCCACCAGGATTTGAATTCAAAATGACACTGAAAATTTGATGTCGGAAAAGTCACATTGTTGATTCAAAGTCATCACATTTTCAAGAGTTGTATTTCACTTGAGCTCTTCAACGTTAACAGATTTACCAAAATTCAACCTTCAAAGTCTCCTGAGATTCAACTGGCTCCGATTCGCTGTCTAAATTCAGTGTTAAGGAGGCGGGGTTACTTCAGGTCACAACCCAAGACCCAGCCAATGGCAGTTACGCTTTCTTAGTCACGTGACGTCGCATACTAAATGTGATCTCTTTGAAATAGCCATGTGACTTTTACAACATGACATTTTCAGTGGCGTTTTTCATTCGTATCCCGGTGGCACATATTTACTCCTACGGTAAACGCATTATCGTCGAAGAAAAGCCATTGTGCCGAACAGCCCGGCATGTCAATTCCTGCGTTTTGAAAGTGCCCTCGACGCAGCGTTTGACGTATGCCCAGCCTGAGAGTTGACTGTCAAACACCCGGGGGGGGGGGGGGGGGGGGGTTCCTTACACACCAATTATCTTTACATACATCACACGACAGCTTTAGCATAACTTTCAATGGAAAACGCTATTGACGGAGGAGCTAAAATTAGCGTTGGCATTACTTTGAAATTAACGAATATTCACACAAACGCATCCTTTGTTTTGTTTTTTCTTTGAAATTATATTGAAGGTTGAGTTTTGGTCGTCGAATACACACAAGTTTTGAAATCTACGAATGACCCTGATAAATTGCGACGATTTCTTCCATAATCAGCCGGCCCAACTGCAGTTGCGCCTACCCGTGGACAGGAATGGTGACGACCCTTTTGAGGCTGGAGAAGATCTTGTCCACCGTTTCAGGGTCTCTGTTGCACCCGAACTCCGTGGCGATGATGGCCTGCTGGATGTCTGACACAAAGTCAGGTGACATCACTTCCTGCTTCCAATACTTCAAAGTAGCGAAGGACGGAAAGAAAACCTCGCTGCTGGGAAACCTGCAGCGGCTCCCCGTTGCAGAAGGCGCCCCTCCCCCGGCGGGCCGTGTACATCTGATCGTGGAAGCAACTGTACACCACGCCAAACTCCACCTGGGAGGCGGACACACGAGGGCTCGATTGACGGCTCGCCGGAAGGAACGTCGGGGAACCTTTCCGGGGCTCTCACCTGCTTGTTGACGGAAAATCCGATGGAAACGGCGACGAAAGGGAAGCTGCGACGGAAAGCAGACGAGCTCAAGTCAACGTCAGACAACAAGAAGACGATGAAGATGACAAATTCACGTGTGAACGAAGTTGGTGGTCCCGTCGATGGGGTCGATGATCCACGTGGGCGCGTCGGTCAGGACGCAAACTTCTCCCGCAGCCACGGACTCCTCCCCAATGAAGCTGACGCGCACACACACGCACACCAAAGACTTACTTCTTATTTTGCGACAATCTTTCAAACAACTGAAATGGAAAAAAAAGTCACGTGTAGACTGCAATATAAAAAGCATAGACTCACTACCATTTTTTTTTTTCTAGTTTCATCCATCCGTTTTCAACCGCTTATCCGAGGTCAGGTCGCGGGGGCAGTACCTTTAGCAGGGAAGCCCAGACTTCCCCTTACCCACGGGCTCTTCCTGGGGCGATCCCCAAACGTTCCCGGGCCAGCCGAGAGACGTCATCCTCCCGGTGGGACGTGCCCATAACGCCTCACCGGGGGAGCCGTCCGGGAGGCCTCCGAATCAGATGCCTCAACCTCTCAATGCAGATGAGCAGGGGCTCGAATCGGAACACCTCTCAGTTGACAGAGCTTCTCACCGATTCTCTCAGGGGGAGCTCGGACACCCTCCAGAGGAAACTCGTTTCAGACGCTTGTATCCGGGATCTTGTTCTTTCGGTCACAACCGTCGGTGAGGGTAGGAACGTACATTGACGGGTAAATGGAGAGCTTCACTTTTTGGCTTGGCTCCTTCTTCTCAGTATGGGACCAATAGCAAGTCCGCATCAGTGCAGACGGTGCACAGATCCGCATGTCTTAACTCCCGCTCCATTCTTCCCTCACTCGTAAACAAGACCCCAAGATACTTGAACTCATCCACTTGGGGCAGGATCTCAGCCCCGACCCGCAGAGGGCACGCCACCCTTTTCCAACTGAGAAACCTGTTGTCAAATTTGGGGGTGCTCATTCTCTAGTTGAAACTTCTCAACCTGACACAACAGCTCGGACTCCTTCCCTGCCAGAGAGGTGACATTCCAGTTTCTGTAGATTCTGGGGATTGGATGGCCAAGGTCCCCGCCTTCAACCAGCACCCACCTCACACTGACCTCAACCCCTGTGGCCCCTCCCACAGGAAAGAGGGCCCCAGTAAGCCGCGTCCGGGCAAGGGAAACCACCAGAGGGGTTTACGGAGGCGTGCTGTGTCTGGTCTAAAAAGCTCATCCGAAGACAGTACGTAAGCATATGTTGAGACGGGGGCCGTCCTGTAGGTTCTGAAGGTTGGAGCGTCATTTTGGGGTTGGGGGGGTGGGGGGGGGTGATGTTGAAAGAAATTCCAGCTATCCCAGTTTGGGATGTCATTGCGAAAACCCCGATGGCTGCACAGCATTGAAATCGTTGCTTGGGAAGGGGGGGAAAAAAAAAAACAAAAAAACAACCATTTAACATAGCAATCCTATGTAAACTCCATTTGATGTATGCTACAAAAAGTCCACCTTGTTGTCAGTAAGTGCATAACGTAAACTACGACGAGAGCGCTTTCATTCACCTGACGTGACATGAGGATCGCGATAAGTTCACGACAAGAGACGTAGTTGTTTATCCCTGTAAGGCACATCTCTTGACATCTACTGTTTCTTCAAAAGACATCTTTAACAATAGTTCTCCCAAACCAGACAGGACTTCCTACCAATGGCTTGGGAATTTCTCCTTGACAGATTGGATGATGAGTTCCTCGACCTTCTGGTCCGTTTGCGTGACCAAGTCGACGGACGAACTCTTCAGCATCACCGCCTCCTTCTGCAGGCTCCCCACCGCATCGCGCACCATCTTCACAATAACAACCACCGCACACTCTTCAACAACTCCTACTTCCGACTGTGTGTGTGTGTGTGTTTACCTGTCCAGCTTTTCGCGCCACAGCGACGGCATGGTCCATTGCGCTCTGCCACACGTCGGTCATGCTGGATGGGCTGCTTTAGAACACATTTGAAAGTTTTTTTTTTTTTTTTTATTATTAACAACTCGTGCAAAATCACTTCCACTGGGCGCCATGGCAACACATCAAGGCTGGGAGGCATCACGAAGTTGATTTGTTGCTCTTAATACTTTATGTTTAATTTTTCAAATTTTAGCACTTCTTACATCACTGTCAGAGATGAAAAGTGTGTCACATAAAATTATTTGAAGGAGACAGACGTCGTTAAAGGGTAGATACACAGCTGCATATAATCAAAATAATTACAAACAAGTCCATCGATACACCCAGATTGACCACATTTGTTAGTGTCTATCCCTGCTTGGAAAAAAAAAAAATCTATAGAACATTCTAAAGAATTTGTAAAGAAGTATAGAGCTTTAGGACTCAAGTCCTGTAGAATTTCTATAGAAAACATTGTAATCTGTAGAAATTCTACAGAAAATCACAGCCAAAGTTCTATAGAACAAGTTGTTCTGTAGAAATTCTATAAAACATTTTTAGCAGGGATGGTATATGGCAGAATGCACATATTTTAGACAGACCAGTTGATTTTGATTTTTCTTCATTTCTCTGTAGCTAATCTATTATTGCACCGTAGGTCTGAAAGGAATGCTATTTCGAGTATATACATAAACACACCGGACAATAAAATGACTTCAGCTGTATTTAGAGCTAACATGAATGTGGAGGCCTAAACAAACATTTTGTACAAGAGGCACACAAAACGCCAAACTCAAGGTTGAGTTTCAGACTTACGCGTGACAACGTGGAAAAAAGACGTCTAACGATGAAATTCAAATAACTTTCAAATTGACGCTGCGGATCAACGATTCCAATCTTTTCCGGGTTTTCTTCTTCGCTGGCCAAATCTGTCCTCGCTCTCGCCCTCTCCTGGACACAGCGACTCGTTTCACTCACACGCCCACATTCGCTGGACAAGCAAATGTCAACATTCCAAAAGTCTTTTCCTCTTTCATTGACTCATTCGGCCACATTATGATTTATTCATGCTTCTTTTCCTTTCGGCTTGTCCCGTTAGGGGTCGCACCAGGGCGTCATCTTTTTATGTATCCATTTTCAGTTGCCTATCCTCGCAAAAGGTCTCGCGAGTGCTGGAGCCAATCCAAGATGTCATCGGCAGGAGGTGGGGCACACCCTGGACTGGTTCCCAGACAATCGCACTCACAATCACACCTAGGGGCAATTTAGTGTGTCCAATTAATGTTGCATGTTTTGGGGGTGTGGGAGGAAACCACAGTGCCCACCCGGAGAAAAAAAAAAACAGAGCTTGCAACTAAATAAATAAATAAATAAAACACATACTACTTTTCTTCCTTTATGTGGTTAGGGGGTCACGTTCTATCTGAGAACAACAGAATCGCAAAGTGCCCGGAGATGAGCGCTAAACTCTGTGCACAATCCAGAGTTTAAAGAAAAAAAAATAATAATAATAATAATATTTTCAAAGAGGCTTCTTCCAAGTTACTATAAAGATGTTGATGTTGACTTGGTGGAGGAGAGATTTAGAAGGTGTCTTGGTATGTTTTAGTGGTTGTTGTGGTTTGAGCCAGAGACAGCATTGGCAAACGTGGTAGTTTGGGGCAAAATATCACTCGTTTTGGAGTTAGTTATCACATCTATTTTCATAAGGAAGAAAAGCTTTGTTTTTGTAATTCATTCATCAATCTTTAACCTTCACTGTAAAAAAAAAAACAAAAAAAAAAAAAACCTGATAACGGAGCAAATTAAAATCAAGAGCCGTGGCCTATGCGCCAGGAGTTTCTCCGGACTTTAATGTAGTGCGTCTTGCATAATATCTTATTCAATAGTTAGATTCCAAGACTTTTTTTTTTTTTTAAGGTGAAACATTTTCTGTGCCAGACATCAATGTTCAATTTTGAGTACAGAGTAATTAAAGTCAAAGAGTAATTGTGTCCTTGTTTTCGGGTTAGCCGCCACATCACGCGTGACAACTGAGCCGACGGGGGGCAACCGGTCACACGTTCTCTTATTAGACTGCTTACAACTCTACGCTAGAAGAAATGATGAAAATGGCATGAAGTCACACATAAAAATGTAAAAACAAAAAAAGGGGGCAAACCATACTTGAGTCTCTGGTCTTTCATCTGGGACACATTTTGTTTCTTAAACGATGCATTGATGGGGCTAAATAGTGTGACGTGGTTTGGGTTGGGTTAGTGTCGCACATATTTGCTTTGTTTGTTGGACAAGAAGTTGGTGACAGCGGAAGAGGAGATACATCACAAAGACTCCTTTAATGGAGGACCTTCAGAAGGCACGAGAGACAGAGGCAAACCTGAGAACATTCATCTTCCCTTCTTGGTCTTGGCCACTTTTTCCTTCCTCTTCTTTACATGTTTCGGAACTTTGGTCTTCCTCTTTTCTCTCTGAGCTTCTTTGACTAGCTTCTTCTTCTCCTGAAACCAAAAGGAACAATTTGCCGGAACATTCCTCGTGCCGACGGACCAATCGGGGCTAATGTGGCTTTCACCTTTTTGTCCACGGCGGCGTTGTCGTCACCGGGCTGCGTCTGACCCGCCTCGTCCTCTTCCTCCTCATCTTCCTCCGGCGAAGACGAACCGCCGCCGTCCTCCAGCAGGGCCGGAACCTGAACGCGGAACACAAGACAGTTGCGCTCAATCTGCTCGGGATCGTTACAAGAAGCGCGAGTCGTCCTCCAGCCTTAGCCAAGTGTTACGTGACTTCGGGCTCTTGAATGTGACAATGGCGGCGCCGTCCTTTAGCTCCACTATTTAGTCGACATTTCTTCATTTGTGAAATTCCATTTGATGGCCATTGCGCTGTTAGCCTGAATGCCATTTGGGCGTCATTAATCGCATTCACTAATTGGATGCTAAAAATTTCAGTCCTTTTACTCCGGTGACGAGCTTGGAATGCTGCGACGCCCGAAAAACAAAACTGAAGATCACATTTGAACTATGATAAACGTCACATTCTAATGTGATAAGTTTCATGGTAAAATGTGATATTTCACATATCTGTAACAAATTCTTTGAATGCAATATATCTCGAGTTTTAACGCGATCCGTTGAAATGTGAAATTTCCCACGGCCTCTCCAGCGTGCACTCAGAGAGAGGGTTAGCTGTCATCGTACCATCTGAACGCCGGAAAGATCCTTCTTCAGGCCTGTCAACGTCTGGTACAGCACCTGAAACAAAAGCCGCCGGGTAAGACTCATCAGCAGCCGAGCGCCACATCGGCGCTCTTCAAGACTTTCACCGCGACATCACTTCCTGCCGGACTCACATTGTCGTCGTGACCGCCGACGGCCCACTCCTCCTCCTTTTTGCCGACCGTGTCGAAGTCTCGCTCGTAGTGGCTGACCTCGGTCAGCGTTCGCGGGATGTACACCTGCTTGAACACCTGAGCAGACGGCGAGGTCGGAGGTCAGGGGTGAGAGAAAAGCGCACGAGCGTGCCGACGGTCCGTCTTTCACCTCCTCGTCCACACGGTCCCGATCCGAGCGCTGAGCCGCGGTCCGCTCGGCCGCGATGGCCATCATCTGGACGGCCGATCGCAAAGTGGGTCGGATAAACGGGAAGTCAAGGTCGAAGGCGGGACGTGGCGGTTACGCACCCTCTCCAGGTACTGATCCAGGTTGTGACAGGTGATGGACAGGTCGGTGATGAAGTCAAAAAGCTCTCGGACGGTCATCACCGCCACGCCACGCTTGACGAAAAACTCTGGACACAAAAGGTTTTTCGGTCACGACCTTCAGCTCAAAGCTACTACTAAGCGGCCGAGCCGGGGTCCACTCACCGTTGACGTTGCTGCAATCTTTCCTGAGGAAGGTGAGCGCGTGCGGATGGTCGTGTTCCACCGACTGTGACACGTCGATGATGTAGACGTCGCCGTGGTGATATCTGGATCGCACGAGAAGAAAAGAAGCTCACCGATTGGCCGCTGGCAGGCCTGCGGCTTCTTTCCTTACAGCATGTTGAACTCGCTGAGGTCGGCGTGAACCAGTCTGGCTCGGTGGTACATCTCCCTCATGTTGTGGACCACCTGCAGGTACAGCTCCCGGGCCTTGGACTCAGACAAAACCGCATTCTTCAGCAGCGGCGCGGGCCTGTCGACGAGTTGACGATTGCAAGGGTTGACTTTTGTTGTGTTTTTTTCCCCCCTTTCTTTCTTTGAGAATCAGTTTTGCAAATCAAGTCTTTATTTGAGGAGCAATAATAATTGATTTTTGCTGCTTACTTGCACAGGGATTTTATTAAATAATACAAATATATCAGGGGAGTTGAAGGAAGGGCTGCAGCTAACCAATATTTTCATATTAGAGTATCCCACTGAAAATCTAACACGCATTTGGATCAACAACATTCTCACTTGGTTAATGAGCAATCAATACAAAAAGTAAAAAGAGCTTTCACTGAATTATGTGCCTAATTAGCTTCCTTCTTTATGTACCATCAACAATTTTTACTTCTTAAATTGACAAAAAAAAAAAAAAACAGGATTTTTTTTTTTTTTGGGGGGGTTCACACTAAAATGAAGAATCTTGGGAGAAAAAAAATTCGTTCATCTGACTTCACCTAAATCCTGCTCAGTTTGGGTACGTGAATTTTTTTTTTTTTTTTTTTTTAACCAATTGCTTTCTGGCAACATTTCCCCCACTGACTACAGGTTTTACCACATCGCGATCATCAGGTGGTGCGATACTGTGACACTCCAGTACTAGGAATAGCGTTTTCATTAAGAAGTGAAATGATGCAAAACTAGAAGAATTTCAGAAAACGGCTAATCCAGTTTCACAGCACTCTTGGGAGAGACCAAACGTATTTGCAGTTTTGATGCCAGAGCCTTGCGATTGGTTTGTGCTTAACGGTTGCGAGTGGACCTCACATGTCGTCTTTCCCGATGAAGCCCATCAGCAACACGTGGCTCCGCAGCAGCAGCGGTTCCGGACTCGGGATCCCGGCGGTCTGCAACCTGACAATGTCGGGCAAATTTAGACTTTGGTCGCACAACTTTTTGGAGGCTTTACTTCATTCTGGAAAAGCTCTGACCTGATGAGGTTCCTCATCTCCTTCTCTGCCCAAGTCCTCACCATCTTCCTGGGGTTCCCTTTGCAGTACCCGTGACGGAACCTGCACCGCGGCATCGCAGAGGCTTCAGGAAATACAGCCTGCCGCCACCGTCGGCAAACGCCGGTGACGGCTGCCGAATGTTACCGAATCTCGCCAAACGAGGGCGAATGCAGGCAGGCGCTGCCGAATTTTGGACATTGGCGAACGCTGGCAAAAGTTAGCCGACGCCGGCGAAGGTCGCTGAAATGTAGCCAAAGGTAGGCCACCGTCGCCCGGCGTAGGCCGACATTTTGCCGACGCTGGCTAACTGGCAAACTTTGAGGCGAGTGCGAATGAAAGCAGGAAACGGGACCTGAACTCGCCACTGACGTATTTGTCTCGGTCCTTGAAGTGCAGGATGGAAGTCTTGTAGATTTTGACGGCTCGGCTCTCTCCGTTGGCCGTACTCGCGTGGTAAACGTTGGCCTGAGGAGAGCGGCGCGTTACGGAGATGCAGAGCATCCCAAATCGAGGGCAAAGTGTCGACGGGCTCACCTCTTTCCCGGTGCTGATGCAGCCGTTAATTTCAGATATGATTCCGCGACTCAACATCTTGAAGAGAATCATTCGGGTTCGAGGATCTAAAACCTGCCCAACAGTTTTGCCACTCAACACTTATCAGCTCTTTTCACAATAAAAGAATGTTCACGCTAATCAGCACCTGTTCCACGGTGGCACGATCCGATTTGTCCTTTACTCGGTACCTGTGGGCGGGAGAAACTCTCAGCCAATCAGGCAGCGAATACCAACAACGCTGGCAATTCACAACCGGCGTGCCAGGAGAGAAATCTTCTCCAATTTGCCATCATTGTCTATCTGGATATCTTCGGTTATCTATCCACGCGGGAGGTCAAAACACAAAAATGCTCTTCCGCTACTTGGCATAAGGCCCAATAGAACTGTTGGGAAAAGTCGCAGCTTCCTGCGACTAGATCAGCACTGAGTTCAATTCGACGAGCTCAAGTTTCCCAGCGAGTGCGTCCGCTTGGGAAGAAGCGAAAACGACATTTTTGTTTATTAGGTGCCGTGAGAGCTTTCTAACTGCTCATCTTAACTTGCATCAGACTACTCGCAGCAGTATTTATCTGATTCCCACCGAAAAGTATACTTTGCCGCTACGGCTTGTACGCTGTCATACCAGATAAGGGAACACTGGCAGAGAGAAATTCCAACGTATTTGCCCAGTAAAGATGATTCCGATTCTTAAGCACATGCCTGGAACAGACTACAGGATTTTAGCCCCAATATCGGCCCGTTAGCTATCGCAGGCGATTTTCCAAATAGGCCCCCAAATTTTGTCGGGAACGTTAGCGCTTGCATTAGCTTACGGGGGCTAAATAAAAGCTGTGAGCTGTAATGTATTTTAAAAACTGCCAAAATAATCCCACCTCGTGAATGGACAGCCCACTCTTGAACACAATACGGTGGCGGGATCCACAGTTACCATTGTTGCCGTGGTAACAGGTGTGTTCAAACTGAAGGGAAAACCCAGTGATTGTAAAAGGTTGAACAGGGTGGAATCGGAACGCACGTCACGTACAGTTGCCGCACTTTAACTGAAATGTGGCAAGATTTGATGGCCTTAGTCTGACAAAAAAATGGACCAAATCTGTCTTGTAGTCTGGTGCAGCCATCAACAAAAGTGGAGAAATTCGACAAGCAACACTCTGAACGCGACTCATAATGCTACCACCATTCATGGGAGAAGACTCAGTGTTGACGTACGTGTTGGCATCCTTCTGCTTCTCCATTGTCGTCACTTTGTTGACCACGCAGTCGGCTAAATTCAGTTTATCTGCAAACATGTGGCGAGGTTCTAAATCGTGTGTGTGTGTGTATTTCTGAGTTTGTGCATGTTTCTTTGTCGGTGTGTGTCGGTCTGCACGTATTACCCAAGTTGAGTTTGTGTTCAAATCTCCTCAGCGACCTGTCCGTGGTCACAAGTGTGCGATTGCTCAAATTCTGTTTGTTGGCCTGGAAGACAAATGAGCGTCAGCAGACCGCCAGCTCTCATTGGTCATCACAGCTGTCCGTCATCTGACCTGGCCGCAAGCATTCCTGTTGTAGCGTTTGGTCAGGTCTCCTCCTGAGGCAGACCACGCCCACTCATCGTCATCATCGTCATCCTCTTCGCAGTATTCCTCATCTTCATCAGCAACCGGGCGCAGGCTGTCTTGCGTCACGTTGCGCGTTTGTGATTGGCTGCAGCTGACCATATGACAGAAACGTGGTTTCATTTCGACAATTTTAAAAAGTAGCGTGTTGCCCGGGTTACCTTGAAAAAGTTACTGTCAGTTTTGTCTGATTAAATAACTTCATTCTGTTACGGATGGCTTAATTTTACAAGGTAACTGAATTAGATTATAAGAAACTTAAATTGTCTTCAGCAGATGCCGCCTGGCAGTAATATTTACAGACAGGCAAAAAAGTATTGAGCCAACCATCAATTTGCAAGTTCTCCCACCAAAAAAAGATGAGAGACCTGTCATTTTCCAAAGTACACCGCACGTTTGAGAGAAAATGAGAACCCCCCCCCAAAAAAATAAATAAATCCAGGAAGTCATTATCTGATTTTTGTTTTTTTTTTTAAATCCAGAAAGTCATCTGATTTTTTTTAAGAATTAATGAATAAACTGTGGTGGAAAATAAGTATGTGGTCAATAACAAAAGTATATGTTTTTTGGGCAATAACAGGTCAAAGGTTTTCACACACAGTTGCTGATAACTTGGCGCATTCTTGTCTGGTCTTTTCCGCCGTCTTACGAATGTTTCAAAAGTATTTTGTTTGAATTTATGATTTGGTTGATGGCTCCCTACTTTCTCCACATCTCCTCCAACCACTTGGATATGTTACGTTTCTAATGACATGCACCGTTTTTTGGTTCCGGTGCTGTTTAACGTGCTGTGTGTGATGAAAACACACACACACACACAAAAGAAGTCCATCAGATCAGCGGTGTCACGTGGGTTAAACCAGCTCGCTAACTTCGCCGTACGGTCAGCGCTGTGGAAAAGTTTGTCTGGAGTGAGTAGGGTCCGAACGGCCATTTCCAGTTTTGACCTCCTCCGCGATGCTTTTCAATTGAACTGCTTCTGAATGAAAATTGACCCAACAAGCATTGGACGTTTAACCCTGCCAAAGGAACTCCAGAAAACAGAGAAGTCCATACGCCGCTCGTATACACAAATGTCCGAGGAACGCTAAGGAAAAGATTGGGACGACCCGCAACGAAGCAAGATTTCAGAACTGACAGAAGAGACAATTTCTCCAAGGCGTAATTACTAATTACTAATGAAATTAGTCAGACAGACGGTACAGACGCTCTTACCTTTCGTCCTCCTCGACGTCTTCAAACTGTCCAGGTACGCAGTCGACCACCAGCGCCATGAGCCCACGTAATGTCAACCTACCGTTTCTAATGAAAAAACACTTAAGAAGAATCCGAAAAGAGTAAATACGGTGTGTGTGCGCGCAGTCGAGGGAAGTTGTTGCTGCGTGCTCGGTTGACTTTCCGGTTTGAACACGTGACGGTGGCCCGCGAACAAGATGTGGCTGTTACAATGTTGGTAAATCCGCCCCCTGCTGGACAGGAGACTGAATTTTTAAAACATCGACCGTAGCAGTTGTGCATTAAACGAAAAATCAATCATTCAAATAAAGCTCATGAAGGATGCCAGTAATGAAAACAGCCATATAAAAACCAGGTGAAGGAGAAGGAAGAGGTGTTCATCACAAGCCAGAGGCCAAAAATTGAGATTCAAAGCAAACTGCGAAGAAACATTAAGCTGTCGTGCTTCTTGCAAATGGTACAAGCTGCTATCAGAAGTTAGCCCCAAGTGTGAATGCTTTTAATCCACGTTTAAATCGCTTCTTTTCTCTCATGCTAAGGATGGAGGGCTTTTGAAACCATTTTTAATTATTTGCTTGCACTGTATTATTTTTTTTAAAACAAAGTGTTTGTTGCTCTTTGTTTTGCATGCTTTTAAATGTACTTTTACTCGTGTAAAGCTCGTTGTTTTAACCATCGGTGGCTGCAAACCACTGAACGTGCCCAGATTGCCGGAAACCCCGAAGGAAGACAACCGGAAGTGGTTTACCGATCGGTGTGCACTTGCCGTTCTTTCCTGTTCTTGTGCTTCAAAAGTTGTTTTTGTGAGAATGAGCAGTAGAACGTTTCTTCATTGCGAAACGTCTTCCATGTTGCAGCCCAACGACAGGCTGCGTGCGAACTTGGAACAGCAGCCCTTCAACTACAAGGTCTGAAAGACGTGAAGCGTTAGCAAGCACTAGCCGCTAACTTGTCAGTCCGGTGGCTGTGCAGTTGCCATGGAAAGTAGGGCAGGTTAAGTAAGTGCGTACGCTAAAATAGTCATGGAAGTAATAATGTGCCAATGAGTCAAGCTGTCTCGATGACACAGTCAATTAAAAGCTAATAAATCGATCATCAAATTAATTGACTACTATTTCATCGTTTGGACCAGGGCTCACCTGCCTGAGAGGACCGAAGCAGCAGAGACGAGAGCGCACCATGTGCATACCTGGCAACTTTTCGGAGCGCCAACCTGTATAAACTACCAAAAAAAAAAAATCCTTCTAACATACCGAAGCAAATTATGTGTCAAAATAACATAGAGGGATAAAATACAAAGTTTTTAAATGATTTTTATTGTAGGTCTCCATAATGATTATTATTCATTCATTAAGATGGCTATTTATCAGCTAGGCTACAATACCTCAGATATTTGTAAGAGGGCTTCACCAATGAGAATCAGTGATGGGAAAAGCAAAATGTTGTGAAAGATTACATATCAATGATCAATTCCTTATTTTTTGTGAATAAGGAAGGAGCTGATTTGTATGATGAGGCTAACAATAAGCTAGAGATGAACTCACTGGCATGAGCTATTGTTCCTATGAAGCCATTCTCAATCTTAGTAAATGGAACGTCTATCTTGACATCTATATGACACCCACGTGGTTCAATTATATTATTGTCAGCCGGTCTAAAAACACGACCATGAGGTCGAATGCTAGCAAGAGAGCTACAACGTCAGCTCCAATAATCCCATGTATTCGGAATGAGGCCCAGGCTGTCCTTCCTCCACAACTGCACTATCTGCCATTCCCCTTTAAAACTTTGTTCTGTGAAACAGGATTCTCAATAAAAATCCATCAGAATACCAAGAACCACGTCGGCAGCTTACAAGCTCCCACTTGTGGCCTGGGAAAATTGTGTTGGTAAAAAAGGTGTAGCGCGCATGCTCATTATGCTTCGACCTAACAGCAGAACAGAAAGAGAAACGCCAGCAACGCTTCTCGTTTGTGTCTCGGACACGACGTTCATCGGGCAAGGGCGCGAGCGCCAAACCCGGCGCATCAAAAAATAACCCTAACCCTAAGCGGTAGTGCAATTTCAAACCAAAATATGTCTCCCGCGTGTAAGATCGTCGCTCATTTGCCAGCAAAGAGGAATCTCGCCCTAACCCTAAGCGCAATGTTCCCTATGAATCAAATTATTGGGAACCACTTTCCATTCCTATCCTTAAATTCGCTGCTTTGGCCGACTATTTAGTGGTTTGGGGATGTTAATCGTGAGAGGACGCGTCCGTTGTCCCCCCCCCCCCCCCCCCCCCATTTGTGCAGGCGACTGTGCTGCTCCCCGATTGCGGCTGCCTTCCCTCTCAACTTGACACGCCATTGAAGAGTTTCCAAAGTTTCTACCTCGTCCGGAAGCTTCCACTCTACGAACTACTGGACAAACAAGGTACAGACTTGTTAGCATACGTGCCAAACATATCAACAACACGCATGCATGCTTTAGGAGGCGTGTGCGGCCTGTCCTACAAGACTCGCATTGAGGAAGACAACTGCGCCTTCCTCAAGCCAGACGGTAACGATCACGTGGACGCACGCCCTGGCAGATTGTTGTGCACAAGATTGACGCCGAAGATGCGCACATTCGCAGGACACCTGTGCCTGTCCCTGGACAAAGACTCATACGAGCGCTTGGGCATCGAAGGCAAAGCGTGTAAACCAAAGTCCACCAGATATGGTAAGGAGAACTTCGCAGTACTGAGGACCGGTGTTCAAATCCCGTGCAGAGTTGCGTGGCTTTTCTCCGGGCACTCCGCTTTCCTCCCGCATCCCAAATTTGTTGATCGATGACTGAATTGCCCGTAGGTGTGAATGTGACTACGAATGCGCGTTTCTATGTGCCCTGCGATTGGCCGGCGAACAGTTCAGGGTGTACGCCGGCACTCGCCCCGTGACCCGCGTGAGGATATGCAGTATGAAAAATGACTGAATGAATGAATGAAAGTTGCAAGTGAGCCCGAGACGCTAGTGAAGTGAGGAAAAAGCTGGCGGCGTCACAGTAGCCTAACGTCCGAGCACGTGGGCAAGAGGAGAGACTGTTTCCATTCATTCCGCGGGGAAAAACACAAATATGACAGCGCTCTGCACTTCTGCCTTCACCCGTGGCGGTCGATGCACTCGCGTGTTTTTCTGTATCTCGATGCTCGTAGTGGTCGTCGTGGATTTGTCAGACAGCGGCATGGCTCCGGGCGGGTGCGGCTACCGGCGTCTCCTCAGCGGCCTGACGTCACGTCTTCCGCTAAAGATGGACTTTCTGTTGGCGGCTCATTCAGGTGACTGCTTTCCCATGATGCATTTCTGACAACCCGAGAAGCACGTCAGTTGTTACGGCAGCTACAGAGGTTGTGGAGCACGTGAGTATTATTGTACTCAAGACCAAGAATCCAGTTTTGATGCCAGATTACGCCAAGTGCAGAGGGAGGCGCACCCTCAAATAGAAATACGCAGGAGTCCACTGTACCGCGACTGCTATGCAGGCCCTCTCTAGTGGTGTGTGTGTGACAGAATCACTGAATTAAATGTTCAAGTAGTTTTGGAGGTGGTACTTGGTGGCAGAAGTTTGAGAACCGCAGCTGTAAACCATTCACATCCTTGACTCACAGGATGACTCGCAGCACTTGGAATCAAAGTACCATTGGGTCCAGAGTGCGTTAAACGGAGGACCTCCAAAGACCCCATCCAACGTTTAACAACCTTTGCCGCCTCGTGTATCCGCACAGGTGGCGGAGACGCACTGGAGTTGCTGCTCTCACGATACGAGCGGTCGCAACACACGCCAGAGGTCAGCAGTCGCCTTCTGACCGACCTGACCCGCCCCGCCCCGCTGACTTCGGACCTGCGTTCGTACGACCCCTTCGGCTTTCTAGAGTGGCTCGGGGCCGTCCAAGCCGACATCAGCTGGTGAGAGGGAGGCGGCGGGGGGGCGCTGGGGTTCCCCACGTGACGCTCAACGGCGTCACTTTAGTCTTGTGACTGGATGACGATGCCGCTGCAGCGCTGACATCACCGACGGCTTCCTGTCATCGCTGGAGTGTCCTCGAGCGTCCGGCGTGTCTTCTCCGAGCTCCTTTCTGCTCTCGGTGCGCGGTCTGCTGCTTCCCGAAAATGTCATGACGCTCGTCCGGCAGCTCAGGTAACCTTTTGAGCCGCACCTCGAGATCCCGGCAGCCGATCAGCCGTCGTCCTCGCGTGTGCGTATTGCAGGCACATCCTGGAGGGTCCCCGCCCCCCGCCCTGGGCAGCCGTGACCGTTTACGCCTTCGCGGACAATCTGTACGTGCACGAGCGAAACTTCTACACGCTGCTGCTTTTCCCTGACCACGCCTACTCTCTGCACCTGGCCAGGCCCGCCTCCTGATCACGCCCAAATGGACTTGTGGAAGTTAATCAGGAGAGCAAATATCATTTGAAATTCAACATGTTCAAAGGTCGACAAATTTTCAGATTGCTTTATTTTACTTTGCCACAAGAGACGACTTTTTATTTTTTTGTTGTGATGTTTAACAAAGTCATCTGTTTTGATAGAGGCAGGAATTAAAAAAATAAAAATAAAACAAGTTTGGAACATTTTGTGGCATCACACAGCTAGAAAAGAAGTTAAGTTTGGGCTACCGCGGGTCCAGGCTTTAAGTTATAAACGTAATGGAAGAAAAAGTCCCAGCCTATGGTGAAGCAGGTCCAACATATATATAGATATGTATTTTTGCAAATAACCAGCTTCAGGTAAAGATAATTTTGACAGACATGAAACAAAACGAAGGATTTGTGATGCAACTCTGCATTCCACTGACCAAACTTGTATTTAGTGGGTAGACCAGGACTTGTTTCTCTTCAACAAGCCTGTCTAATCTTGGGGTCATTTTTTTCCTTTTTTGAAGTCCTAACACTTTTTTTTCTTTTTTTTTTTTTTTAACAAAATGTTTTAGTAGCTTGTGGGCTTACTTTTACGCTATATCGCCTGACTGAAATTTTGACAGAGGCACAGGCACCTAATTCCCCCCCCCCAGAAAAAAAAACCAACTTTCACACTCAATGAGCAATAAGGTATTTTTTGTTCCAATTTATTGGCACCGGTGACCTGCCATCGGGCCACCAGATGGTGTCCAGCCTGCATGACTTATGAAGGCCCGTCTCCCGCTACACATAAAAAATAAAGTTCAGTCTGCGGGTGACCTGATGGTTGGGGATCCTGTCCTAAAAGCTCCACATGACATCTGGATGGAGCTCAGAGGAAGGAAAGTTGCAAGAAAGCAGGGTCGGTAGCTGCCTCCGTGTAAATTGAAACGAGTACGACAACGATTCTCTGTTTACTTGCCAACGTAGAAAAAGTACAAATGTGCCAACTACATCACGTGGCTTCGACGAGGACGCCTCCAAAGATTGGGTCGAATTTCACATTGGAGCTCCTTCAGGCGAGCCCAGCGTGGCTACAAGTTCACCTGGCTAACATAACTTACTTTATGCTCAGACAGTAAGTCCAGTCCACACCTGGAAGCAAGTGTACGTCCATTTATAACTTACTTTATGCTCAAACAATAAGTCCAGCCATCACCTGGAAGCAAGTCCTAGTCCTGGTCCCGGTCCCGGTCCTAGTAGAGCTCTCTGCTTCTCTGCAGGTGCTGGAGGATTGCGTCAGTTCCTTGCGACGAGCCCCAAATTCTCTTCAAGGCTTCACACTCGCGCTCGTTTGTTTGCTCCAAAGAACTTCGACTGGAGTTCCTCATCAAGGCTTTGGACTCGCGCAGGACCTGAGCCAGAGGAAGAGAGAATTGATTGTGCGTCTGTAACAGTGCTTGCCACCCTTTCTGGAGCCAAGGATTTTGCCTTCCCACCCAAGGACGTCAACTAGCTTACGTGTTCTAAGATGGTTTGATAAGACAATCGTGGGGTCTGATGTGCGCTAAGAGTGGATCCGTCCCGATAATCGGATCTGAAATGGACCGGGATCTTGAATATTGAATGCGTTTCAAGTGAATATTGAAGGTGTTCAGACTTGAAATACTGAACATCAACTATTGAGCGTGTTCAATATTTATGACCAAAAACCTTCCCGCACGTATGGGAAGCCAACGTTCCCCAGGTCATGACGTGGAACGCGTACCCGACCAAGAACGCCCCGGACTCGGGAGCAAGTGCGCGACATGTCCTACGGTTGCTGACGCTCAGATGAGAGAACGCAGGTTCAATTTGTTCCAAAGAGGAATTGCCACTGGGTCACTGCAGTATGTGACTCAAGGTGCTCGCTGGTGACTTTCCAACGGGTCTCCTGCCACCAGGACCAAACACAGCTAGTCTGTTTCTACGCAAGCCTTTCGCGACTGGGGCACGACGTGAGTACATCCAAAACGATATGCTGCTATTCCCAGACTCATTTCTGATCAAATATAACCATTTTTCATGCAATCAAACAGCGGCGGATTTGGCAGTGAAAAATCCGTACAGCGACGTGAACGCCGACCGGCGACAAAAGAAGTTTCCACTGCAGCGAAAGGCTCAACGGTAACGAGGTGACAGAAATTGCTCCGCGCAACTGCAAATGGGATCTTTTATGACGTCATACGCTGCGGCTCAGACCCAGATCCAAGGCCAAACTACACGGGCTCGCTCTGTTGTTTAATCGGACCAGAAAGTCACAATCATTTTTTGCAATAACTACGCCAATTTTCGTAACATTTTAGCGCGTCGAGTTAGAGCCACGCAAAATATCGCACTGCCTTGGAAAATGTTTGCTGCTTGCAAGTGCGCGGATTGCCCCTTCAGCAAATGAAAATCGGATCTTCCCAGATGCTGCAATGCCAAAGTGCCGTTTACTCCTAAATCAGTGCATTCGGCTGTCGTGCAATGGAACTCCCGGAGTCACTAGTGACTCACTTGTTTCTACCGAATATTTTCATCTCACTCAAGGCTCTCATTAACACTCGAAATTCCGGAACTCGAGATGCTTCTCTCGGGATCTGTGACCAATCGACGTATCGGGGCTCCGTTGATGATGTCTTTTGGTCAAGCTTAAATCAAGCTATGCGCAGTTAAGACTTGATGGAACTGTTCCACATCAGCTGCCCTGGGCCTGAAAGATCGCGGTTTTTCAATTGGAGGAGTCAAGTCGAAACTCAGGTTTAGACTTGCTGGAGTAAATCTGGTTTGTACGGGCGGGTTGTGGAGACAGCAGCTTTCGATTGACGACATCTGCGTTCCAGTAGCTTCGGCGGCACTCGCCGTACATTGATCAGACCAGAGTTCCCCCTTGGGGGACTACATTTGCAACCGCAGGTGGAACAATGGTACGCGTCTGCTGTTCTGGCGTGAGGTTATCGCAGTGCAGCGCACAGAGTACGATAAAACTGATGCCCCTTCCCCCAGTCTTCACATTCATCTTCTGAAAGAGATGAATGATCTTTTAAGGTCTTAGCATTCGCTCAGTGCATGAATGGCAACAGCGTCTGTGGACCTTCTGCCGTCTAGTGGAAGAGCCTGTCTCTGTACATTCTTGGCAATGATAGATGAACAAATAATCATGACATATGTGCATTACGAAACCAAAGACGTGAAAGTGGATGAGTTACAGCAGCACACCTGATGACTGGTCAGTCATTAGCAGTCTTTGCGTGCGTTCAACTCACGAGCGAGTCGACGGCGACCAGTTCCTTGACGCGCAGCATGACTTCCTGCGCAAAGGTTCCCGGCCACAGAACCTGCGAGACCAACCCCTTTGAACACGCCTCCTGCGCCGTCAACTTCCTGCCGCTCAGGAGCAGCTCGTTGGCCTGCAAAACAACAACAACAACAAAAAAAAAAACCTTAGCCCGCGGCGGTGTCGCCGAGGTCGGTTAGCGCGTACGGCTACGAACCGAGGGGGGGCCCATGATGCGCGGGAAGGTGAAGGAGGAGCAGGCGTCGGGCGTCTGTCCGTACTCGGCGTAGGGAGTCTGGAACCAGGCCTTCTCGTTGGCCCACACCACGTCACACAGCGGCAAGATGGCGGCGCCCAAGCCCAGCGCCGGCCCGTTGACGGCGGCCACGATAGGTTTGCGGAACTGGATGAACGTGTTGACGAAGGTCCTGAGGAACGGGAGGAGGCACGGGCGGGGGACTGCAATCACACGACTCCATTCCAGTGACACATCTCACAAAGCAAGCAAGCGCAGCCCTCGCATTTTATTCACATTGGCTTCTTCCGCAAAAAGACGCCCGAGCGTTTTTTTTTTTTGCTTGACGAAGGTCCGAGCGTCCGAAGGGGAGCGCACACACCTTTGTGTCCTTTTCGCCATAACGAGGCCCGTCTAGGCCTGGATGGTCCATGTGGACCGAGTTACGGAGGTCCACCACGTCGCAACAAGGCTACCTTGGAAGCAAGGAGGCGGCGGACTAGCACGATCGCGTATTTGGCCGCACACGTGTCGGACGGAGAGCTCGCTTGTCGGTCCCTGAAGGCGTGAAAATGACCTCTGCAAAGTAGGTAGACTTTCTGACTGACCATTTTTTTTCCAAGAAGTGTCCATTTAGGAACAAAATCACCTTCAAGCAGAACAGAGCAAGATGTAAAAAGAAAGAAGACTAAGAATTGTCAACTAAAGTTTTAACTTTTCCTATTGTCTTGTTGTGATGTCTTTGGTTGACTGCAGTAAACACCTCCGCCAGCGACTTCCTCCTGACAAGCGTCACCTCCAACGCCGCACCCAACACTTACCTGATGGTTTCGGCCATCTTGATGCTCTCCTTTTTCCTGTCGTCCGTGAGGCGTTTGACGAAGTAGAGGAAGTCGAGGCCGCGGCAGAAGACGCTCCCGACGGCTCCCAGCAACACCAACTTGCTGTCGTCGGAGGCCGCCGTCGCCATGGCGCTCTGGATCTCTTTCATCACCTACGGTGATGAAAGAGGAGGAGACGTGAACGGAGGTCAGCGGGTGCGAGCGGCGGGTGTGCCGGCGCACCTCAGGGTTGAGCGCATTGTTTTCCGAGCTCTTGCTGGACAGCAGGATGTGCGTGAAGCCATCTTGTTTCTTGACCACAATGTCACGGTAGCGGTAGGCGCTCTCTGTCTGACGCACGCTGAAGCGCAAGCGTTTGTCAAATGCGCCGTGTTCCTCCGGACGCCGTTTTGCCGGGGCGCACGTCGCCACGTTAACTGCCGGCCTCCCGCCGGCGCCGACATCCTCAGTCGTGCCCGAAGCGCCTGAGAGGATGCAGAGTCAGTCAGTTGGAATTTGGGCGAACAATCTACGCAAACGTACGACTTTCGCGGCAGCCCCCACCCCCGTCTTCAGGACTCAAACGTGAACCTGGTAAATGCGACTCTCGACCGGGAGATTTATACGCAGATGTCTTCACCACAAAATTCCCACTTGGCAACACTCCATTTTTTCCCCCCATTTTATTCCCTTTTGCACTCAGTGATATATGTGTGTGTGTGTGTGTGTGTGTGTGTGTGTATATATATATATATATATATATATATATATATATAGACGTAGTCATTTTTAGAGGCACAGAACAGAACCCCAGTTGACAAAATCGGCTGTTCCGCTAGTCTCGTCCTGAGGCAAAATGTTTGCAAACCGAAGCAATTTTCAACACAAGAAAGAATGACTCGAGGGAGGTCAGGTTTCCTCTCTTCATGGCTTCTTGTTGACAAGTAACAAGTTCACGTAAATGCAAATGCAGGATGAGGGCAATTTATTACCGGAGGCCGTCCCTTCATTCAGTTTGGGGTGCTCCGTAGATTGCATGACAGCAAACCCAAACTAAATTTGTGATGAGCACTGGAGTAGTTCTCGAGCAACCAATGCAACCTGACTCCCATGTTTTGGTCCTGGCCTAAATCACTTCATTTTGTAAGTTCCTTTCAAACGGAGGCTTAAACATGGATCCGTCTTCGCTAAGACTCCTGAGACCTCTGCGGCCCCAATAACTCGAGACATCGTTGAGGCCTGGGCACCTTTGGTCGCCCGACAGGAGGATCGTGGACTTCTGGAAGTGCTCGCAACCTCCTTCCTTTGAAAACTCGGGATTGACAAATCTCCTCTGCCCCCCCCTTACACTTCCTGCAGTAGATTTCCCCACTCGCTGGAAAGTGGAAAACCCTCGCTTCAACACTTTGAAAACACTTGCGCCCGACGAGGTTCTACGACTGCGTGGCTCGGCCAGACTGAGCCCCCGAGCAAATGTGAAATGAGGTTTTACTACATAACGCAAAGGAGTCAACTTCCACTATTGTAAAGAGGATTTCCTTTTTTCCATGCTTCACCTTGACAAGTTTTATCACTCTGCCTGCTCGTTGGGACTTCCAACAGGTTCGAAGTAAGCGGTCGTTGATATTGTTCACCATCTCACCTGCGCCACTGAGCGATCGGACGGCCGCGAGCGTTGCCGGTGGAGTGTTGTGGCTGCGCGACCTGATCCCCATGCGGGCGCGCAGCTGCCCCGGGCCAGGCTGGACGTCGGTCGGTTGCTCCAGGGCGACTTCGGGGGGCACGCCGTGAGCGTCGCGGGCGCCGGCATCCGTGCCGTGGGCCGCCTCGCTTGACGCCGCCTCGCTGGGCGACTGCAGGAGGGTGTTCATGGGGCTTCGAGGCACCAGGATCTTAATCCCACTTTTGGCCAGGTCCAGACTGCGACGCGCGGGGCCGACCGGCGGCACGGACATCGGAGGCGCCGTCGTCGGACACGCCGTCCCCTTGAGTCCGGCGGCGGCGGCCAGGTGAGCCGGGGCGGGTCGAGAGGCCGATAAGGGATCCGGGCCGGCGGCGGGTCGAAGCTGTCCGAGGCCAGCGGGCGGGCCAAACGGGTAGCTGCGAGTGGAGCGCAGCAGGGTGGCGTCTCGGCGCTGTTGGGCATATTGCCGGTTGAAGTCGTGCACGTACACCATGCACGTGGTCAGGTGACTCTCGGGCTCCCACGTGTCACCTTCGCAGCCGTACCCCCGCCATCGAACCAGGTACTCCGTCCGGCCCTTGCGGTTCTTCCGCTTGTCCACGATCCGTTCCACCTGCGGGTGGCACAAAGCCTATTTGCACGGTGACCTTACAACGAGGATGGAATTCAACAGTTATCTAAATATGTTGTTGTTAGCATGCGGCTAACAACATGTGTAGCTCAACATGTGAGCACTAATATGACGTCATTGCGTGTCAAGCCTTCCATCTTTGGATTTTTGTTTTACTTTGACACGAGTTTCCAAGTCAACTCAGTTCCACGTTAGCCAGCGTTAGCATACTAGCGTCACCTCGTAAAAGTCCTCGGTAGCCATGGAGACGGAACACGACCGCCAACAACTTCGTGGAAGTGTCGTCAGCGAGGCGTCAGCATGAAAAGCGGTCGCCGGTTCGGTTCCCCTGGGCGCCGATTTTATTCCACGCACTCGGCTAGCCTGTAGCTGCTAGCGAGTTGACGTTTACCTGTAGGAAGTGTCAGCGCGGACCGACCTTCATAATAAAAGACTGGCGTGAACGGAAAGCGAGCGGGTGCACTTTTATTTTGAAATAATCCGGGCGCTCTTTTCTTTCCTTTGCAAAGAACGTACGTGACATAGTTTTGATTGCATGTGGCCAGTAAAAAAAAAAAAAAATGTTTAATATTATGGACTAAAGTGTCACTTTGTTTTCTTGTGCAGTGACTTTTTCCTTGTGGTGTTCTGAGAGGTGCTGAGGCTCCCGAAGGGGGCGTGTCCGCCGGGGACCTGGGGGGCCTGCTTCATTTGGGGGAGGGGCTAGACTTTGGTAAACCAGGGGTCGTGAGTTCCCATCGTCAGGAAGGGCATCCGGCGGAGAAACTCTGCCAGACAAACGTGAGCGTTCATCTGAGCTGTTACGCTGTGGCGATCCCTAACGGGACAAGCCGAAAGAGCCCCGATGCCCGAAGCTTAACTGGGCGCAGTACCACGTGACCGCCTCAGTAAGTGGTTGAGAATTTGGCGGGATGCGTGACACTGACGCAGAGACGTAAACCCCAAGAAGCTCAAAATGTGGCTTCGTTCGGAGACTGTTGTTAGTTTGGAGATCGTTTGGGGAGTTTAGAACGAGAAAGAGGAGTAGTTGCGACTAGTTTGTAGAGTTTACCTTCGAGGGAGAAGAAGCGTCAAGTAGTTGCATTCAAAACGCGGAACGAGAGATGCACCGCACACGTACCGAAAATAATACGACTGACAGGTTGGGTAGACGTTGACGTAACCTGACCTCGGTTAGTTCCCGCCTATCTGCGCGCTCCTGACGATGATCGCAAGCAGGTGAAAGGTTCAGCGAGATGAGGCGCTTCTACTGCGGAGAGCCCAAAACAATTCCTGTTTCTATCCATCCGATTTTCATCCTTTCTACATTCAAAAGAAAGAACAAACAAACACACGTCCGCGCAACGATCCCAGAAGAAAATGTGCACTGTAATATTGTAACATTTTCCCTCATTTGTGGAAAACTCCAATGAATGAATGAATAAAACGATTTATACGTACATAATTGTAACATGAATTACATATTATGATTGTGTATGTTTTGTTATCTTTGACTCATGGCAACAAGTGGAAAAAAAGCTTTGCAGCAGTCAAACGACAACACATGTGACATAAGTGTGAGTCTGTTCAACACGTGACGTCCAAAGAGGAACGCGTTGCTCGTGTCATCCTGATGTTTGAATCTCAGAGCTTGGAGCCTTTTCACATCCACTCGCTAGAAACGCTGAAGTTGAAAGGCCCGCAGTGAGTCCGATGTGTATTTGTAGGCGGGAGAGACTCGTGACGTTCCGCCGATGTCGCTCAGTCGGACTTCTTGTCAGGTATTTGTCTCCGAGAGTAGCCGGTCCGGCCGCGGTCGTCGTCGTTTCGGCCTCGGCGGTCCGACGGCGCCGTCCGGCACGCGTAGCACGCCGAGCCCAAAAGGCCCAGCGGGAAGCCCAGCAGGAAGCAGCCCAGCAGCGGAGCCTCAACGAAGAGCGCCTGGACCCGACCCGAAGGCACACGGACAAACAGTGAGGCGGACGCTCGGCCGGACTCGAGCGGCAAGCGTCGGCAGGAAGTACCAGGAGCGTGACTTTGGTTTCGTAAATGAAACGTCGGACTCGCTGAGGGATTGTGTTTCCTCCGTGGGCCTAAGAGCGGAATAAGGAAAAAGACAAATCCGGAAATCCGGAAACTCTTGACATTTGCTCGCCACTCGCCTGGATGGTGCCGTCCAGAACCCGATCCAAAAAGTCCAGCAGGTTTCGCTCTGTCTCCGGCGAGGCCGGCGGCAGGTAGTAGCTGTCGGTGGACAGATTCAACATGACGATGGCTGGAAGTCGGAGTTTGCTGACAAGACGGCAAAACGCACAAACGTGAACGCGCGTAAACCGAACGCGTGCGTAGTCGCACACCGCCAAAAACGCCAGCGTATTCACCCCATGACGAGTCCGTTGATGTAGTCGTCGCCTTCCATGAAGCCGAAGTGGACGTCTCTGAGGGAAGGGAAACGTGTCAATGGCAAATTTTCGCAAGGAGAGAGCGTGGACTTCCTCACCTGCTGTAGACATCTTTGTAGTCTTGGGAAACTTTCTTCACCAGACTTTTGTACCTGATCGCGTGACGGGAAGTGCGGAGGTCAGACTAAAAGCAAGCACGTCACGCAGGTCGGAGGTCATACCGGAGATTTTGTCGGCTCGCGCCGTCGTCGTCCAACAGCGCCAACAGGACCAGTTTTCCTGCGCAAACACCGATCGTGTCAGCGTGTGCGCGCGTGTGCGGGCGTTGCCGGCGTTGCTGGCGGTCACCCGAGTCTCCCATGGCATACAGCGTGTAACTGTCCACTTTGGCGTAGTTGCTGAATCTTTCCCTTTTGATCCAGGCCTTCAGCGAGCCGTCGCTCATCTCTGCAACGCGCTTTGGTTAAGGGCGAGCCGTACGGATACCGAGGTCGGAGGTCAGCTTCATTCCCACCATTGTAGCTGAAGTAACCGCCGTCTTTGAAGACCACCACGGCCGGGAGAGCGGGAAGCGACACGGCCTGCCGGCGCCGTACAGATCACGTCATCCGTGCCATAAAAAATAAGTCACACGCAAACGCTTCACTTGTCTTCTATAGGGGAGGATTTTTGCTCCCGCTTCACTTTTACTACCCGTCTACGGCGTTCACTGTCGCTACACTTTCTCCTACTAGTCTTCTACGGGCGACGGCGTTCAACGTCACTTGCGTTCTACGGGGTAGAGCTTTGGACCTTGGGCAGGACGTCTCTGCCGGCGGAGAAGAAGAAAGTGGACACGATCATCTCCTGAGCCACGCCAGAGAACACACCCTGCAAACACCCAACGGTTAAGAGGGGCGTGTGCACGCGTGTAATGCGTGCGTGCGTGCCGGTTACTTTGAGTGGTGATGACGCTCCAATATAAACAAACATGACATCGTGGTGACTGAGAGCATGTTGGAAGAGCTTCACGCTGGTCAAGGGTCGAATCAGCGGACTGAGAATACAATGACACAAAAGCAGCACAATCGTTTGTTTGTAATTTCACAGTGACATCCTCACCGTCAAGGCCACCTTCTAAAAGTTTGTCGTATTTTCATTTTGTCTCAACAGAATTAACTTGCAACAGTGCTTTGTTTGACCGGCGGTATGGCGATGTAAACAAAAATCACGTGATTTTATGACGCACACGAGCTGCGCGGGCGAGCCGCACTCGCGAGTCGGAAGAAGCCTCAACACGCTCGCGACGCGACACTTTGTGTGCCTTTTCCTCACCCGCTAACTCGATGAACAAATTTGACGATGGCGTCTTCGGTTAGGGGTCCTATGTGAGGATATTTGACGTCCTTCTTCCACCTGAAAGGGACCATGGCGTTAGCGTGACATCAGCATGACATCAGCCGCTGAGCCGCAAACTCACACGAAGATGGCGGGATAGCCGCGAACTTTGAACTCTTTCGCCAAGCCTGCCGGGCAGTCGGTGCGTTACCATGGAGACACAATAGCGAGAGGACGACGAAGGCGAGCTCACCCGCGTTAGCGACGGCGTCACATTTGCCCACATTGACGTGAGAACCGGCGCTCTTCAGCTCCGAGCCGATCCGGTGCCACAGCGGGTCCAGCTGCTTGCACATTGAACACCAGGGGGCGTAAAACTGCACACAGCAAACCGCCCGCTCGCTCGCCTCGTCAATGGAACGGGACGCACAATATTCAGTATACACATAATATTGCAGCTGGAGAGCGTATGCCTCAAAATTCTGTGTGGCGTTTGCATGTTACTCCTCCCACCTCCCCAAAACGTGCATTCATTGGAGACTGAATTGTCCCTAGGTGAGATTGCGAGTGCGACTGTCTGTCTCCACGTGCCCTGCGATTGGCCGGCGACCACTCGAGTTACTCCTCCCACCTCCCCAAAACGTGCATTCATTGGAGACTGAATTGTCCCTAGGTGAGATTGCGAGTGCGACTGTCTGTCTCCACGTGCCCTGCGATTGGCCGGCGACCACTCGAGGGTGTACCGCCCGATGACAGCTGGGGTCGACTCTGGCAATCCCGCGACCCTTGTGAGGATAAGCGGCTCAGACAATGGGCGGATGGATTTCTTTCAGTCTCCATCTGCTCATCACTGTTTCTGCAAATTGTCACATATCGTCGTACTGTTTTTGAGTCCTGAGCTTCTGAGACCTAGATTTTTTTATTATTTTTTTTTCCACAATCCTTGTTTTGTTCGTGGTAAAGCGATACATTTTTGGAGCCACTGCTACGCACTTCTGCCTCGCATCTTTGGGTCAACTACGTTTTGCTTCAAAACCACACAAACCCGCAACTGTGAGCTACTTTTCAGTTTTTGACTAAAGGTCGTGTTGTTCCACCCCCCAACAACCTGCCCTTACCCTGTTTGCAAAAAAGAACATTTAGGTGGACATCAGTCCACTTTACTGTCTATTATTATGAATAAATTATTAATAGGATCTAATATTACAGTGATTATGTGGCTGGGAATGATTATAAAATCTCAACACGTTTGAATTGTGGCACGGTGGAGCAGCTGGAAAGTGTTGGCCTCACAGTTGTGAAGTTCAGGGTGCAAACCTCCCCGCCCTAGCTGCGTGGCGTTTGCACGTTCGACCCCGTGCCCGTGCGGGTTTCCTCCCGCGTCCTAAAAACATCCAACATTAATTGGACACTCTAAATTGCCCGTGGGTGTGATTGTGAGTGCAGCTGTCGTCTGCCTCCATGTGCCCTGCGAATGGCTGGCGACCAGTTGAGGGTGCACCCCGCCGACAGCCGGACAGCTGGGATACGCTCCGGCACTTCCGCGACCCTAGCGAGGATAAGCGCCTTAGAAAATGGATGGAGGGATGGATGGATGGATGGATGGACGTTTGAACTGAATTTGGTTGATTCTTTTCATTATCCACCAATGGGCACGCTGCACATTTGGGCTGAGGGAGCCCCCCCACCCCCCACGCATCGTCCGGTTGTCGTTTCGGTGGCTTTCGCTACTTTAACCGCAAATGAAGGCGAACGTACTTTAATCAGCCAAATGTCTTCGGTTCGTCTCGTCTCCAGCAAGCTGTCGGACAGGAAAACAGTTTGAGGAGCGACTGGCAGTTGAAAATTGCACGGAAAAAGGAGTCGACTCACGAGTCGTCCAGCTCGTCCACGAAGGCCCCGAGCGGGACCGCCGACACGCACAGCAGCAGCGCTGGCGCACAAATCCACATAAAGTGACACACATCATTAACGCACGACGCAAAACATGCAAAAAAAAAAAAAAAGACACCAAATGGCTTGGTTGACCGAACTAAGATGACAAACAACAATGCAGATATAAAATAGGAACATGAAAACACAAGGACGATGGAGTGTGTAAAGGCTGAATAATAATACAGCCTAAAATGAGATCATAATGCTATTGTGACTACTTTGCAGCGGTTTTACCTGCAAACATGTTGAGTGGGCGACCAGCGTGCTCCGACATGGCGAGCAGATTAAGACGTCGCACCCTTGTAATCTCATCAGATTATCAAACTCCATTCAAAGGCCTAATTGGATTGGCAACAGGCGTCACTTACGTGGACAGGAAGTGGGCGGGCCTGATTTGCGTCAAAGGACCGCGAGTGGGCAGCTCAGCGGTGAACCGGGCGGGGGGGTCGTGAGCTCGTACCTCGCCGGGACCTCCACTCTCAAAGAGGGGTCGCGTCCGTCAGCAAGGCCGTCCTTACTTACGCCGACCGGGGCGGACATTTGAATTCAGAAACGGGTCGAGTGAAAAAAATGTGCCAAAGACTTTATTCTAATCATCAAATCAGGAGTGTGTGGGCGCAGTAGGCAAAAACCGGTTAGCACATCCTATTAATTGCCTTATTTATCCCTCCATTGTCTTCACTGCTTCTCCTCACGAGGGAACCGGGGGTGCGAGAACCTAACCCAACTGTCGAGCGACACATACACCTTCAGCACATAGAAACAATGACTTGCATTCACACCTACGGGCAAATTAGTCTTCAATAACACCCCCAGTTGTTTCAGGGATGCGGGATCAAACCGGAGTTGGCGGAGAAAAGTCCACACGGGCCAGGCCGGGATTTGAACCCCCGGTCCTCAGTGGCAGCGTGATAGGGACGAGACGCAAGTTTTCACATACGACTCAGTAAGCTGCAATAACAGTAATAGGTGTCGCTTTTTAAATGTAGCGGTTGCCGCACCATTTGTGTTCAAATAGCCATGGCTCGAAGGGTTTGAACGCCGCAACACTAAGTCTTCTCGTTTGCCCGTCTGGCGTTTTGCATTCTGCTCGCAAGGGGGTTCTAAGGTCAAGCGGTTTGCTTGGTTTTAATGCAGACTGTCTGCGGGTGTGGACGAGGCTCCCCACGGCTCGAAGGCATTTTGCCAAATTCTGCAGTTTTGTCAAACGCCTCCAGCTCGTCGACAGCATCCGACGCTCGTACGGCAAATGTCAAAAAAGTGCGACGGCAGCTCGCGTGCGGAGCGACTGGAAAGGCGCCCTCGCCTCGACGCGTTTGCGTTCCAGTTCGTGGCTGACGAGAGCAAAGGTCCTCTTTATACGGGAAAGCGTTTAGCGCTATCTTGAAACGTTTGGCAAAACTGCGTCTTGTCTTCATCCCGCCTGGCCCTCGGCATCGTGGGAGGACGCGTGTTGATGATGATGTCTGCGCGCGTGTCTCTGCAGCAGCTGGCGATCGGCGCTGGCGTACTGGCACCGCTGGCAGCGAAACGTTTCCCCCGTGTGATGGCGACGCGCGTGGAGATCCAAACTCTTCTTCTGGATGCTGACGCAGCAAAAGGCACAGAAATCCACAATTTCATTGTCGAGAACGTTACTCGCTGATGATGTCATACCATGGCAAAAGAATCTGGATACTGTTTAAATTGGGTGACATAATGATCCCTTTACAACCATAATTGGGAATATTTCAATGTATTCATCGCATCAACCTCGTGATGGCGGACGCGGTTAAAGCCTGAAACCAAATATATGAGAGCCGAGATATCAGCGTCTAGATCGATTTGACTTTTTCGCCTCTGTTTTCAACCGTAGAAGGAAAAAAATAATGAAATCAGATCTCAAAAGTAAAAATTTAAACTCAGCACTCTACTTTGCAAACAAACAACATTTCTGATAAACGGGATTAGATAGTAAATGCGGGGACAATAAGCGTCACGCTGGGCTGTGGGTGGGTGAAGGGGGTGGGGGGTGGGGTATCTTAAAACAACCCCCCCCCCCCCCCAATTTCCAGAACTATCAGTGTCACGGCAGGATTTCCCTCAAAAATCCGGACGGACACACCGTCAGATTGGAGAGCTCGGCGCGCACGTCACCTGCTGTAGTCACACTGCGAACACTTGTAGGGTTTTTCCTGGCTGTGCGTTCGGGAATGTCGCACCAGAGAACTCCGATCGATGGAAGCGTACGGACACGACGCACACCTGAAAGGTTTCTCACCTGCACGCACGCACGCACGCACGCACGCACGCACGCACGAGCACACTCAATGAGGAATAGCCTGTGTCGTTACCGTTGTGAACATTTGGGAGTGTGCAAGATGACGTGTGCGCGCGCCTTACCGGTGTGCGTCCTGACGTGTTGCTGGAGCGATTCCTTGAGTCTGCTAGTGTACGAACACGTGGGACAGGAGAAGAGCTTGATTCCAGTGTGGACCCCCAAGTGGCGCCGCAGAGTGACTTTGCTGGACAACTTCCTGTGACGGAAGACGACAAGCTCTCCGATTGGTTGAGGCGAGGTGGGCGCCGGAGCATTGCGGGCGTTCTACTGACTTGTGACAAAGGGAGCAGACGAACGCCGCCAACTCTTTTTTTGGTCCTTTTTGTCTCCCTGCTGATGATCTGCAAGGAGAGCCGTCAATAAATCAGCCAATCCCGCGGGACGCAGGGAGTTCACTGGGCTGTCAATCATTTCCACCTGCGCAGGTGCGTCGTCGTCCTTTTCTTCTTCCCGTTGTCAGCTCGTCCACTTGGACCTGCAGGCGACCATCCGTCAACTGATGAATGGATGATTGATTCCTGAGCTTGACTTTTTTGTTACCGGCGTTCTCATCCTCGAGGTCACGTGACTCGGCCCCTCTCCGGCCCTCCTCCGTCGCCCTCCCGCGCGACTTCAGCTCAGCCGACCGCCCGTGACCGACGTCGGTCCCGCGACGTCGCCGGGACGCACGCTTCCTCGCGTCCTTTTCGCCGTCCGGGGACGGCGGATGAGGCCGCGCGCCGGCGATGCGACGCAATCCGAGCGTCATGAGGTGGGCGGACTGCGCCGCCTCCTCGCCAACGGCGGGGGGATCCGCCGGACGAAACGCCGTCTTCACGGGGAAGATGGACTCGTCGTCCTCAAAAAGGCCGCCGACCTGCAAACGAGACGCAAAGTGCGGGATTGGCATTTCGAAAGACATCGCAAAGCTTTTTCCCAAAAGCGGTTTGGCCTTTCCCTTCATCCCTTTAGTTGAAATTGACAATGCACAAAAGGGAAACTGATTTTGATCAACTTTCTGGTTTGCTCCCTAACATTTGTCAGAACATCTGTAAAAAATGCTGATGGCTGTTTTCCAAAGTAAAAGCAGCCATAAGATGTTTGCAAAGGCATTACTTTGAAAAGCGCAAAGATAATCTCTCGTGGAGGGCGAGCGAAATTGCCGGTTTTGGGGGAAATGCAGAGTCCAATTTTTGTCAGTTGTGACTCTCTCCGTCTTGACAAATCATCTACAATTCTCATTATGAAATCATTTCTGCCAACAGATTGACCTCCAATGGCAAAACGATGTCAGGACGTCTGTTCCTCTGTGGGCGTTAGTCCGTTTTTTGGTTTTTAACTCCAAAAGCAGCAAGTGGCAGCCATGTTGTTAGCGGAAGCGGCGCACACCACCCAACCATCTCACGTTTGCTCCTACACGTCACCTCGCAGTTGTGCGTGACCTTTAACCCGGCGTGGGCGTCAATGTGGCAGGCGGGCGGGCCGATGTCGCGCAGCACGTCGTAGAGCAGGAAGTCGTCATCGTCGTGTTTGAGGTCAAGCGCGTAGGTCGGGGGCGGCCGCTGCAGCCCCGCGTCCGCCGGCGAGGCGTGCGCCATCAGCAGGTGACTGCAGATGGCGCTCTTGAGGCCGCAGGTGAAGCGGCACACTTTGCAGCGGAAGATCTCAACCAGGAACACCTCGGCCATGGCGCCGCCCTCCGCCAGGCCGTCGATGACATCACAGTAGAGATGGGCGCTGGCGGGCCCGCTTTGCAGCTGAAGCGGGACGGGGTCCACGTCCCGGAAACGCCGCGTCCAACTCCTCGCCGACGGGGACGTCCGCTCCGCCTCGTCGCCTTTGACCCCGCAAACGTCGGCTGATGTCCTGGCCCGCGTGGTAGTCATGATTGAAGATGGATGTTGATGCCGCTAGTCGAAAGAAAATTGAACTTTAAAACGGATGTTGACTCGAGTAGCGGGAACAATCCGGTATCTGCGCGACCGAGTTCCACGTTCTGCAAAACCGGGCCAAGAACTTCCTCTTCCCTGGGGTGAACGGCAAAGCACCCGTAGGAACTGACTGAAACATCTTGAGCTGCCTTCGGCCAGGAGGCGGAGTCACACCCTCAACTGGTTGCCAGCCAACCAAGTACGCAGCACACAGGCGAAATCCGCTCACCTGTTTTCCCGGCTTTTGTCACGTGGCGCGCCGTGCCGATTCAAACTTTCAAACGGCCGTGGGGTGGATGACGTCACACGCGAACCTTGACCGTCAAACTTAGTCCGAAGGAGTGCAGCATCTCCCCCCCCCCCACACCGCCTTTCCCGCCTCGCTACTCGATAGAATTTCTATCGGGAGGCGCTGGCATGTAACCGGAGGGGAGCGGGGAGGTGCGACCTAGGAAGTTACAATGGCAGAAAGGAGATCAATCAGCCCCAAGTTTTGTTGTCGGGGTTTTAGGAAGTCCGGGACGCTAACGTTAGCATGCTAACCCAAACCCAGCAGAAGAGCCGCTTCGATGACGAAACCCAGTTGACGGACGCACTGCGGATCCAAGTCAAATAGTTTCTTCAGTGCTTAACACAAAAACGACATCAAAAGTGACTTCTTCGTCGCGTTGTTACTCCCGGCCGTTTCTTCTTCGGGGTCTTCTTCTTGAGTGGAACTCAACTCTGCCGGTTGCATTACTGCCCCCGGCAGGCGCGCGACGGTATGAGCAGGCGGGGAGAGGGAAAGTTGAAGCCAGAAGTTGTTGACGTTCTCTGTTGAAAAACGCACTTTAGTTTTTTTTTTTTTTTTTTTTTGTCTCGCTGTCTGAAGTGAAAAGCTCTCCCGTTTCAGGTCAGTCAGGGTCACCACCAAAATGATTTCAGTTTGTTAAATGCCACAATGATGAGAGAGAGAGAAATTCATCTGAGTTCGGCATTGTGGCGTTCTAAGAACCGGGGTTCCAATCCCAGCCTCCTTTTCTCCGGGTGGCCACTCCGCGTTCCTCCCTCATCACAAAACATTCAACGTGCATTGGACACTCGAAATTGCCCCGTGTTGTGATGGGGAGGCGCGACCGGTCGTTTCTATGTGCCCTCCAGTTGAGGTTGTAACTCCACTTCCTGGCCCTTGACAGGTGGGCCTTATTAAGGCCCGGCGCTCCCACGACCTTTGTGAGGATACGCGGCTAAGAAAACGAATAGATGGATGGATATTTTAGATATTTCATCTAGGACAGGACAACATACCGTAGAATGTTCTGCTGCGATGCTTTACGGTTGACAACTAAAGTTAAGCCGCACACGTTTTTTTCCCCCCTCACGGTCTGACATGAAATTAGTTTCCATTTTCCTGTTTAAGGTCAATAAATATTGATATAATTATTTGTATTTGTTGAATGCAAAAATAATGAGGGCATGTCTCTATGTTATATATTTTTAATATTTTCATCAATGTCAAACAATGTCCAAGCTTGCCCCGTTTCAAAAATAAAGCAATACAGGGAAGGGCCGTAGTAGTATTGTAATAACACCGATATTACATTATTACTGATTGCTATTACTGATAAGGATCCAAAAGTTATTGGCAAAACTGCTTGTATGCCATGCGGTCTACTCGTACGTATCTCTATATCTATCATTGTATCCAGATATGTATAAATGCGGTTAGTAAATCAAAACTTTCATGTGGAACGAAAATGTTTCACTTGATCCTAAGCGCGTTCAATACATAAAACTCGACATGAAAGTTTGGATTTACTAACCGCATTTATACAACAATGATAGATACAGAGATGAATGTCACTGTTGACGTCGCGATGCCGGCCGGTGTCTTCTTTTTTCATGTCATCTTGAAAATGAAGGACGCACGAAATAGTGAAGGCTCAAAAACAAGAAAAACGCCTCGCGTGCAAAAGCTCGCCGCGCTCTCGCTTCCTGTTGCGCAAGCGGGCGACGGGCGCCCCGACGTTCGTGTCACGCAATCCGACAAACAGGAAAGCGTCTTCACGTTGGTTCTCTGGCTTCGACGACTCGGTGACATCATCCGTCTCGCGGGGCCGTCCAGGTGTTCGTCTCGCCGCGTCGGAGACGGACGCGACTCGCAATCGGTCCGTCCGTCCGTCCGTGGGACTCGGGGGGGGGGGGGGTCGTCCACCTTCCGAGACGACGGAGGGGGTCAAAGGTCGAGGCCCCGGGTAAAGGCCCGCGCGCCGTGACACAAGCGTGGAGCGTGTCAACACGGTCACGTGGGCCCAAGTCAACTGCAACGTGAGCTCGGTTTCAAAGAAAAAAGGGGGAGTGGCCGGGAGGGTCTGTGGCTCCGCCCCCTCGTATCACTTCTGTTTTGACTCGGCAGCGTTTTAATGAACATCAGAGACGGACGGACGCACGACAACCTCGAAAGGCAACGTCGTCGACGACGCTGTGAGTCCCGACGTCTCCGACCGGCTCGTTGTGTGTACCGAAATGGATTTCGACTCGTGGGCGCGTTTTCCAAGTAGACTCCCTCCTGCGTGCGCGTATTTTTCGTTGTTGTGAAAAGAGAGGGCAACAAAAGTTTGGGGCTTTTTTCATTTCCCTTCCCGTCATTCAAAACTGAAGAAGTCGTTTCAATTTCCAAATGTCACCGACAGGAAGCGCTTCCCCATGGTGGACTATTATTTTGAAAAACAAAGCTTCATCTTTCATTTGTCCGTCCTTCTTTTGAAAATTGGGATGAGAAGTTTCTCGAAAGCAGTCAGTGCGCTCTCGTCTCAAAAAAGTTTCTCTCCTTTGAGTAAACGCGTTCTTCTTTTGGATTTTCAAAGGTTCTGATCCTTGACGCTCGCTCTTATTTTGAAAATCGGACAACTGTCCAGTCATCCGCAGTTGGCTGCTCTTAGTTTGAAAAGCAACATTTGTGTTTCAGCTGGAAGAAACGCGGGGATGGAGGACTTCATGACGGACTCTGTGACCGAGGTACTAAGCCCCGCCCGCTCACTTGGAGCCAAAGACTTTGACGAGTGACCCACCCCCATTCCGTCGACCCTTTTAGAACCCCTTGTACGACGAAGCGACGGGCAGCACCGACGACTACGAATTCCCGGACCTGATGTGCAACCTGTCGTCGGTGCGGGCCTTCCGGCGGGCTTGCGAGCCGCCGCTCTTCTGGATGATCGCGCTGGTGGGCGGCGCCGGGAACCTGGCAGTGGTCTGGATCTACCTGAATTTCCGTCGGCGTCTCAAGACCATGACAGACGTGTTCCTGCTCAACCTGGCCGTGGCTGACCTTCTGTTCCTGGTCACGTTGCCCCTGTGGGCGGCTGAGGCGTCTCACGGCTGGACCTTCGGCGCCGCCCTGTGCAAGGTGTGCAACCTCGTCAAAGAGTGTCCGGGTTTGATGTCTCCTTGTAGTCTTTAGAACTTTTCATCCATCCGTCTTACTTAGCTTTGTGTTGCGCTTTTTCCTCACCGAGAGAGTCTCGGTGGGGGTGGGGTTTGAGTTATTTCGCGGAGCCTGAATGGGGTGGAGAAACGGTATCGAGAACGGACGATCCTAACGAAAGCTCGCTGTCTGATTTTTCGGAAGGTGACGGCGGCGGTGTACAAGGTGAACCTGTTCAGCTCCACGCTGCTGCTGACGTGCATCAGCGTGGACCGCTACGTGGTCATCGTGCAGACGGCCAAGGCCCGCAACTCACAGGCCGAGCGGCGTCGCTGCGGAAGACTGGCGTGCGGCGCCGTCTGGCTGGCCGCCGTGCTGCTGGCCGCGCCGGAACTGGCCTTCGCGACCGCCGCGCCGGCCGAGGCCGACGGCGGCCAGCGCGACTTCTGCCGGATGCTGTTCCCGCCGCACGTGGGGAGGCGCACCAAGATGGCCACGCTGTGGGTGCAGGTAATCATGGGCTTCTGCCTGCCCTTCGCCGTCATGGCGGCGTGCTACGGGGCCGTGGTGGCCACGCTCCTCAAGACGCGCAGCTTCCAGAAGCACAAGGCCATGCGCGTGGTCCTGGCCGTGGTGGCCGTCTTTCTGCTCACTCAGCTGCCCCACAACGCCGTCCTGGTGACGGAAGCGGCGCAGGCGGCCAACGTGACCGTCACCGACTGCCGCGAGCTCAAGCGCTTCCTGAAGGCGGGCCAGGTCCTGAAGGGCGTGGCCTACCTGCACGCCTGCCTCAACCCCTTCCTGTACGCTTTCGTGGGCGTACGCTTCCGCCGAGACCTCTGTCAGCTGCTGCGGGCGTGCGCCCGCCGACGCCCGCGGGCGCCCTCGGACCAGCCGAGCCGCTCGGGTAAAAGTCCGCCGGGGTCCGCCAGAGCATCCGACAGCGACACCTCGCAGGCGCTGTCGCTGTAGGCGGGGCTTCCTGTTGGCGCCATCGTCGGGACTTCCTGTTGGCGCGGCGACGGTTGCGAGGACAGGAAGTGTGACGGTGCAAAAGTGCAGACGAACTCCGAGCAGACAAAACAAGCCGCAAGAACTTGATTGTCACGCCTTTTTATTCACTTCCTTTCTACGCTTCCTGTTTTCTCCTCAATATCATCTGATGACTTTTACGGTGAGGGTTGGGGTGGGGGGCATCTACAGACCGATGAGCGGTGGAGGGGGGAGGGAGCGCCACCGTCTCCAGGCAGGTAAGCGGGCGCTCGGTCAGCTCAGCGGGCGCTTCCTTTTTTTTTTTTTTTTTTTCTTTGATGACATCGCGGGATTCAAAATAAGAAGAATAAACTGAGTGAAGAAATGGAAACTGGACAAACGTTTACAAAATTAAAAAAAACCCTTTTTGTTCTCACCTGACCTGTTTTGTCTGCAGAAGCTTCTTCATGGTTTGCCCCCAAGACTTCCTGTCACCTGACAGGTCACCTGGTGGCCTAAACAGGAAGTGGCGTTTCAAGCCAGAACGTTTCTTTTGAAAGGAAAAACAAACAAACAGCTGAGTCACAGCATATGTGTTTTTGTTTTTTTTTTTGCCTCATATGTGCTGACGCGGCTCCGCACACGCACACAAAGTGTGACAACCGAGGTCAGAGGTCGGTGCAGTAACACAAACGTGGGCTGAACAAAAGCACCATCTTTCCAGAATTCCGTCCTGCCATAAATGCGGGCGCGCGAGTCCCTCCGAGGTTTAGTCCGTCATGCCTCTGCCGCGACGCCGCTCCTCGTTTTTGGGCCAGTCGGGGTCCTCGACCTCGTCCGAGCGGCCCGGCTCCGCGTGCGTCCGGGTGGCCCCCGGCGGCGCCTCGTCTCGGGGCGTCTTCGTGGGCACGGCCCCCCCGATGGGCGGCGCGTCCAGCCTGGGAACGCGCGTGTCCCGCAGAGCTCTGGGCATCAGCAGCATCTTCCTGCAGGGCACCAGGAGCAGCGCCGCGCCCCTACCGGCCCGGGCGGGTCAGGGCGGGGCGGGGGCGGGGGCGGGGGCCGGGGCGAGCGGCGGCCTCAATAGCTGCTTGATGGAGTACCGGGACAAAGTCCAAGCGCTGGAACAACTCAACCAGCAACTGGAGGAGCAAATCCGGATGAGTCTGGACCGCAAGGCGTCCTGCGCCGGCGCCTGGGGGCCGCTCAGAGGCCAGTGGGAGGACGTCTACAGGCAGGTGAGAGGGGGGGGGGGGGGACCCGCTGGGGGGACGGTGCCGGACGGCTGAAATCATTTTCCATAGTGTTGATCATTGGTGGCCAGGAAGAGAGCTAAAACCAAACCCTTTTCGATTGTACGTCCACCCAGGAGTGCTCGACACCAGCAATTCCAGGTAGACTTTGCACCTACGTACACGCGTATAACTTGAGGCTAGAAAAAAACGTCTTTTATTCCTCTACTATAAATCTTCAGCTCATTTCTCGGATCGGCACGCACGGCACGGAAAGGTGTCAAACTCGAGGCCCGGGGCCCAGATCCGGCCCGCGGAGGCAAATTATGAGTATGAACTTCCATGATTTTTCTTCAAATCTGTACCTAAATATCAAATTGTCATATCATAAATGTTGCAAGCATTAGCAATATTTTAAAAAGACAATAACTTTCATTCCAAAACCAACTCATAAATTTCACATGTAAATATGATGAGGCGGAAGATTTTAACGAAGCCGTAACCGCGACAAAAATGAGTTTGACGCCCCTGGCGTAGCCAATCGGAGACGGGAGGATGCGTGGCCAAATAGATGGCAATCATTTGCCCGTGCGCACCGTCACAAGCGGCGGCTCTCACACAGGAGACTGTTCTGGTTTTTGGGCCGGATGGGGGCGGGGGCATGTGAGCGAATGTCGCGCTAACCCTACGCCCGACATTTCACAAATGGCTAACGAAGACTGAGAAAAGGCTTTTGAAGGTTTTGAAAACCTTACACAAGTGGGTAAAAATGCAAAGTCACTATTATTCTTCGAGTGTTTTTTTTAAAACCGTAAACAAAGCAGAGGAAGCACCTTTGCCACATTGAGCACAAAAAGAAAAACAAAAAACATGTATTTTCTTTTTTTTATGTTTGGAAGCAAACCAATCCCCAAAAGTCTTTCTCCCCACTTATTCAAGAATCTTTTGGGATCCATTTTAAACAGCCAAATTATTTAGCCCCACCTAAAAAAAAAAAAAAAAAAGACCTACCCACACCACCGGCCAAATTATTTCACAAACTGTAAAAAGAGGCAACCGGACGGTACTCGCGTCACGGTTCTCGTCGGGTCTTTAGATGAGTTGATCAGTTGGGCCGGTTGGGGGCCGAATTAGGGAACTTGACTAAGCCTACATTCAAATCTTGCGAGCGGTGTGAAAACCGCCAAAGCGCTCGAATGACTCCGACGCTCAGCTCGAAGATGCAAATATTGTACAAAATGAGAACGCAGCCTTGAAGGCTCACACGCAACATTGGAATGCTCCAATACATAACAGTGATGACACTTTGTTGTCACTAAATCAATTTTGTTTTATGGATTGGGGTTAGATGAATGTTTGTTTTTTTTTTTTTTTTGGGGGGGGGGGGGGGCTGAAATGGACCAAGAGCATTCATCCATCCATTTTCTCAGCCGCTTATCCTCAGGAGGCTCGCCTGTCCCAGCTGTCATTGGGCAGGAGGCAGGCGGGGCGCACCCTCAACTGGCCACTCGAGAAACAAGCAACCGTTCATTCACACCTCAGCCCGACTTCGGGTTTTAGGGATGCGGGAGGAAAGCGGAGTACCCGGAGAAAAGCCACACAGCCACAAGGAGAAGATGTCAAATCCACAGACGGGACTGCGATCTGAAGCCCAGACCTCAGAAGTGTGAGGCCGACGCTCTCAACTGTCGTCTACTGTGCCGCGTTTTGATGAAAATGATTTTCTCCGCGAGTCCACTGAGTGGCTCGCAAGTTCCAGCTGGTATCGAAATAATGGATGCAAGTTCTTTCTAAGCGCGCATCTCAAAATGTTTCATTTTTCTTGCTTGTGGCTTGAGAGGAGAATGACATCAAACATGCAGTCGCCGTGGTTACTAGTAGGCATGGCAAATATGCGGTCTTCCGCAATAAAAGCCTTCTGAGGTGAGAGTCGCTTCCTGTCAGGTGACATCACCTGCGTAGCGTTTTGATGTCTGATTTGTAAATGATCGTGAATCGGGCCGGGGTTCAAATCCCGGCCCCGTCTGTGTGGTGTTCGCATGCTCTCCCCGCGCCTGCGTGGCTTTCCTCCCGCGTCCCAAAAAGGACGCTGCCGATCATCGGAGACTCTCAACTGCGATTGCGAGTCCGAATGGTTGCTTGTGTCTGTGTGCCCGGCGATTGGCCGGCAACCACTTCAGGGCGTAACTCCGCCTCCTGCCCAAAGATGGCCGGGATAGGCTCCGGCGCATCCGCCACCTTTGTGAGGATAAGCGGCTCAGATAACGGATGGATGACGTTGAACCGATCCCGCAGAGCGAGACGTCCAAAGATTGTGTCACGCATCCAAAATACGAGCGTAGTAGCAGCCGGATTCCGTCACGAGTGACTGACAGCAGCGTCTCCACGGCAACGCGTGTGTTCAGGTCAGCGAGGCCATCCTGGCCAACGCTCGTCTCACGCTGCAGACAGAAAATGTGCAGGCCAACGCAGAAGACTTCAAGGAAAGGTCAGAGGTCATTAGCGGCGGCGGCGGCGTGCGGCGCCGAGTCTCAGTCGGATTTGTGCCGCCGCAGGTTCGAGAGCGAACGACCCTTCCGCAAGGCGGCGGAGGACGAGATCGCTTCGCTCTACAAAGTCCTGGAGGATGCCGGCCTGACCAGGGCGGAGCTGGAGGACCAGATGGACGCCATGAGGGCCGAACTTCAACAACTGGAGCGGCAACACGAGCAGGTCAGATGCGCCGGCGCGGTCGTTTCTGGACGTCCGGGCCGCTCGCGGCTCAGACCACAAATGCCGTCGTGGAGAGGGAGGAGGTCGAAATGGCTTCGGGAAAAATGAAACGATCCATTCCCCGATGACCCCACGGCTTCATCGACGCCTGTCACAAATGAACCTTCTGCTTGGCTGAATTACGAGCAACACCTTTAGTGTTTCAATCCATCCATTTTCTTCGTCTTATCGCGGGTGTGCGGTGGCTTGAGCAGGGACGTCCAGACTTCCTTTTCCCCAGCCACTTCATCTGGCGTTCCCAGACCAGTCGACGTGTCCCCGGGTCGTCCCCGGGGGAATCACCTTCCGGCGGGACGTGCCTGGAACACCTCATGGGGTTCGGGAGGCGTTCTGAACAGATGGGCCGGCCACCTCGATGCGAAGGAGCCAGCTTCTCGCCCGTTCTCTAAGCGAGAGCCCGGAAACCCTGCGGCGGAAACTCATTTCGGCCTCTTGTATCCTGGATCTCGTTCTTTGGGTCACGACGGGTGGGAACGTAAAACTGAAAGCTCCGCCTTTTGTCTTAGCTCCTTCTTCACCGCAACGGAGCGATCCAAAATCCGCATCGCTGCTTGTGGCTCTCCGCTTCCGTTTTTCCCTCCCAAAGTCAAATACCCCCAACGTTTACGCGTCACAACTTCCTTGCAGATGGTCATGATTGGTGTACGCCGTGGGGCCCTCGTGTGCCTGTGCCAGTACGCAGTCAAGTGTTTCCAAGTAAACCGCGTTAACCGGTGGGGTTCACCTGGAACTGGTCAGCAGCCAATCCCAGGGCACATATAAACAGCCATTCACACCTATGGACAATTATTCGATTATGTTTTGGGAATGTGGGAGGAAGTGCAATACCGGCAGAAAACCTCCGCAGGTGCAGGGGGGGACCACGGGTGAGATTGGATTTGAACCCGGGGTCGACGCACGATTCATAAGGTTAAGGTAAGGGCTCGCAATCGGCCGCAAAATTGTCACGTTGTTCCCGCCCCGCAGGACGTGCGCCTCCTCTACAGTCAAATGTCCGGACGGGAACTGGATCAGCCGGACGCTCCCATTGAAACCAGTCTAGAGCAGATCCTGGCTTACATCCGGAATCACTGGGAAAAGGTGACGGAGAGGAACCGAGCAGAGACGGACAGCTACCAGGAATGCAAGGTGATGGGATGAAACGGGGCAAATTCATTGAACAATAATCACGACATTCTACTCTCTGTACTCGTGAAGAAAGGCGGTTAGGGAAACAATAAGTACAGTCCAAATAATTGAACACGGGCAAGGTCACAGTGGCGAGGCAGTCTGGATACGATGAGGGTGAATGCAGGACGAGGATCTGACACCAATTCACACTTCACTAATCGGGCCCGTCCCCCCCCCCCCCCCCCCCCCCAGGATGCAAAGTGCGTGAGCCGGCTGAGTCCGGAAGAGGAACAGCTGGAGGCACTGAAGGTCCAATGCTCGGACGCCGGCTGCAAGATCCAAAGTCTGCAAGCCGAGACCGAATCCATCCGAGCTCTGGTGAGCTCGCTCGGATCTTTGACGGAAGCCGGTCGGCCGGCCAGAATGCGTGGTTGACGCTGTTTATGTTGTGCCTTGCAGAAACGCGGCCTGGAAAACTCGCTGGGCGACGCCCGTCACTGGCACGACATGGAGCTCCAGAACCTCGGTTCGGTGGTGTCTAAGCTGGAGGCGGAACTGGCGGACGTGCGTGGCGAGATGGAACAGCAGCGCAGAGATTATGACGGTCTGCTCACCAACAAGCAGCGCCTGGAGCAGGAGATCCGACTCTACCACGGAATCCTGGACGGAGAGGAACGACGCTTCCAGCCTGCCGAGTGAGTCGCCCCCCCCCCCCCCCCCCACACGCCCTTTCCAAAATAAAGCTATGATCCATGATCCAAATGTGCCCGTCTAGGGGTTCCGGTTCACAGCGAGACCTCGAGGGACTTTCCAGGACTCCGGCAGATCAAGGAACGCCAACGCCGTGCGGACCGAAGGACCCCGCGGGCTCCTCTAATCCTTAATCCTTTGGGGCGCTGAAGACAAAGATGAGGAATCATGCGATATTAAGATTTGTACTTCCTGCTGGTGAATAAGACAATAAAAAGTCTTTGGATTTTGTGATGCCAACAAGACTTTGACTCTTGGTTTTGGAACACGGGTGCAGTTAACGAGGTCACATCATTCAAATGTGACATTACCGACATCCGTTCATTAGCATATTTGACCGAGTGAGTCCCAATTAAAGCAGTTCTGGTTTTCAAGACACGTTGGGGGATACATCCATCCATTTTCCGGGCCGCTTATCCTCACAGGGGTCGCAGGAGCGCTAGAGCCTATCGCAGCAATCTTCGGGGAGGAGGCGGGGCACACCCCAAACCGGTTGCACATTGAAATAAACAACCATTCGCAGTCACAATCACACTGACGAGACAATTGAAGTCGCTCCAAAGAACGCTCATTTTGGGGTTGCGGGAGGAAACCGCAGTGCACCCGGATAAAAACCCACGCGGGCACGAGGAGAACATGCCAACGCCACACGGGTTCGAGCCACCCACGCCGTAACCCGTCCGTCACTGTGACGGCTTGTGGGCTGTAACGAGGGCACAACAGAAGATACGCAGCGCTCCAAAATGGCCAAATTCTACTCAGAACAGAACCTTCTGGAAGCCACTTTATTTCTTTTGCACTTGCAACAAGTTTGCTCCACGTTCACATTCTCCAGACATTGTTGATTTTTGGACTTAATGAGGACACAGGTCTCATTCCTGTTGTTACCAAAATAAAAGCCTCGTGAAATGACAACAAGGACGGCTTCTTGTATCGTGAAGCGGACGTACGGGCCATTTCCCGTCCCAAAGGAGAGGAAGCGGCGAGCGACCGTGGACGCGACCGCCATCAAGGCGCCTGCCGCCGGTCGGCCCGCAATGCTAACCGTCGGCCGCGGTTGTCCAGTGCGAGCCCGACTCCCGGCCTTCTCACCCGACGGCGGAACCGCCGGCTGCGACTGGCCCGTTTAGGTGGGTTGCAGGGGGACGCAGCCCACGCCCACCCCGCCCTCGTGGCAGGCCATGGGCGCCATGAAGGTCCACCGGCCCGTGTCGGGGTTGAACATCTCCACGGATCCCAGGTTGGTCTGCCCGTCGTAGCCGCCCACGGCGTACAAGCGGCCCGACGCCGCCACCAAGGACACGCGGCTCCGTCGCGTGTTCATGGCGACCAGCTGGCTCCACTGACCCGACGCCGCGCTGAAGACCTCGGCGCCGCTAAGGAACCCGGAACCGTCGTAGCCGCCCACGGCGTACAGGTGGCTGCCCAAAGACGCCGCCCCGTGGCGACAACGCTTGTTGGACATCGACGACGAGCTGTGCCAGCGGTTGGTGTGATGGTTGTAGTACTCCACCTGCGGGGTACAAGCAACGAGAATGAGAATGGAGATGATCGAGGAGAGGACAGAGGAGGACGTGACTGACCGTGTTGAAGATCTGCAAGCCGTCATGTCCTCCGGACACAAAGATGCGGCCGTCGAAGACGGCGACACCGGCAGCGCTGCGACTGGCGCTCATCTCGGTCACCGCAGACCACCTACGACACACACACACACACACACACACACAGGAAGTAGTATGCCGGAGTCGACCCGAGATTGATGCCGTAGGCCCCCCAAATGGGGCGCGCGGAAAAAAAACATCCCTACTTACTTTGCGGGACATTTATCGATACGCTCGACAGCTCTGGTTTATTTCCTACATCTACTGCAAAACCTTCCACGAGAATATCGGACTGCAATATTGAACAATTACGAGCCAAGTAACGTCCGAGCCATGCAGGAGATTAGGCCCACCAAATCAAGTTGGCGTAGTCGGATGGATCCCAACAGTGAAGCCAGACGACGGCATCAAGAAATGTCTTGCCAATGTCTACTTGCTGGCTTTGCGCCGTTGGGAGGGCTGCAGCGGTGCTTTCTCCCATTTCCTGACTGCACTGGTTCTTCTTTAGCTCTGACAACAAGGCCATTCTGGCCCGATTGCTCAGTTTGGCCGGCGCTGCCAAGGGTTCCGGTCATTGCAAATGTCTTCCATTTCAGGATTACGGAGGCCACAGGTTTTGGGGTAATCCGTGCCGGGACTGAGCTCTTCAGTTCTTTGTTGGACCACTTCTGGCGGTGAGGCATCGCGACTTTTTGTGACATTTTTGTTTGTTTGTTGGTGTGCCTTGAGATTTTTTTTTTAAAAATGCAAATTATGCCCCTCGGCTCCCAAAGGGTCGGCATTCGCCGCTCCGGTCAGATCACCCGTTCGACACAACGGCACCATTGCATTTACACACAACCGCGAGCGCTAGCGCTAGCTTGCTTGGCTACGTAACGTTTTGACGCCTGCTTGCGAGCCGAATCGTCTTAAAAGTACGTGAACACGCCTCAAGCGAGCCCGACGCGAACGTCCTCCCCTGTCCCGAGTACCGCTGACCACCACGCCCCATTTTCTTCTTACAATCCACTCTTGTCATTTCCATGGTAAAAAGTGTAGTCGGTCGTATTTGAGTTGACAAGATGAAGCCCAATGATGGTACAAAACGCGATGCGGTGCTATCCCAATACAAGATTTGATTGCGGTAGTCTTCTTCTTCTTTTCCTTTCGGCTTGTCCCGTTAGGGGTCGCCACAGCGTGTCATCTTTTGCCATCTAAGCCGAACCTTCTCCTGCATCTTCCTCTCAACACCCCAACTGCCCTCATGTCTTCCCTCACCACATCCATAAACCTTCACTTTGGTCTTGCGGTAGTCTAGCGTAGCGCAATCGTGAAAGGGCAAATTTCTCTTGCGGTCGGATCCCCGGATTACGTGTCGTCTTGTCTCCCCCGTGTCGCCGACGTTTTTCAAAGAACTTTACTGGCCGTCAGATAGTATGTCAAAAGACATGAAAAAAAAAAAAAAAAACAACCTCCAAAATAAAAACAAACGGGCTTTTGGATTAAGCTACACTGTGCACGACGGCAACGCAGAGTGACGTCATTTTACAAGAATCAAAAATCGTCTTGTGACGCAAGATTGTCACCGCCAGACCGGGAACCTCCGCTTTGCCAAGAGAGCCAAGGGAGATCCTCCGACAAAACGCCTCCACAAGCCTGAACTCCAGTAACCCATGCGCAACGCGAGACTGAGGACCACAGCCACCAACGAGAGGACAATCTTACTCGTGCGCCTGTGTTTGGTTGGTTGGTCACCTGTCAGTGTGGGGCGAGTAGCACTCGACAGAGTTAAGAGAAGATTTTCCGTCGTAGCCGCCACAAACGTAGATGCGGCCGTCAACCACCACCGTTCCCATCGCGCTGCGGAACACCACATCGCTAATCACATTCGGGATTCACATCTGATCAGTGAGCATTGATCGGAAGTCTGTTGACCTGCGCTGGCTGTTCATACTGGATACCCTGGTCCAACTGTCTGTCTCGGGGTTGAAGACCTCAACGGTGCTGAGTCGCGATTGCCCGTCGTAACCGCCGATGGCGTAGAGCAGTCCGTTGACCACGGCCACGCCCACCCTGCTGCGTGCCGTCTTCATGGGTTGGCAGCGTTCCCAAAAGTTCCCCGCGGGATCGAAGACCTCCACCACGTTCAAGGAGTCCCCTGCGGGAGGACGCCAGGTTAGGCCCGGGACCGACCGGACCGCTCTGCAGCCTTTGACAGCCCCGCCCCCGTCGCACCGGAGCTGTTGAGTCCTCCCACAGCGTAGATGAGCGCCATGATGGACGTGCAGCACCTCTGACGTGTCTTGAAAGCGGGCAAGTGAGGACGAGGTTCCGACATCAGGTGAAAGTCTTTGGCCTCATCCAGGAGGTCCCTAAGGGGGCAAAGGAAGGAAGTGAAGAAGAGAACGGAAACCATCTGGCGCCATTTTGTGTGACATCAACCGCTCTGACCTGCATTTAAGACAGCAGCGCACGAGTTCTTCCTGCTGGACTCGCTCTGTCAGGAACTGAGGACGACAAAGCGGCAGTCGGATCTTTGACAGCAGCTCCGGAAGCAAAGATTCCCGTTTGACTCGATCGTGATGGACCCAAGACAGGACCGCCTCAAACACCTGTGCGGGACCAGGACGCGCCTTGAGTGGTAGCAGACATCGGGTTGAACCCGTTTCGAGACACCACCACAAATCAAATAGCTTCAAGTACACGACGGGACGTCTTCAATAACGGCAAACTGCGTAGAACAGCTGCGGACGTTTCTGTCCGTCACCGATGAATATGTATGCCTCAAGTAATTGTCCAACGGCAGACGTGGAAGAGGAGGTTCTCTCCACGTCCATCTTGGCTGTAAAATTGCGCCTCCAACAGAACTTGTTTTGATCATTTGAAATATTCACCAAAAAGTCACTTTTCCTTTTCTTCCCAAAAGCTGGTTTACTTGGCTTTGGTTTTCGCTGAAACCAACCCATCTTCTGTTGCTGCGTACTCTCAAGGTCTACTTCTGCTTTGTCACTCGGAAGGAAAAGAGTAACAAACCGGCGCAACGTCGCGAAATCAAGAGAAGGGAACAACACGGCGCCGGATCCAGCCAAAAACCCAAAGCTGCTGGATACAGAAAGCAGAAGGCACACTCAGTAAGGCTCCTACTTTTTCTGCCAAAATGGCAAAAGCGTTATCAAGGACAATACAGAGTTGGCAGAAGCCATTAAAAGAGCAGATTTTTCAAGATGCCACACGAAGGACGCGAGAGGCAAACCACGTGTCTGACCTGCTCTTCAGTTTTAACGTTGAGTTCATCGCAGGCGACGAGCTCGAGCAGCTCGTCTGTCGTCAAGGTGAGGAACTCTTCCGACAAGGACACGTCCACAAAGTGCTGGTGCAGGTAGTTGTTGGCAGAATCATAAAGCGTGGTGCACATCATTGTCTCTGCGAACTGACGCACCCCCAAACAGTTCTTTGGATGCAACCTGAAGAGCACGCAGCCACCGGTTGACCAATGCGTGTCAGGTGATGTGTCAAAACCAAACCAAAAAAAAAAAAAAAAAAAAAAAGTCACGTGACGTCACCTGTCCTGCAGGAAGGAGCAGCAAGCGTCTTTCACGTTCTGCAGCTGCAGAAAGCTGGAACCGATCAGAAGAGACTGAACGTTCTGCTGGTCGATGGCGACATGGCCGCTGTACGCAAAGTTGATCAGGGCCTCCAGAGCGCTAAACGCAATCACACACACACACACACACACACTTGGTATTCAGTGATCTCACACTGCTTTGCGTGCTTTTACGCGAGGTAGGACCAAATCACAGTACCTGGGGTCCATGCCGTGCATGAGGATCTCATCCTGTTTACACTCCACCATGTCATTGGTGAACATGGCGTGAAAGTACGGGATCGAGGCGGCCAACACGATGCGGTGGGCGCTGAATTTGTGCTCGCCTGCCTGCGTACATCAAAGTCCATCGTGTTGAGATGAAGCGCAAGCAGGTCAGCGCTTGTCAAACTTTGGGGGTACAGGGACACGGCTGGGCAAGACACAGGGGCGGAATGGCAGCAACGCTTCCCTCAAGTAGCTAGTAACCAACAGGATTTAACTAATGCCCGGTTGAATCATGTGTGCCTTAAATTGTTTGAAAAGAGCTTTTTTTTTTGAAAAAAACAAAAAACAAAACAAAAAACATTACATAGATTATAGCGCGGCACACCCATCTCCACAACGGTGTGCACCTCATATTTTAGATTGAAAGCCCACCATGAACGTTTACACTAGTGTATCGTGCAGTACTTAAAACACACAATTGACTTTTTTCATTTTTCAGTTCCTGTTGATCATGAAGGACCTGTCGCGGACCGTCGACAGGTTAAAGGTCAGTTAGCCCTCGCGTCACCCGCCTTCGATGATAACTTCTCAGGACACTTTTTCAATTCATCACGTAACGTTCGTAAACCACCGATAATTCCCATTAGCGTGAGCTCAGCACTAAATGCTAGGCGAAGGCTACCTTGAGGCTAATCCGACGCTAGCTTCCGGTACTGTTCTGTCCGTTTTGCTTCACGTGGAGTTGTACCTTGAGCGTGACGTCACACAGTTTTCCCTGCCGTCGGACTTCCTCCATGACGACATAGCCCCTGGTCGGCAGGTCGTGCACCGAGAAATGGACCAAGTCTTCGAGCTCCTCGCAAACACCGTCTCCCATCGTCAGCGTCGCTAGCTGCGAACATTGAACCCTACGAGCCGCCGTAACGCTCAGACGCCACTTCCGCTTCACCTTCGGAACAAGAGCGTCGCGTCTACGGACATCCCCGAAACCGTCCTTGAAAATTGGAATCCACATTGGAAAAACAAAAAGTGGAAGTTAACGGCCCCATTTGTGCTTTGGCTTCTAATGTCCTGCTAAAGCTTCTTGTTCGAACATAGACGAGCCATCCGTCCGGTTTGCATAGCATTTTGCCGGCGTTCGGCTTCCAAGTCAGTTCCACCCACAAACGACCGAAATAACCTTAAACCTGTACGGTGTCAGGACACAGAGAAATGTTTCGATTCGGCTGCCGGGTCGGTATTGCACGTGGGAGTCTGTTGGCAGTTGCCTTACCTGCATTGATAAAGTTGAAATGGAAAGTTTAAAAAAAAAAATCAGGGTGAATAATAATAATAAATCAATCAATCAAAGTCTCAGATTCGCACCCACGTAGACTTTGCTGGCTGGCCTCCAGCAAACCCAACTAGCGAGGATAGTTTTTTTTTTTTTTTTTTTTTTTAAGTAGGTCCCTTTTCAACACGATCTTATGATGGCCACCAGATGGCAATCGTGTCCATCCGATTTCTAAACCGCTTTGCCTCACTCGGGGGCGATGACGTCAGATAAACAACTATGAAATGTTTTGCTGATTTTCTTTGTTTGCTTTTTATATAAAACAAAGACAAACCTTTACAAAGTGTTTGTCGACATCGCGTTTGAGTCAAATCAAGTTGGCTCGTGAGCAAAGCGGTGTGAATACGCTTGCCACAATGACAAACATTTACTCTGATTAAGACAGGCCAAAAAAGTCACCCAGGTACTTTACGTCCACTTCCTGTTTTTAAATGGTGTCCTCAGAACCGACGTGTCAACTGAGAGCGAGGACGTCCATTCAGGTTCCGAAACCGAAGCGGGACCTTCCGCCGCTGCCCCCTTACGTTATTTCCTGTGGAGGCGGCGGCCCACAGCCGTTTGCCATCGCGCCACCGTCTACGCCGAGAGGTCGTTATTTTCAAAGCGTTCCTGCTCGTACGCCTCGGCCGCCACTTTGCGACCTCCAAACCAACGGCGGTCCAGAGCCCGAACGGCTCGGTTCATCTCGGCCGTGTGGCAGAACTCGACGAAGATCTTGATGATGACGGCGGCGTCCTCTTCCTCTCCCTGACGTTCCTGGTAGATGACCACTCGCTTGACCTGGCCAAACTTCCCGCATTCCTCGGTGACCTCTCCCTCCAGGTCGTCGTCAATGTCGTCCTGGCCCACCATGTTCCTCAAAACCATGACGCGGGACTGAGGGCATACAGATCAAGCGTGCATAGTAAGCGACAAGAAGCGCTCAGATATTACAGTCCAGGCATAGGGTTGGGGTTACTACATCTACTAAACTAATCCCAACGTAACCAAAACTCTGCAAATCCAATAAACTAATGGCTGCACAATTATGTCCAAAATCAATAACCACAATCATTTTGACCGGAACTTTATTTTGAAGTTGGCCACGGTGGACTGTGCCGGCGCTTATGTTCGTCTCCTGGTGGCTGTCAGACGAGGTTGCGGGCACGACTGCGAATAAAAAGCTTCTCATATGCAGCAGTGCCCGCATTTTTTTACGTTAATTCAATCCAGTCAATTGTGCAGCACTAGCGAAATAATCTCATCGTAACCTCAGAGTCATTCCAATGCAGTTATCAAATAGCACAACGGAGTCCAAAGCAGTCTCAAACAAATCCCAGTCTCAATTCAATCCCAAATCGTCAATCTTGATAGTCACAAAGTCCAATCTATCCATCCAGCCCTGCATTTCCTGAGCCGCTTATCCTCACGAGCCTATCCCAGCCGTCATCGGGCAGGAGGCGGGGAACACCTCCGACTGGTCGCCAGTCAATCGCAGGGGCACTCACAATCACACCTAGAGGCAATTTGGTGAGCCCCACGTATGCCAATGTTTTTGGGATGTGGGAGGAAAGCTTAGTGCCCGGAGAAAAACCACCCAAACGTCACAATTTGAACCACGGACCTCAGAACTGAGAGCACAACGGTCTACTGCTGCTCCAGCGTGCCGCCAAGTCCCAAAGTAGCATTGAATAAAGCCAATGTCATCTCAAAGTAAATCAAATATCTAATCTTACAAAGCCCCTACAAAAAAAAAAAGTTTGTCATTCTAGCGACAAACTCATCATGAAAGTTTTTCCTTTGAATGAGAACTTTTTTTCTTTACAATGAGGAAGTTGCTCATTCAAACATGAAAGTCTCATTTGAATGAAAAACCTTTGCATCTCATTTATACACACCCGAGCAGATATGGCTGAGCTACAGCGGTGATGAAAGTTTATACTTTGATACAAATTCTTGAAATTGGTGGATGACACGATCAGGTGTATTCCTTGTGTTGAGGAAAGAGAGCAGGTCCCCTTGTGCACTGGAAGCAAGTTTTACATAAACTTCTCTACGGCTACCGGAATGCAGGAAGCTACCGCTAGCAAGTAAATCAGCGACCACTCGCAGGCAGACGTTTCTCATCCGAATGAGAAAACTCCCCCCGTGTCCCTTTGGGGACTCCACACAACACAGTCCTAAAGTAGTCCCAAAAACAACGCTCAATTTTGGATCGAAGTATAGTCGCAAAATTACCCAATGTAGTGTGCCAAAGTAATCACAAAGTCAAATCAAAGTAATCCAGTGACATTTGGAAAGTAATCCCAATGTCGTTCCACACCGCCCTTTTTTTTTTTTTTAACGTTCATGTGTATTTTTTACTTTGGGATTGCGGATGATCTTGTTGATGTCGTGGGCTCCGTCCATCTGTTCGTGTTGACTCGGGTCCAAGTGTGCCCCCTGGTGGAGCGCTTCCTGCGTCCTCGGGGCAGGGGGCGTGGCCAGGACGGGATTAACCAGAGCTACTTGCGGTAGCCCGGGTCGAGCCGGGGTCACGCCTGAAATGGTGACATCACACTCAGGGGTCAGGTCAAGGAGAGCGAGACTTTGTGTGTGTGTGTGTGTGGGGGGGGGGGGGGGGGGCGGAACCAAGGTTTCCCACCCACCTGTAATGACACCTGGAGCCTGAGCCGCCATGACTCCTTGGGGAAGACCGGCCAGTGCTCGCAGCACCGACGCTCCAACTGGATCCTGAAAGCAGCACCACAGCACAAGTCGTTGGAAATATCTCCGCCTTAAAGCAGCTTTGATAGCAAGTCGCCACGTTTTCAAGTGCGTAAACTATGTCACGGCTTATCTTTCTTATTTTTGCTTTGTTGTGTCCTAATTTGCCACCATGAGTAAGTCTGCTCATGTCACGACTAATGAAAAGGAGCATTACCAGTGGCTAAGGCGTTTCCATTGTAGTCAGCGTGAATGTTGCAGTTGAAGTTCACTGTAAAACTAAACTCTGGTAACAGCAGAAGGACACCTATTGAATGTTCAAATGCATCACTAACAACTTTTTTCATCTGTGTTCACAAAAATTGCTCAAAGCTAACATAATGAATGAAAAAGCACTGACCACCAAACAAAACTTAGCACTGGAGCCATACAAAGAGGCAATATAACAATTCAGTGGTACCTCTACTTACAAAGGACTCAGGTTACGAAAGGCCTCCCCGGAAAAAGGTTGTCTCTAGCTACGAAAGAAATTCAGGTTGAGAAGGGTTCGAACCCCTAACCCTAAAGGAAAAAGATGGCGCTGGATTCCACCGCATGTTAACGTCCGGTAATGTATCCTGGTTTGAAAGCGGCACGATAAAGCCGCTCTCCCATTGGCAATCGCCGGAGAATCTTACTGGCATCACATTGGTTAGGAGAGATGTCAATCTTTAGCCATGACGCACATCCTGTCTCTTGGTCCACAACAGTGGTCGGTCCGATCTCAAAGGCAGCCCGCAGAGAGGAAGTCTTCTGGACTCATAACCCGGTGCACAGAAAACAATCTCGGGCTTAATATAATTAAAAACAAAGGAGATCATCGTGTACTTCAGGAAGAAGAGAATTCTTCCTCGAGGCGAGTCCACACATTCAGGTGCCTGCGAGTCCTGATCTCAGAAACAGACATCTTCTTGGCGGGCATCAGGAAGGTTCATTAGAGTCTCCACTTCCCGAGAATCCACAGGAAAAACCATCAGGACACAAAGTTGCGGCTGGCCTTCTACCGCTCATCCGTCGGCTATTTACGTGTAAAATGCGCACGAGACGACTTCCGCAAGTAGAGGTACCACTGTATTCGTTCTTGCTCCATCAGAACCAGTACCCCCACCCCCTCCCCCCAGAACGCAAACGTGTCATTTAACGGCCAGTCATCGCACGTCATCACACATCAGCAAGAGTTCTTAAGGGCTCAATACTGTCCCCCGCACACTTTAACCTTTACATGCACGATAAAGCCGCAACGGTAAAATACTCGCTTCCCGCTCGAACCCAAATTCAAAGCAGGTAAACGTCTCTTTTCCAGCAAAAAAAAAAAAAAAAAAAAAAATCGGGAGCAGTAAAGTACCTGTGCAGTAAAGTTGCCGGCTCCAGTGAGGTCTCCCGAGGCGGTGATGAGCGGCACGGGCGGGGTGACGGCCTTCCCCACTCGCAAGTACTGGCCGCCCAGGTCAAACAGGTTCATGGAGGCCACTGCGTCAACTGCAGACTGAGGCTTGTCGTACTCTGGAGGGAAACCGCAAACGGGTCAGAGCGAGAGCGGCGTCACGTCGGGCGACGCGGCTCACCGATGTAACCGTAGCTTTTGTGGCGGCCCGTGGTGGGCTCGCGGGCCAACATGCACGACTTGATCTTGCCGAAGGCCTCGAAGACGCTCCGGATGTCGCCGTCCGACAGGTCGGGATGAACAGAGGCCACGTAGATCCTGTTGAAGACGCGAGCTTCCTCCGCCAGCTGCTCGATGATCGGCTGCGCCTGCCCAATGTTGCTGGGCCGGCCCACCTGTTCAAATGATTCCGGGCCGTGTTGGGAATCATTGGCCTTTAAGGGCGTGCCGAGTATTGACCCACAGCCGACCTTAATGTTTCGCCCTCCCAGGACGACCGAGTTCATTTGGTCCAGTGCCAACTGAGCGGCTTCCGGCGTCTCGTACTCCACAAATGCGAAACCCTGAACACACAAGATTCAACAATATACTTACAAACAAGAAAACAAACACACGTGCTCAAGTTGCATTGGACAAATAATATACGGATGGGAAATGTTAAAACTACACAAATATGGTACATTTTGACAGTAAAAAAAAAAAAAAAAAAAAAAAAACGTCAAAACAAGTGACAATCAACACAAAAGCTCCATTTGAATCGGCGACGGCGATTTTTAAATGAAAACTTGGTCCTTGCAGCCTAATCTTGTTGCCTTTTATGCGTTTATGTATCTGCTTGCGTGAAGTTGCAATTTGTGATTCCTCTTTTTAAACACATTTATTCAGTTAGCCTTTGCTAAACATAAGTTTTTGGGTACGTTAATTTTGATCCAGATTTATTTTGAACCGAAAACTGTTCCGATTGTTTGTCGCAAAGTAGTGAAATAAAAGATTTTTCCTAACATGAGGTAGAATCACGATCCCCCCGGGTCAAAACAACTACACGGGCGCTTTCGCTTGGATTCAATTCCGCCTGTAAGCGGCAGACGCCACATTACAGTGAAGAAAAGAAGTATTTGCTATATTGCAAGCTCTCCCACTTAGAAATCATGGAGGGGTCTGAAATTTTCATCATAGGTGCATGTCCGCTGGGAGAGAGATTACCTCAAAAGAAAAATCCAGAAATCACTAGCTACGATTTATTTTATACTCCATCCGGAATCAGATGCACCTGTGTGAGGTCGTTCGCCGCATAAAGACACCTGTCCTCCCCATACAGTCGAACGTGGCCAAGACCAAAGAGCTGAAAATGCACAGGGCTGGAAAAGGTCCACTGTCGGAGCAATTCATTAGAAAATGGAAGCATAACATGACGCTCAATCTCAATCGGAGCGGAGCCCGGTGGGGTCTCAAAGGTGAGGAATAAACCCAGGACTCCACGACAGGCCTTGGTCAATGACCTGAGAAGGGCTGGGACCGCCGTTTCCAAGGCGACTGTCGGCGTCATGGTTTCAAATCACGCATGGCACGCAAGGTTCCCTCTGCGTAAACCAGGACATGTCAAGGCTCGTCTTAAGTTTGCCAATGACCATTTGGTCAAAGGAAACGCAAAAAAATTCAATCAAATAATCACCGCCTGAATTAGAAATTCCCCACCATTGTGGAAGAAGGCTCAACTTCAATGAGCAGCGCCTTCCTTTTCCCTCCTTCGTTAACGTTCACGAGCAGTAAACGTAGCATAGGTTACTTTTTCCATTTCTCTGAAATACTGTTATCACTTCTTTCTATATTGCACTGTAATTATTTTTAGCAGACCGACTTACATACAAAAAAAAGGTACAATTTAATTTTGGCGGTGTAACGGACTCATTGGTCTTTCATGGAAAACACAACCTTGGTTTAAGATCATTTCGGGTTCCAAACGAGGTCACGGAACCAAATAAGTCCCCGAGCCAAGGTTGCGCTGCATGTCTTTTGTTTGGTGGTGTGCCGTCAGACATTTTCCATTAAAAATGTGCCTTAGCTCAAAAAAAAAAAAAAAAAAGTTTGTAAAACACACTGGACTGTTCCGCAGGTGTCATATTCACACGACTTCTTCCGATAGCAAAATCATTGTTTCAGGCGCTGCCCTCCAAATATCAAATCATGCATCAATATACCAGTCCATACTTTTGTCATTTCATGCTATGATTACTTTTGTCGCCAAATCTCATTTTAAAACACCTTCCAATTGACAAACGTATGAAAAGTGTGGCAGATGGCCCAAAAACGACATCCACGTCACTGTCCAGCCACGTTAGCCACGACCTCTGACCTTGTGCTTGAGCGTGACGGAGTCCCAGGACATATCGATGCTTTTTATGGGTCCGAAGGGGATGAAGGCCTGCCTGATGGTGTCCTCTCCCAACTCGTAGTAGATGGAGCCCACGTACACGCGACACATGATGGCCAGGGCGCGCTGGCGTTGGGCCGCCACCTCGACAGGAAGTCACGCCGTCATTAGCTTGTGGAAAATGCCATCCCAACTTTTTAACGATGGTCAAGAGGTTAAAAAATTAAGATGACTTACTGATTGCAGAGGTGAGAGTTCACCTAAACCCATTGGCAAAGATGCCATCTGATAGACACACACACACACACGTACATAAGTATCAATTCGTGTGTGTGTGCGTGGGTGTGTTTTAACATGTGTGGACCTGCAGTCCGCCGAGCTGCTGTTGCTGAGCAATGTTCTGCCGGACGAGAACGTTCCGGATGCTCTGCTCCATGGCATACTTCTTAGCCTGGCCAGACACAAAGCCGGGTCAAAGAGTTGATATTGCACGAGAGATCGTCCCTCCTTCAGCACCTGGATTGGCAAAGGGCCGCGCCGGGCGGAGCTCGCTTTACCTTCTGCAGCGCCTCCTGCTGGTCAGGAGTCAGCGGAGGCAGGCCGAGCCTGGTCGTCGTCGTCGTTGTCGTGTTGCCGTGCTGTCCGTTCTCCATGACGAACGTGTGCAGTGGCATAACCCCGACCGCTTGTCTTACTCCTATACCCTTGGCAACTCCATTCAAGTGGATTTCCGGCAATAGTTTAATGCATTAACAGTTTGGCTTTTCTCGAATGGTGACAAAGCGTTGGGCGGTTTGGACTTTCGGGAATCCCTAACTTGTCAAGTTTCATCGTTCTCGTGTCACCAAGCTGCGACTAACACGGACATGGTCGCTTATCTCGGCGCTCGCCCCTTTAGGCGGACCGTTTGAAGACTCAATCGTGTATTGTCAACAATAACGTGAGGATGCTAACGATGTCGACCAACGGGCACCCTCGGTTAGCATTGGCTTAGCACGTCTCCGTTAAGAGGCAAAATGTCCACAATAAAAGCTTCCTACCGCACGCACTGCTGGCGCCATACGGACGAGCCTCAGTCCGGCTGTGTGCGTATTTGTACGTTGCGTTCGGTACGGCGTCGTGCTCTCGCCGAACGTGAGCGTCCCAGTTACGACCGGGACGAGCAAGTCCGGGACAGGCAAATGTCACTTCCGCTGCCGCGCTTTCACAATAGTCCCCTCCCCCAAAAGTACTTTATTCTCGGTGGAGTTTCACGCCGTTACGTTTTTATTGATACAAATACTTCCTCAGTTGTCGCACGCACACATGAAGCCCGACTTCCCGTTTCAGCGATCTTTTAATCTTTCAAGCTTTACCTGGCTGGAGGGAACTTCAAACGGACACATCTCTGTGAAATTGAACTTTAAGTAGTGTCCGAATGCGTTGATGCAGAAGCTCACTTGTTAAATAAGATACCTCAAACAAACCTGTTAAGAATCTAGTTCGTTTCCCTATGCACCTTTAATGATTGAATATAATCAATGTTACGAAACGTCATGCATGTCGCTCGTGGAAAACGGTTTCAGCCGTAATCCGTAAATATGAGCGCAAGACGTGATCTGGTGACATTAGCATTAGCATTAGCATGGCGCTCATTGACTCGTGAAATAAATAAAAGTCCTTATGTTTCTCCAGGAGCTTCTTTGACTGCCACACGATTCTCAAAACTGTTTGCGAGCTCAGAGAGGAGCCGGGAGGAGATGACACGAGAACCGGTCCGTCTAGAAGGGCACGCCTCCAGAGATCTGCCGGGCCACTTGTTCGTCCTGGCTCTCCTCCTTGTCTTTTCTTTCCCGGTTCCAGTCCTTGAGGCCGGCGGGCAGCGAGGTGTCCTCACCCTCGCCGCCCGTGCCCTCCACCAGCTCCTCGTATGTTGACTTTTCCGAAAAGGGACGTTTACCCAGCAGCTCCACCATGTCGTTCTTGTCCAGAACCTCTTTCTCCAGCAGCTGCAGCGCCACCTTCAGGAAGACAAGCACACAAGCGTGGAAGAGCGCGCAGACGCGTTCGGAAGCCTCGCCGCTCGCGCTCCAAGGTTCACCTTCTCCACCTCGGCCTTCTTGTCGTTCAGCAGGTGTTGAGTTCTGCAGTAGGCGTCGGCGATGAGGCTGCGCACCTCGCCGTCGATGAGGCGCGCCGTGGCTTCGCTGTACGGCTTCTCCAGGAGCATCTCGCCCTGCCGGGGGAGGTCGAAGGACACCTGGCCCACCTTGGGGTTCATCCCAAACTGCACTATCTGCGAGACCCAGAAAGCCCATGGTGACGAGGAGGGGCGCTCGTGGCAGCCTCTTTATGACCTGTGACCTCTGACCTGCGCGTAGGCACTCTGAGTGACTTTGCGGAGGTCGTCTTGCGCGCCGGTGGTGACCCTGCCGAAAAAGATCTCCTCGGACACGCGACCTCCGAGCGTCATGCACATGCGGTCGAGCAGCTGCTCCGCTGTGTACAGGAACTGCTCCTTCGGGAGGTACTGGGCGTAGCCGAGGCCGCGGCCTCGGGGGATGATGGATACCTGCGGGCCCGCGTTCCGTCACACATTTGGAGGACGCGTTAAGAGCGAAGGGAAAACCGACTGAAAAAACACAAGCACTTTTTTCAACGCCTCCACAGCCAATACGCTCAACCTTGACTGACTGACAAAACGTCGAGCTTTTCTTTTAGCCACTCTGCTCCTCTCGTCAATCATGTTCCGTTTGCGCTCTTGAAGTCAGCTGACGCCGTGTGAAATGTTTTTTGACTTTTATGAAAAGTTGAAATGTCATATTGGTGGACATTTTGAACTGAAATGTGTCGGCCAAACGAACGCGGCGAGGACATATATTGAGAAATAATCAGGTAATCAGGTCCATATTGGTTGACAAAGGCCTTTTTTGACCAGATTTGAATAGGTGACATCCCCCAAAATGTCCCCAAAAGCAAAGTGAACACTCAAATTTTGATGAAAAACAATAATGTCGCGGGGGCAGCGGTTCTTGTCAGTTTGCCTTGTGCGGGCCCACCTTGAGCAGCGGGTCGGCGTGCTCCAGAAACCATCCGGCGACTGCGTGTCCCGCCTCGTGATAGGCAACCGTCTTCTTCTCGTCTGGCTGGAGTACCTGCGTCTTTTTCTCCAGCCCTGAAGGAAGAAGACGAGCGGTGTGCTCCAGAGCGACTGGAGGTTAGGGCCGTCGTCGGCGGCGCCTACCTCCGATGACCCTCTCGATGGCTTGCTCGAAGTGCTTCTGCTCAATGGCGTCACAGAGATGTCGGGCAGCGATGAGCGCCGCCTCGTTGCAAACGTTGGCGATGTCGGCGCCTGGTCGATGACAACGGCCGTCGGGTTGGATCCAGACACTTTTGCTCTCACTTGTCTTGTAGCGGGTTCACATTTTCCCCACGACAAAAACTTTGGCGACTCAAATCTCGAGTGCACACGCTAACCTACCTGAGAAACCAGGTGTCAGCGCCGCCATCTTGCGGGCCAAGGCGTCTTTATCTGTGAAAGGGTCCAACTTGAGAGGACGAAGGTGGACCTTAAAGATGGACACACGTCCTTTGATGTCGGGTGGACCTGAAACAACCACGTCGACGATGACAACAATGCGAATCACTTCCTGCTGCCGATTTCCTGCCCACCGATGTAAATTTGCCTGTCGAAGCGTCCGGGCCTCAGCAGCGCCGGGTCCAAGATGTCCGCTCGGTTGGTTCCCGCCAGGACCACCACATTGGTCGCCGTGTTGAACCCTGCCAGGTGCGGTATCCATTCAGTTGGGAAAATGCATCAAAATTGCAGGGACGCTGACATATATGGTGCCGCTTCACAACTCGTAGAAATAGCAATTCCAGAAAGGACCCCGTCGGACACAATAAATGCGTCCTTTCCGTGTTAGGTTAACATTCGGTTCAAGAATGCTTCTGAAAGTCCCGGTTTGCCGAATTGAAAATGAACTCCTTGCTCTGCGCGTATTTGCAGCGGCGTGGCCAATCCACAGTCAGCAGCCAAACTTCCAGACCTGATGACGCGTGAGCACACACACTTTGGGGGACTCTGCGTATGCTGCCATGACAAACATGACGTGGTGGCTTGAAATTCAACTCACTAATATTTGGGGTCTTAAGACGTGAGCTGAATCCATATTTAGTACATCCACCTAGTTTTCCCTATGCAGACGTTGCGTGCACATAACCCCCCGCCCCGAAAAGCCTCCTTGGATGTTAAAGAAAGCCTGACTGACAAAACATTTCGAGACAGAGACTACGAAGTCGACCACCCTCGACCTTAGTTGCCCTTTCAATAACTGTGAGTTTTGTTTCAGTAGAATTTAGCGAAAATAAGTTAGCATTACGTTCGTAATAGCGAGTCAGTCTGGCACTTTGTTGTTAACTTAAGAAAGGAACCGAGAGATGGACAGAAAGACGCGGTGAGAATGGAAAAGTGGCCAAAGTGCTGTGGAACAAAAGTTGCTCGTATGTGCACGACAAAAGCCTGCCGGTTTCTGACCGTCCATCTCGACCAGCAGCTGGTTCAGGGTGTTCTCCTGCTCGCTCTGCCCCCCAAAGTTTCCACGTCCCCGCTTGCGTCCCACCGCATCAATCTCGTCAATGAAGAGGATGCAGGGCGCGTTCTTCCTCGCCATCACGAACAGATCTCGGACCTGCACGGGACGCGACGTCAACGAGTCACTGGCGAGACGTGAAACAAGCAGATCCTGACAAGTCGGGGGCCGCCGCTCACCCGGGCCGGGCCCACCCCCACGAACATCTCCAAGAACTCTGAGCCGTTGACGGTAATAAAGGGCACGTTGGCCTCGCCCGCCGTGGCCTTGGCCAGGAGTGTCTTTCCCGTTCCCGGAGGCCCCGTCAGGATGGCGCCCTGCCGACGGCGAGGACAGCGGTCAACCGACGCGCCCTCCACACCCCCCTCCCGAGCTGACCTTGGGGATCTTGGCGCCGAGGTCCTGGTACTGTTTGGGATTCTTCAGGAAGTTGACGAACTCCATGATCTCCAGCTTGGCTTCCTCGCAGCCGGCGACATCTTTGAACTTGACGTCAATTTCGTCCTTGAGGATCTTGGCGGTGGTCTCGCTGACGCTGAACAGGCCGCCCATTCCCCCGCGGCCGGGCCGGCCCGCCCCCGCCGGGCCTCGCCGCAGCATGAAGAGCAGGAAGCCGATGATGAGGGCGGTGGGCAGCATGCTCAGGAGGAAGGTCCTAGGGCAAAAACAGTCAAAACAGGCCAAAACCACCGTCTTTCCGTTTTGAAATCCTTTTCATCACCAATGTGTGACGTCATCCCGCTGTCAAGTGTTGCCCAGCGGCATAAATGGTGAGCGCGTGAGGCTGCACGTGGAAAGTTATGTAGCGCAGGGGTGTCAGGGGCCAGAACCGGCCGTGTAATAATCCTGGCAGGAACCAAGTTTTACTTTATTAATACGCCAACTCTTATACAAGGAATTTGTCCCTCGTACTATCGCGACAGACAGACAGACAGCCAAGTGAGACATAAAGACATTGCGCTAACAGTCACGGAACAATAAGGGCTGCTCATAAACTGCCAATGATGGAACAGGTTTTTTGGGGGGACACTTGTGCAAAGGGTGCAGTCTCTCGCGCATTTGGAGCAATTAGAGTGCCTAACAGGGCAAAAGTTCGGTGCCAGGACTTCAAGGAGTGGTTGCGATTTAAAGTGTCCAGTCATGTAATAATCTGTGACAATGTCCATTGTGCAAGTGTTGCAGATGCTACTCAACAGGGCTTAACGGCTTGTGGATTGAAACCCTTTCAAGTCTAGCGGGCCCCGATTTCACACTACATCTCGCAATCTGCGTCACTTTCATCTCACGCCGAAAAGGGAACTGCTGCGGACGCCCTCCGCTCTTCCTCTTCCCTATAAATGGAAAAGTGCACCTCGGCAGTTCCGACTGCGCTCGATTGTCTTACTAATGAGGAAAAAGAGCACAAGCATTTCTGATGAAATGGCGGAAGGGCTTTCCTCACCCGTCGCTCTCGGTGGAGTAGACCACGGGCACGCGGCTCTCGCCCTCGATGCCCAGCTCGTACTGGGCGGTCTCCAGGTTCCTCTCGAATGTGTCCACGCTGCCGATGTTGAACCACACGTACGGCTGCGGGAAGAAACACACGCGGGGAGCGTTTCAACGCTTCCTGTCGGACGTGGGGGACACCGGTCACGTGACTCCACTTGTAGGAATTGGGACTTGCTTGACTGAGACTCGAAGGACATCTTTTGAGAAGTCTTGCGTACTTTTAACATTTGAAAATCTGCATTTTCCAGATCATTTTGTTTCAAGGATTATTATTGTGGAGAGCCCGCCATCCTGGCATAACGGAAGCCTTTATACGTCAGTAGTGCTTGAAATGTAAATATGGAAATGATGAAGAGAGATGACAAAGAAGAAAGTGGCCTTAACTTTGCCAACTGCAAAGTCAAGTGGAGTTGCAGGAATTCCAAGCGTGGAAAAACAACACGACGTACACAACCCCATATAAAGCCAATGAGCATGGCCTAGTACAGATACAATCAATTTAGAGTGATCAACATGGATATCCGGAAGGCTATATCCATCAATCCAGTTGGATGCCCGGAATGCAAATGGCTACGTCTACATCGACATAACCAATTGTTACGAATTGGAGGCCTCGGAGCGGAGCGGAGGCGGCACGGCGGCCGTTCTTCCGCACGTTGGCTTCAAAAGCCTCGAAAGCCGGCGATTTGCCGTCGTCTACGTGGTGACGGCGATTCCAATTTGGAATGGTGGCAAAACAAACGGCGACCCACCGGGCCGCTAATGTATAAAGTTTCCAAAACCCGCGCACTCCACGACACTTCAGTCGGCTTCGGATTGACACGCACTCCATTGCTTCCTGTCTGACTCGCCGATTGGCGAAGATTAGCAAAGCATGATTGAGATGACAAGATGGCCGACTCACCCCGTCCACGGGCGTCTTGCCGGGAGAGAAGACCACCTTGACGTAGCGCTTGTTCACCACCTCCAGCCTGTCCACCTGCAGCACGAAGACCAGGAGACACACACGCACCGTCGTTATCGTCGTCACCGTCGGCGTCGAGGCCTGCGTTCCCTCACCGCTCCTTTGGACAGGAAGTTATTGACAAAGTCCTTCCAGGTGACCTCTCGACCGCCATCCCTGAACAGGAAGTAGTATGTGACGGTGGTCCAAAAGGCCACGCCGCTCAGCAAGTACATCCGGAACTCCTTCTCATCCCACGGAATATCTCCCTGCAGACAGGCTTCATTTCTCAACGACCAGGATTATTGTGGGATCTTGTCCTTGACATTTACAATCGTGATCATTTTGCTCATGTTGACACTGCAAGATCAAGTCCAATTTTTCAAATTTTTTTTTTCCCCACCCACTCAGCGTACGTAACGTGTTGGATTTTATCGTGTCAATGGGAGCTTCGCTACAATTCCATTTTTCTCCTTCCTATGTGGGTAGAATTTGGATGTGAGGGCAAATGAACGCTCCCATCGCGCTCATCCGACCAAAAGGTAGCATTTGAGAGCATTTTTCACGTAAAATTACCCAAATCCTCTGAATTTCACCTCTCAAAAAGGAGATCATCTGATTTCGGTAGTCCTCCAGGAAAGCAATCGATTGATTTCTGACGAATGTTAGAATCTATTGGTTATGCATTTTATGCACTGTCAATTTGAAATAATGTCGTTTTCAAGAAAAGTATGGAAATGTAAAAGCTTTTCTTCATCTGATTTTTTGGGGAAAAGAATGAAAATGAATCAGCTATCAAAATAATGGCTAGCTGCAGGCCCCCCCCCCCAACCTGAATGCACTTCCCTCAATCGGCTGACTTGTTTTACGTGCTGTCAACCGCACTGTCCATGTGGCCGCGCTCTCCCACACTGACCTTCTGCAGACGGCTGTACCAGTGCGAATCTTTCCGTCCTCCTCGCTTTCCTCCTCCTCCTCCTCCTCCTCCTCCGCCGCCACCGGAGGGCCCCGCCTCTTTCGGCATGTCGGCGGCTTTGTCATCTGTCGACAAAAAAAAAAAAAAAAAACCCAAAAAGCGCAATTATGCTTTGCGTGTTTGCGAGCGTTACATGCTTGAGTGTGCGTCACAATGGGAATGCGGCTGACGCGACCCCCACCCAGTTAGCGAGGATATCTGACTGCGCATGCGGCACGGATGGTCACGGCTTGCAGCGCTTTTATTGTGACTCGATCTGGGGTCACCGCGTGGCTTCAAAATGATCACAAGAACGGTGAGCAACAATCCCTGGGCCACACGGCGGGTGTCAAGTGAAATGACTTGCAGAGAGCTCGGACAAAAAGAACAAAGTCTACTTAAAGGGACCACACTCGGCCTCCAGCGAGTGAAATCCTCCCGTGTCAGACGTGTCCCGCGGCTTAAACCAGTACACGTCCAGGCCCGTCTGAAGTTTGCTCGAGAGCATTTGGATGATCCAGAAGAGGAGTGGGAGGACGTCAGAAGGTCCGATGAAACCAAAATTGAACTTTTTGGGAAAAACTCAACTTGTTACTATGAAGCAAGGGGGTGGAAATATAAGGCTTTTTTTCCCAGCCAAAGGAGCAGTATGAATGATTTTTGCAAAGGTAAGAATGAACGGGGCCACGGATTGGGAGACTTTGAATGAAAACCTCTTTCCATCAGCAAGGGCACAGAAGACGGTTGGGGGTCTTTCACCATGACAACGATCCCCAAAACAGTCGCCAAGGAGAGGCTTCGTAGGAAGGATTTCGAGGTCCCGGAGTGGCCTGGCCAGGCTCCAGATCTCACACCAACACCGAACATCGAAAATCTTTGGAGGGAGCTGAAAGTCTGTGTTGCCCAGCGACAGCCCCAAAGCATCACTGCTCTACAGCTCTGCTTTGCTCCTCGTTTTGTCTCCCAAACGGAAGGTTACGTGCCTCTCTCGTCTTTAGAGGTGGGAGAACTTGCACGACTAGTTTTGTTTGCCTCGCACGTCAAGTGTCACCTCTGTCTTGTGATTGAGCCTCTTTGGAATTCTTCTGACTCTCAGGGAAATACTTCTGAAATCCTGCACAGAGGAACAAACACGTCAAAGCCTGTTTTTCAAAAGAAGACAACCAAGGAGGAGATGGTGGTAATGGTTAAAATAAAGAACCTTTGGGCGGTCTAGATGTCAGAGTCCTGCAGGCCACCAGCACCTCACTCAGCAAATTCGGCCCACTCGCCACTGTTCTTGTCACCTGGCCGGAAAAAGAGGCGACGGTTGTAATTTCTGGGAGCTGAACGGCGCCCCCTATCGGACACTAGACTGCTGTACAGTATCGCAAATTATGTCTTTTTTTTTTTTTTTTTTTGCCTTTTCCTTCTGAGTTAGAACGCGGGCGCCATCTTGGTTTGGTGACTTCACTACACACACGTAACAAAGCAGGAATCATTTCAGAAAGGCCTACGGATGGGGGCGCACCGCTATGTTATCGGTTGCTCAAACGGGCGTTGTAAAGCGTCTTTCTTTCGACTGCCAGCTGTGATCAAGAACCAGTGCGAGAAAACGGACCAGTTCGAAACCAAACGGCGACAATTGTGGCTGTCTCGTATTCGCAGAGCTGATCCAGCAGCCAAGCACAATACTCGCGTGTGAATGCAATGCATGTCCCCCAAATCTATATTTTCTGTTTCCTTAGAATAAGATTGCAAAAACGAGTTACCGCACCGCTAGCGGTTTCGTGACTTCAAAACGTAGCCGTGGAAGAGAAAAAGCTGCGAGCTCCACCTGGGACTCGTCCCGGTCCAACCTCTCTCTCTCGGTAACAAAAACAAAAATAATAAATTACACTTCTTTCGTTGGTATAATCAACATAATTTAACACAACGCTGACTATAATCAACCGCAGCATATTTAAATTGCATTGTGCAGTAAACTAACCTTGGCAGTGTGGGGAGACAGGTTGCTTACAATGGATACCGACCGCCGCATGACCAAGAAGCCCAGCTATTGACGAATTGCTTGTAGGCCTCCAGACCTTTGTAATTCTTTAGTTAGTCCACGGTATTAGCGCTTGTGGAGAAGAGGAGACAGTGGACGATGTCTGGATAGGTTACCGACGCCCACAGTTGGGTGCTCCGGCTCCATTTGTGTTTCTCCAAGGCGTGTGGGTCGATATTGTCCATCAAAGCGCACTTCTTGTCAGAACGGTTTCTTGATCTAAAGAGCACCAATAACTTTCCAAAGTATTTTTAGCCATCACGCGTCCCTTTTTGTACGAACATTTGTGTAACTCCAGCCTATATGCAAAAGCGTTGGAGTGAACAGCACGTCAGGAGAGTGAACCCATCCAACACGGCCAAACGCCCCGGCTGTAGTCACGTGGTCGAAAACAATCTATTGACTTATATAAATCATGGGTCATAATACAGGTGGGAAGGTATTTGAATGATTTATCATGGTCTTCACCAAGCCAAATGGGGCCCGCGTTCTAAATCGGAAACTGTCTGTGGAAAGGTGTCCAGTGACGTCACCACCCTTAGACCAATCCGATACATTAACGATAGAAAAAAAACTTCACGCTTGACCTATCACCTGTGTTCTTTGACCTCCATGACACACAAGATGGCGTAATCGGAAACCCATCCATTGGAAAAAAAGCAATTTTTTTTGAGAGAGGGAGGAAAAACTACCGAGATAATATGGTTGCGCAAGTGTGGACACCCTCTTCTAAGTGCCAGTTACTTACCAATCACACTCACATTTATGTTAAAAGGGGGTTAATCGTCATTTGACACCTTTAAAAGTATCCAATGCATCCGAAATAAAGTTCAGAAGGCCGTTCCTGTTTTTTTTTTTTTGAGGGGGGGGGGGTTCTGTGGTACGATACAGGATGTAGTAGTCCAACGTCGTACGTTATACGCCATGACAGAGCTAAGGTGTAAATAAGCATCAACATCTTTTTCAGTGAGATCCCATCCTGTTTACGGGTGATTTTTTTTTTTTTAATCAAGTCTGTGTAATAAGGAACAACAACAACAGCAGCAGGGTAAGAGTTGGGGCTTGTTTGTCAGCTCATTCGCTAGGCTAGCAGTTAGCATACTAAGCACGTACCAGCCTGCTGGCGGCGGGCGAAGGGGACACAAGCAGCCGCAACATGCGGCTACAAGCCGCCGACAGGCGAAGGTAGCGGTGAGCCATGGAGGAAGCGACGGCGGCGGCCTTAAAAAGCTTTCAAGTCGGGGTAACTTCTCAAGTTCAACATCGAGATTCCGTCATGGTTCCAGTCCACCATGTTTACTATGCGCGGTTTTTCTCCTTCGTGGGAGGGCTATCGTGTGGCCGTAGAGTGAGCGGCGCCCCTTCTGGATATACACGCGCACGAGCGGCACGCTCATCACTTCCTGGTCCCCCAACGAACTGAACTACACTTCCCGAAATGCACCTGGGTTAGGGTGACCGTCTGAAGTGAACGCAAGAGTCAAATAAAGATGTCAGTAGACAAGAATATTGACTACAAGTTTTGCGGCGGCTGTTGAGTATCACATTAGCTTGCACATTCACTCCAATCGGTGGCGTCCGCTGAAGATTAGTGACCGGGAGGGAGCCGTTGCATGCCGGGTATCGGAGGCGGCTTGTCCGGAGGAACGAGACGGCTGCCTGCCTGCCTGCCTGCCTGCCTGCCTGCCTGCCTGTCTGCCTGTCTGGGCGTCCTCCCTCCCCGGTCAACAAACACTGACAGAGGCCGCGGCTCTTTGAGACAAGCTATGAGGTAACGGCACTTGGCGAGCCCGGTTCAGCATACTTTGTCGTTTTTCTTCTGGTGTACTCGGGAAAAGCACACGCCGATGCTAACGTGTCCGCTGTTTAGCCTCCTAGTGGCTCACGCCACTTTGTGTCTCTTCAACTTTTTGTCGTGTCACAGCGTTCGTAACCGTGTTAGCTGCTTTAGCGTCACCGGCGCTAACTGCACTTAGAGGACGCTGTTAGCCGCTTGGAAATGGCGAGCCGTCATCAGACAAACTTATCTGCCGTGACGTTGATGACGTTAAATATGACGTTTGATGATGATGATGATGATGAATCCGCTCTGCAGATCCATGACAGTCTTTGGAAACATTCCCTCATTCCCTTACTCATTGCACACAACTGAATGAAGACTTTTCAGACAGTAGACCCGGATAGTTCTTTAAAATGCCAACTGAAAATTCTTCTGTAATGATTTTGGGGTAGGGAATGAGTGGATGATCCCAAAGGCTGTGACTCAAAAGGGGTTTTGTATGTATGTATGTATGTATGTATGTGTGGTGTGTGTGTGTGTGTGTGTGTGTGTATGTGTGTGTGTGTGTGTGTATGTATGTATGTATGTATGTATGTATGTATGTATGTGTGTGTGTGTGTGTGTGGTGAGGGAATAGTCCACGATACAAAAATCTATATAAAAAAATATATATATATACAACTTTAATCTTAAATCAAGCACAGTTTGGGTCTGCGTTTATTTTGGCAGCAACCTTTAATTTAGCCCTCGTCAAAACATTTTGAATAAAATGTAATTTAGTTTTAGTCATAATTCTGTCATCGGGTTTCATTTCAGTTGACGAAATGCTCAACGAAAACTGCAGTAGATTTAATGGAGTAAAATCAAATGTTTGCAAATGATAGTACGTATGTGAAGTTCCCCTTGACTTTCTGAAAGTCCGTCCATCCTTTTTCTTAGCTGCTTATCCTTATGATGGTTGGCTAGCCCAGCTGTCAACGGGCAGGAGGCGTTTGGGGTACACCCTGAATCGGTCGCCAGCCAGTCGCAGGGCACATGGAGACAAACAGCCGCACTCACAATCACATCGACGGGGAAATTAACGTTGCATGTTTTGGGGGCGCGGGAGGAAACGCACGCGGGCACGGGGAGGACGTGCAAACTCCGCACGGGCGGCTTCGGGATTGAACCCGGGACCTCCGAACTGAGAGGCCAACGCTTTCCAGCTGAGCCACCGTGCCGCCCTTTCTGAAAGTCATTCCGTTGAACGAGACGAGGAGATCTGGAAGTTTGGCGCGCGTACCACCAGTGATGCGTGGCTTCTCTCATGGTACAGCATTGCCAATCGTGTCAAAATAAAATCTTTGAGGCCAGTGGACGAACTGATTTTGAATGTTCCGCTCACCTGTGCGTGGATTTTTCCGGGTGACTCGGCTGTGAATGCCTGTCGTGTTTGTCAACCCATTCTCAAACGGGCTACCAGGCTGTTGGGTTTGGTTCTCTCTTCTCCTCTCGCCTCTCGCCTCTTCAAACTAAATTTGCTCCGATCTGCTCCCTCATCTATGACAAACATTTGGGTCAGTTTAGTTTTCTGTGACAAAAAGTGCGCTACACTTTGTCATGGGCTCGGTTCCTGTTGGCTTTTTGTGGACAGAATGAACAGCGGTCCGGCGGTTGCTCCGATACGGTTTGGGTCAGCGTCATGTCCCGTCAGGAGATCAAGCGTGTTTTTCTTCTGCGTAGGAGCGCGCCGGCGCCTGTGGCCGATCCCGCAGCGGCACCATGTTGCTTTGCTGCAGCGGGCGACGGGTCCTGAGCCCAGCCACCGTCGCCGCGCCCGCCATGTATGCCGCCCGCCTGTATGGTGCCGGGGGAGGGGGCGGAGTCAGGGCAGGGAAGAGGGGAGGCCTGGCCGTGCTAGAGGCGCCGCCCCCCCAGCCTCACCAGCACCGAGCGCCGCCTTACCAGCTGTACCCGGCGTACCCGGGCCCCCGAGGAGTCCGCTTTCAGCCGCACCCGCAAGCCCCGCCGCCGATGCAGCACCATTGGCAGCCCCGTGCTCACCTTCACGTGCAGATGGGCTGCAAGAAGAAGACGTGGAATTTCATCCACGAGAAGATGAGCTACGACACCTTCTTCACCATGAAGCGACTCATCGAGCGCTCGCGTCGCCCCGACGAGGTTCTGCGCTGGCTGGCTCAGAACCCGGCCAAGATCTCTCACAATCACTACGCCATCGCGTTGCACAAGATCGCGCAGCTGCTGCAGGTGGCGCCGCCGCCGCCGCCCTGCAACGGTGCCGAGGCTTCGGCCGCGTGCGGCCGCCGGGTCCTCGAGCAGCATGACTTCTTGTTGCTGTGCGACGCCATCGTCAACGACTGCGCCAACTTTGACAACTTCAGCATCGTCAACTGCCTGTACGCCGCGGCGGCGCTCGGTAAGTCGCCGTCCCGGACTGTTAAGGAAATGACAAAGGTCGTCTTTTTGTCACGGTCATGATGCAGGAGAACCTCAGCCCACAAACACCAATTTCCAACAAATATCGCCTGCTCCGGTTCACGACCGCTCAGTTGTTTTTTTTTTTTTTTTTTTTTTTTTTCCCTCACACGGCCAGAATGTTGATCGCAGCAGTTTCATACGTATTTTTTTGTGTGCTCAAAAGGTGGCCGTGACTCTCCATCCCAAGAAGTGAAAAGGGGATTTTTAATCAAGTGGTCTTGTTGAGTTCAGAGTGCAAGGAAAGCCTGGCCCAATTCAGAGAATAACATTCAAGGAACATGAAACCCTTTGTACAAGAAGAACACATTCCAAAGGAATAATGAGTTAAAAATGGGCTGATTAAAATAAGGAGAAGACTTGTTGAGGTCGTGTGTCTTTTTCAGTGCTGTTCCAGGAAAGTGAAGCAGAGGGTGGAAAATAATCACTAACCCATCTTTGAATCATCAAGGAGCAGACGTAAGACGGGGGCAGAGCTTGGATAGCCTCGTTGGTGACAAGATAGCGGGCGTTCATCCCGTGTATGGCAAGTGAGGGCCAGTGTACACAATTGAAGATGGTGTCTTGGTCACAATCAGCTTGAAGCTGTCGCTGCAATCGATGTCATTGAAGGTAGTTGCCATTGTGCTGTGATACTTTCTGCGTATCGGAAGCAGATGTTGCCCGCTCTTAAGATTTAACATTCGGAGGAATGTTGGAAGTCGGAGGCCCCGCAGCTCAGTTTGGTAAACCAGGGGTCGTGAGTTCGGATCTCCGTGGGGCGTTGCACTCCCCAAGAGGGCTTGCGTCAGGAAGGGCAGCCGGCGTAAAAACTGTGCCAGACAAATATGAGCGTTCATCTGAGATGTTACGCTGTGGCCACCCCAAACCGGACAGGCCGAAAGAAACTTACTGAGTAATGTGAGTCATGTTTGTTGACGTCGGCACTAACGTAGAGTAGTAGCTTCATCAGTTCGAACGTGAGAGGTAATGTCGGGAATGAACTTCTGAAGCTAAAACGTTGGAGCCAGTTTTGGACGATAATGTTGAACGTCTGCGTGGTGTGCCGAGATCAGGACTTCCCGGCGACTGTCCGGTGGTGGCGGCCTTGGAGGCGGAGTGTCACAGCCGCCTGGCTCAGTTCAACCAGAAGGACGTGTCCATGGTATTCAGTTCCAGCATCAAACTGCACCCGGGCAGCCAGCACCTGCTCACCGAGGCCTGCCTGCCGGGTCTGGAGAAGAATCTGGAGCGAGAGCGCCACCCGCAGACGCTCTTCCTGCTGCTGTCCTACTACCGCCTCAAAAGGCGCTCTTCGCCGCTGCAGGACGCGACCAGGACCGACGTCAATGACAAGGCGGCGCCTGACCCCCAACAGGTTCTCGCTAACAGGTAACAAATAGTACTGACATCGACAAAGTGCATCAGTTAAGTGTCTTGCTATATGGCGATGCCTCGCGTATCGTCATCCTTCCATTATGGATCAGTCCACTGGATGGACTGAAATAAGACGACGACTGAGTTTTGTTTTGTTTTTTTCTTCTTTTCATAAACCCTTTGAAGGAACACCAACGGTTGTTTCCAGCCAACCACCTGTCTTGATTCGCCCTAACTAGCGGTCGTACAGTACTAATAACGTTTACTTTGCTGCGGAGGCGCAGTTGAGTAACTGCACTCTACTGTACAATTTAAAAAAAAAAAATCCGCAATGCTCCGAAAGCACAACGAGTGCACGGCGATATAGTGACGGAGCACTACATTTCAGCTCTTTATTTTTGACTTCTTGGATCTCAGCGTCAACATCCTCGCCGCTCGGCGCGCATTCGGAGACAATCGAGATCCTTGATGTGACGCATACGGCAGCCCGAGAACGACGTGCGGGTTGCGGCGTTTCGGCGCGGGGAGCTTTTTCGGCTCGCTGGCGCGGAACACCAGCCTCCGACTAATAGCGTCGGCGGGATTCGTTTTAGAAAGATCCTGCGTCTGGTCAAACACACGCTGGCCAGCGTCAGCGGAGTCCGCGATCAGGAGCTGGCGCTGTTGGACGAGATGCTGGCAGCTTGCGCCAGGGAAGCCAACAACAAGAGCCTGGAATTCATCTTCAGCTCGCACCTCTTCTACCAAAACAGACAGGAAAGGTTCATCAGAAGCCTGGCGGGTCAGTTCGCTATCAAATCCTGGACCTGCCTGGGAAGTTAGCTGAGCTTCTCTCTTGTATTTATTTATGTATTTTTTCTGCTAGAAGAGCTGCCAAAGAAGGAGGACAGCCTGAGCGCGAGCACCATGTCCCTGATCTCAAAGTATGTGGCGCGCCATCGTCTCCGGGAGACGCCATTACTGGACGCCATCGCCAACTTCCTCGTCAGGAAGGCGGAGCATCTGGACAGCAAGGTGGGTGGGGCCCGCGTCCGCCTGAGCTCCGACCCCGACTGGACGTAAGCCTTGGTGTTTCCACGTGCAGGTGATCCAGAAGCTGGTGTTTCCCTTCAGCAGGATGAGTTACCGTCCATCCAATGAGGAGGAATTCTTCCGAGTGCTGGAAGAGGTTCTGGAATCCAAAGCTCTGAGCTCTCCTCTGGCCACCGTCAACATCCTGATGTCGCTCTTCCAGCTGGGTCGCTTCCCGGGTGCCGTCCTGCACCGCGTTTTCTCACCCGCCTTCATCAGCAACGTCACAAGTCAGTAGTGGGCCTTGCGCCCTCCGCCCTCGGCGCTCCGTGGAAGCGCTCACGTCGCCCCGTGTCGCGTTCCCGCAGACAGCCCCTACGCGCTTATCGTGCGCCGCTACCTTTCCTTGCTGGACGCCGCCCTTCAGCTGGAGCACCCCCACTACCAGGGCCCCCGCCTGCACCCCGACCTCAAGGTGCTCATGTTCCACCACGCCCTGACGGCCGACGAGGTCAACCGCAAGTACAGGTGACAAGCGCACACGTCACATGGTCAGTCAGTGAGTTCAGGGATCCATCAATGACGTACGGTGTCAGTTAATCGGTTAAGAGCTGTCGGGGGAGGGGGGGGGGCACAGTCACCCCAACTTGAGCTCAAGTGCGCAGTACCAGAATATTTGCGGACGAAGAAGCTGTCCATAACTTGCCCCATTGCGTTGATGCAAAGAATTGTAATTACAATTGAAATTCATTTTTTAATCTTCTCATTGCAAGTCTGTCAGCAATGTGCCATTTTTTGACAGCTGCAATTTCAACAATGTTTGGAATGACTTCGTTCAAATGACGCGTGTGTGACTTACCGATCGATCGAGCAGTACTTTTCGAAGCCAATTCCAAAGACGTCGGAATGCCGTGTTGAACGTGGGCGCTGATTTCCAAATCACGTTAGGCCTGCATTGAATTCAATTTGCGACAAAGACTCGATTGCTTTCAGCAGAGTTTTTCTGGGAGCAACCGGATCCAAAGAAGACCGAGAAAGCCGAGGACGGCTCATTGGGGACCTCCTTTGCTCGCCGTCGGCTGAGCGATTCGGGGAAGCGCCAATCGCGGCAGCCGCCTCCTCCCAATGAGCTTCTCCTTGTCACTCTTTCTTTTGGTCTTTTCGCCGGATTTGGACCAGCGCTCAGGAAAACAACTTGCCCTCTGACCTCAGCAGCGAGAGACGTCTTTGATTGTCAGACAGCTGAAAGTTTTGGCCGCATTTGTCCGAAAGATTCTTTTTCTAGTCGAGACTCCTTTCTGAGACAAATTGTTCTTTGGATCTAGAAATGATTTTCAAAGTACATCAATACGTGTTCACCTCCATCTGCAACGCGAGTAATCAAGTTGAACAAACCAAAGTGGGAACTTTTCACATTTATCGCTTGGAGAAAACATCAAAGGGTTCCCCCAAAGAAGACTGACGTCTTGCAATATTTCGAGTTTTTCCAAATATTTTCATTCTCCCCGTGCCTGCGCGGCTTTCCGCCCACATCCCAAAAACATGCACCGTTCGGTGCGATCGTGATTGTGTGCCCCGCGATTGGCCGGCGACCCGCTCAGGGCGTACCCCGCCCGCCTCCTGCCCCGTTGACAGTTGGGATAGGCTCCGTAGGCGACCCTCGTGAGGATAAGCGGCAAAGAAAACGGACACAAAGCGGGCGCAGCATTTGCTATGATGTGGGCAAAGTTCAAAGTGCATCTTTTGGCCTTCACAGTTCCAGTGGGAAGTGGTCTTACTTTAAACTGGGTCGGACTGGGACCGCGGGGGCCTACTTAGGCACGCCTGATACAAATGATTGAGCAGTGAGTCGTGGTGTCAGTTATAAAGGTGTCGTGGCCGAGGCCCTGAGGCAGCTACTTGGAGAAGAGAACTACAAGCAGGACCAAGTACTTCCTCCCGGGTACTACGCAGGTACACGCACGCACACAGAGCACATGCAGGACGTACACGCGGTATGTACCACACGGGTGTCGTTATTGTCCAGACTTCGTGTTGTGGATGGACTCGTCGGGTCGGGTTCTTCCCATCCGGTCGAGCGGAGCTTCGGTCCCCGCGTCCGGTGGGGACTCCGCGGGCGCTTCGCAGGAAGTCGACGACATCCACAGGTTGTCGAATTCTTTCGCCGCGCTGGACACGGGCGGTCAGGAGGCTTCTGAGACCATAGGGGGCGCTGCGGGGCCCGAGCCTGCCTTTCATCCTCAGCACGTGTACAGCCTGGCGGGGGGCGCTGGCGGCGGTCCCCCGGACTTCGCCCCCCAGTACTACGTGCCCATCGTGGAGTACTACTCAGGCGTGGCCAAAGAGCACTCGATGGAGAGTCAGAACAGCTCTACGCTCAGCAGCCCTCCCGCTGACGGGACGCTCCCGCCCGGGGACCCGGGACCCGGGGGCGCTGATGACGCCGCCGCCCCCGCCCCCGCAGACTCCCTCTTCCAGTTTTCCATCGGGAAGATCCTGGAAGAAGAGGGCAGCGCAGGCTCCGCCGCCGATCAGGGGACGGAACGCCAGCTGTCGGGCTTCTACGAGGAGGCGGTGCCGAGCGACGGGTCCACGACCCGGGGGGGTTCGCCGTCGCCGCAGCACTTCGGGACAAAGGAGCCGAGCCAGCCCGCCCGGCCCCCGGTGGAAGAAACGCAAATAAGGAGGTCGGTACACCTTCCCGCAGCATCTGTGACGTCGTCGTCGTCGTCGTCGTCTGCGATGTCACCGGCGGGCTTGTTCCCATTTGTGCGTGAAACGTTGCGTCATTTGATTTCAAAAGGTACAAAACGCTTTTTTCATGACACTGACGACGACTCAGGCGTATAGTACCCCGCTTTAAAAATTTGATTCGCCGTTTCAGCCCAAGTGGCAACGATACGCAGTGGCACGGAAAACAATTTGCCCCCGTCTAGCTCAGTTTCCCCACTTTGTTTCATATCATCGAGCAAATGTAAATATCAGACAAAGATCAGCCCCAAGTAGACCAAAAAAAAAAAAAAAAAAAAAAAATAGGCGATGTGATTTATTAGGGACAAATCTCTCTGGCTCTTTGCGAACAGCCTCCTTTGGAAATCACAAATTACATCTGGCTCATCCAATTTTTTGGGGGTGCCTTTTCTCAGGGCACACCTGAGCCTGTTCTATCCACAACTCGCTTAAACAGAACCTGTCTGACAAAAGATCTCAAAGAGCAGAGAGGCAACAAGAACCCAGAACCTCAGAGGCCTCCCTTGCCTCGGTAAGTAATCGGAAGCCGCGTCATCGTGTCGAACACGCAAGGAATGAAGTCTCTGGTGGTTGGAGTCACTGTCCTATGACAACAAACCGCCACCATGAGAAAATACTGTGTGGAGAGTCTTTGAACAATGAACGTGTACCATGAGTGATGCTTTCCCCGAGCAATTTAAGGTGAGAAATTGCGCAATGATCTGGTGCCAAACAAATTCAGTGGATGGGCGCTCATTTGGTTCTTCTTAAGTTCTCAAGCCGGATGTCCTTCCTGACGCAACCATCTGCACTCATCTGGGCTTGGGACCGGCCTACAGTTCGCACGGGCTCGTGCCCCCCATGACACGAAATACATCCTCTGCTGGGCCTTTTTGAGGATGGAGTTGATATTGGTCTCCCACTTCAGGTCCTGACAGGCCGCAGTTTCCAGGAACTTGAAGCTCTTGACGGGTGACGTAAGCCAGTTGGACAGCGTGATCGGCAGCTGCGGGGAAGGATGTTTCCTGAAGTCCGTGATCATCTCTACAGTCTTAAATTGGTCCAGGTTGTTTCGGCCACACCGCTTCCTGTTGCTCGGCAGACTCGTCAGCGTCTTACTTTGATGAGGCCGATGACTGTGGCGTCGTCTGCCGACTTCAGGGGTTTTGACAGTCTGGTTCTTTCGTGGTCGGTGGAGAAGGTGGGGGGTTCAGGGATGACGGTGTTGAACGCAGAGCTGAAGTCCACGAACAGGATCCTCACGTAGGTCCCTGCGCCGTCGAGGTGTTCCGGGATGAAGCGCGCTCCCGCGTTGACGGCGTCGTCCGCCGACCTGTTTGCTCGGTCGGCTAATTGCGGAAGGTCTCGGGACGCTCGAGGAGTTCAAAGGGTTTCGTGACCACAGATGTTCAGAGTGAGAACTCGTGTAGTCATTCAGTCTTGATGGGGACTGAGATGATGGATGGGGGACTTAAGGGGAAGGAATTGATTTCAGGGCAAAAATGACAATGGCAGAGTTCAAAAGATCAAAACTACTGCTGATGATGAAAACCGAACACAAAAAGTGATGATCTGAAGCTGCCTCCTTATTCAGGACCGAGACAGAAGGAAACGTGAATTCTGCTCCTTACTAGAAAATCCTGAAGGAGAATGTCGGTGATGTCAAGCTGAAGCGCATTTGGGTTCTGCAGCATGACAACGATCCAAAACACAAGCAAGTCAAATTCTGGATGGCTTCAAATACAAAATGGAAGGTTGAGGCGTGGGCTCGTCCAAGTCCAGATTTGCGTTGGCATCGGTTCGTTTAGGGTAGAAAAGGCTCCAGACTTGCTGAATTCAAACAACGGTGCGTAGAAGAGTCTCTCCAGAGTTGTGAAAGACTTGATTTCACTTGTCGGGTGTGGGTTGCCAGTTCTTTGTTCAAACACATGGCCAGGTACTGTCGAGGTTCGAATACAACCTTAATCAATAACATCATCCACCATTTGAAAACTGCATTTTATGTTCACTTGGGTTGTCTTTGCCTGATAAGTCAACATTTCTGGGGCTAAATACATTTGAGAAGCGCCAAACGGCGTCGTAATCGACGCAATAAAATGAACCGGGAGCATTCGATGCATCGATAGACTAATAGCAAAAATTGTTTTGCTGGGGATTTGGGAGTCGGGAACGACGAACGGAGTCTCCTCACCCAAGTGCAGAGTCCGCTTCGGTTGCTTGTTCTCGGGGATTCCACAGGAGCAGCTGACGGCGTGTTTCCCTCTCAGGCTGGTGATCTCCGTGAACGACAAGTGGCACTACTGCCACAACTCGGACGTGCTGGTGGGATCTCGCGCTATGAGGGACCGCCACCTGAAGCTGCTGGGATACGCCATCCTGCAGGTGCGCCGGCCGCAGCCGCTCGATTGAATGCCGAACCGGGGCTAACGTGTCACGTGATGCCTCGCAGCTCCCCTACCACCAGCTGGAGAAGCTGAACGGCGTCGAAGAGGTTAAGACGTATCTCCGAGGCAAACTCCACGATGCGTCGCCGTGACGCGCGTCCGCAAACAGTTTTAGAAAATGTGACAAAATGTCCACGGCGGTGTACAATTGCCTGTTGGCAGCTTGGCGGGAAGGGACTGGACGCTAAACGCGATCTGTGGTTTAAAAAAAAAGGTGTGTGGTGGGAATGGATGGAGTGAAAGCTCAGATTATTTATCTGCTGATGGACTGTTTACATTCAACAAATCCACTCATCACATGACTTTTACCAACTTGTGAATTTAACTTCATGATTGTATGAAATAAATATACCTGTACATGAAATTCTACTTATTTGAGGCTTGCGCTTTCATACACTAACTCCTAAATCAGAGAAAAAAAAAGTGCTTTTATTTTGAAGAAGACCCCTTCCCCTCTGTACAAACCCCGCCTCCTGTCTGAGAGGAAAAAAAAAAAAAAAAATCAAAAAAAGCTCCACCCCACCAAAGAGCAGGCGGAGCTAGTCAGAGTCACTGGATTGGTCGGAAGACGTCTGCTCTTCATCCTCGTCGTCGTCGTGCTGCGTGGTGAAAAGTGCGTCACAAGCGGATGCCGTGGCCGTCGGGAATTATTGAACTAAGGGTCACCTCGTCGTCTTCGCTGTCGCAGCTGCCGGAGGTGTCCTCGTCTTCCTCGTCGTCATCGTCGGAATCGGACGAGTCGCTCTTGTCGTCGTCGTCAGAGTCGGACTCCACATCCTGCTGTGAACGCAGGCGAGCCGTCAGCGACCCGTCGGGGGCAACGGCTGCAAGTTGGCCGTCCGTTACCTTGGCCCGGTACGCCATCGCCCGTTTGGCCGCCGCTGGAGGCGCCGCCTTGGAGGCCGTCGCTTTGCCCTTGGCCGTCGCCGGCATTTTGGGGGCGGGGCCGCCCCCGGCTTTCGACGTACTACGGCGCTTCTGCGTGAGGGAGCGAAACAAAATCAGCTTCACCGCACGTCGTCAACTTGACATTTTATTGAAAGGTGCCTTTCAGAGCGCCGCGTCTTCGAGCTTGGAATCAGTCAGTCGGCCTCTTTAGACGCGGGTGCCGCCTGGGTTCGATGCGTACCGCACTAAAACACGGGAGGACCTCGTCTCAGGAGATTAGAAAGCCCGTCCGAAGATCATCTCCGAGCCGCTCCGTGTTCGCGTAGCTACAGTTGCGCTTATGATTCAGAAATCCGAGATCCGCAGGAGGAAAATCAAAGTTCCAAAAACGCTTTGTTTGGCTCAAAAGCTTGTGGAATAAAATGTGAAGGCTACCATCGATTTAATCCTGGCCTGTTCCTTTTTTTTTTTTTTTTAACCGCAATTTATAAAGAAAGGTCTGATTTGTCGTGGTTAATTTTCATTCCATTCTTTAAGACCACGGTGGGATTTTCTTTCACTGGGGGATGGTACCAACAATTTAGTCCACGTGTATATATTTGCAGTATTTGCTGTCACCTGACAGAAATCACGTGACTCGCGTCGGGTCCTAGCGACACGCAGAGCAAAGACAGAAGATGACGTTCCGAGAGCGACGGCCCCAGTATCAACTGGTACATCTCGAGACCGATACTGGTGTGTGTGTGGATGGCATTGAAAAGAAGGATCTCGAAACGCAACCAGAAGCCAGTGAAGTGTGTCCACCACGTGTTGTTATCTGTGTCAGCCTGAAAATGATAAGGCGACACCCAGAATCTGAACCTGGGAAATTGCCCGTGGTCTGTTTTGGGGTTGTTTTCGCTCTTCAGTATAACAAAGTTTTCATGAAACCAGCAATTGAATTCAGCTGAGACGAGACATGTTGTATTAGTTGAGGATATGAATGATGTTGGATATGGTATGTAGGACATGGTGATGATGAGGATGATGAGGATGAGGATGAACGATTGCACCGGTCTATAACAGGGGAACCGCAAACGGGCTCTGCACAAGCTTAACACAATGCGGGACGTTAACAAACTTCTCTCTTACCAGTTCGAAACCAAGAAGATTTTACATCTTGCACGACTGAAAAGGAATGCTTCCTATAAACAGAAATGTCTCTTGTTCTTTGTTGTGAATGTCGTAAAATTCCTCGTGTGTTTTTACAAACTCGGCCAAGAAAGCAGATTGTGACGTGTGAGGAAAAGAAGGGCCCCGGGACAGAGCCCTGGGTTGCACCTCTGGCAACTGGGAATACTCGGGATCTTAGTTGATGACGCGAATGTGGTCAGTTGAAGCGGGATTTCAGCCGGTGTCGGGAGATGGGGGACACCAGTCAATTGCGGAACTTTAGCATCGGTCGGCAGTTGACGGACTCACCGAGGAGGAGAATTCCTTGTAGGCTGCACGATCCTGCGGAGACAAAGCCTGAACGGCAGCACGCCATTAACGATCGGCCTGTCGCTGGACACGAGCGATAAGGGGTCAGGCGGGGGGAGGATACCTGAAGCCAGGCGTCCAGCAGCACGCGGTATCGCGCCTGCGTAGCGTCCACGTGTTTCTTGTAGGCGTCCTTCTGGCTCGCCGTCAGCGTGTGCCAACGTTTGCCGATCTCCACCATTCGCTCCTTCAGGCTGAAGTGGTTCAGCTCCCCATTGGTCAGGAGCTCCTGAGAGAACATCTGGTAGCCGCTCCTATTGGAGGAAAAGGCCGATGGGAGGGGCCGAGCGGAGAACAACCATCCGTCCATCCCCGCCTGCGGAGCACTCACACCGGAGGTTTCTTTGGTTCTCCGTCGAACTTGGCCTTCTTCTGACTCGGCCTCCGGTCCAGCAGCTCCCTCTGCGGGAGACCACAACCACGACACATCATTAGCCGGCGGGATCAATTGCGCGTGCGTGCGAGCAGAGGGAACCTTCCTCGGGAAAGTTGGTTATTTTGCCTGCGTTGGACACGGCCATTTTGTAGCCCGGTCCGAATTCATCGGGAGTGCATTTCCTTTCGAGTCATTTTGAAGAGGAGTGAACTTTGGACTGAGTCACCCCCATAAAAAGTGAAAGATGGCCAAGGTGGCTGCCGCGTTTGCAATCATTCATCGTTTCCCAATGCCTCTCGAGTGCATCCTTTGGGAGCCATCTGTAAATGCCGACCGTCTACGAGTAACCAAAGAAGTTGGGCACCTCGTATCGCTTCTGGTCCTCAGCGGCCTTCTTGATCCAGGGAATCTTCTCCTTCTTCTCCATGGCCTTCCACGCGTCCTCCATGGCCGCTTGCGCCTTCCTGCGGTCGCTCTGCGCCGACAAAAAGAGTCGATTGTGAAGGCGGCGCCGCCCCTTCCGCCCGCCCACCGTGGACGACGCACTCTGCATTTGGCGAGGAAGTCGGCGGTGACGCTGTGCTGCCACATCTCCTCGGCCGTTTTGGGGGAGTCGGGGAGCTTGCCGCTCTTCTTGGGGTCGCGTCGCTCCTTGGCGCCCTGGGGCGCCCAAAGCTCAGGCTGCGCCTCGTCCTGGAGGAGAAACGCGTTGCGGTCACGCGATCGGATACAGAGGAGAAGCGAAGCCGACACCGCTACGTGAGAAGCAGCCGAGCCGGTTGAGACCACTGCGGGGAGGTGGGCGGGACCCAGGGTTTTAAGATGGTTACGCGGACGTCTCCAAATGGTGGACCGCGCTACGGATTCAAAAGGTCTCACGCGTTGGCCCGCCTTTTCCACTTGCAGTCAAATGACTATTTGTTCTCCACGAAAGGTACACCTGACGTCTTTGTGCTCGGTGACGAGATCGTCGCAAGTTATTTGTGTTCCTTGCTTTTAAATTGGAACCATTTCAACAGTTTTCCGTGTGTTTGAAAAGCACTTTGAACTTTGGGTTTCCTGCAGGTTCCCCGCTTTCTTCCCACCAACGGTGGGTTCGTCGAAAACACAAACGTGTCCGTGCGCGCGATGTCTGTTTACGTGTGCCCGGCGATCGGCCGGTGACCGGTTCGCCCCAAAGTGGGCTGGGAAAGGCTCCGGCGCACTCGCCACACTGTCAGGAGAAGAAGCGGTCCAGGAAACGGGCGGACGCACGGAGCGCTCAGCTACGCAAATCGAAACACGGAGCTCCGGACCGTTCCCGTGATACGTCGTCTGTGACCGGATCCCTCAGAGTTGAGAGAGAGTTTTGTGTGTCGACGGAAGCGTGAGATGCAAAGTTGTGGAAGACTGCAAAGTTTGGGACCTTGATAGGCGGCGACTTGGCTCTGTGCGGACTGGAGACTGCGCCCGCCGGAACCCGGGCGCCACCCAGCTTCTCCTCGCTCACGACTCGGTCTCGTTCCTCTTCCGGGAGACTCTGCAAGAGAGCGGTCGACGTCTTCAGCCGAACGTCACGGCAACTTCCACATCATCTGTCGGGCAGCTTTCCTGACAACCACGCGCCTTGCGAGACCCAAAGTCAAGGTTTGGATGGCCCGTGTGGCCTTGCTGTTCAAATTCACTTTTGGCTCCAACATCTACACGCATAACATGACGTGAAAAATGCTCCTTGCTCATCATAAAACCAAGATATCACATTTTTGAAAAACTGAGTTCAAGACCCGATGGAGGGGCGTCGTAGTTACGGTTTCACCTCGGATGGCCGAGACGATGAATCTTTCGTCGTCTCGTCACATTCGCACAAACTCATTTTGGAATCGGAACGCGAGGGTGCTTGGTTTTTCAACTGCAGTTGAACTTTGGCAACAGAAAATGTACTTGCGATATCTCAAAGTTATCATTTATGAAATGACAATTTTCATTTTTGGAGCAGATGTGAACAAGAATCACGGAGGGTGACACACACATAAAATCAGGCGACTGCCTCGGGCCTTGATTTTGACACCTGTGAGGTCCAATTCGTTGGCAAGCAATTCTCGATCGGCTTCCCTTTGACTTTGGGAAACGTTAACAGTCTTGGTCCTGTTACTCATTCACCAGAGTTATTTTTGTTCCTAAAATTAAATTTGAAATGTGAAACGGGAGTTTCCAATGGTTCCACGTCGACCGGCGGGTGGGCAGAGCGTGACGCAACAACAACAACAACAACTCAAACTGTGTTTGTACACAAAGTCGAGCGCGGCTTTTCCCCATGAAAAGACAACAAATCAACGTTTGGGGGCCGCGATTCTGGTCAAGAGGCGCGCGAGAGAGATGGCGCATCGAAAGGTACCGGAAGGCTTGATTAGACTTCATTTAAAAATATATAGCATATGTATGTATGTATAATAGCTTTACAATCTCCCCTATTTTGTTTTTATGACTATACTTGATATACGGCTGGTGTGAGAAAATGGTGGGGACAAAAATCCGCATACACCGTCAAGCGATCTGCGCGTGTCCATTTGTCAAGACAAGATGGCGTACCTCCAGAAACCTGTGCAGGTCCATGTCGTACTGCTTCTTCCTCTGAAGAAAAACACAAGCGGCAACGTCAACAAAAACGGGCGGCCCTGGCGACAGGAAGTGAGGCGGCGGCGGCGGCGGCCGACCTGCTCGCAGCGCCTCTGAAACAGGTCCTTCTCCTTCTGGGTCATCATCTTCCAGCGCTTGCTGCACAGCACCATTCGCTCCGTACTCGGGACGTCCTTCATGTTCACCATCAGCTCAGCGCAGTACAGTGAGTAGCCGTTACTGCGGGGGGGAGCTGTTACCAATCAATCACTTCGATATCCCAGTACATGTACACAATAAATTCATGGATGATGGTTTCTTCAACCGTTGTTCAAGTTATGGCAAAGAGATCTTGAGTGAGGAGTAGCCAACATTAAGGTTATTTCCAATTTTAGGCAAGAAGCACAAGCCACGCAAAGTGATCGACTTTGACTTTGAAAGCCGTGCCGTAGGACGCCATCGCGGAAGAAAGCGTGTCAAATATCTGGACAACCTTCATGGCGTCACGGGACCCATATTGGAAACGCCTGCAGCGGTGGACCCAGGACTGGATAGCCAGTATATCAGGGATCACCAGTGGACAAAGATCCTGTTGATGGATTTGAGCTCTGTGTTTAACACCAAGATCCCTGAAATCCTCTCTTTCCACGTTTCTTCACCTGCCATCCTGGCGGACAGGGTTAACCTGGAGCTGAATACGCTCAAGACTGTAGAAATGATTGTGGACTTCGGGCCGTAGCAGCCCTTCATGCGGTCCGATTGCCCCGTGTGAAAAGTCGAGACCTTCAAGTTACAATTACAGGAATTACAGTCTCTCGGGACCTGAAGAGGGAGAACAACATGAGAGTACATCCCCGGCGGAGGACGTACTTCCTGCAGTCTCTGAGGAAGCACGGCTTTCCACGGGAGCTGTTGAAGTAGTACCACGTAGTGGTCATCAAATGGCTCCCACGTTCATCCATCGCAGTCTGGTTTGATGCTGCTACAAAGGACAAACTCAGACTGCTGAAGAGTTGATAGAACTAAAGCAAGGGCAGGCAAAATCCACCTGGAGCAGCCTGTTCCTGGTCCCCGCCTTCCCTTTGCACTTTTCTCAGGTGGGTGCAACTGAACAACGCAAAACCCAAACCAGCAGACTTTCCGACAGCTACGTCCCTCTTGACACGAACCTCCTCAAGATGATCGACTTCCAATTCCAATGAGACAAGCGGCCGACTGCGGACTCCTCGTTTGGGACATTAGGGTCATCTTGGTCCACGTGGGCCTGTCTTATCTCCTGCCTCTTCCTCTCTCCCACCTTCTCTTCACTCTTTTCCATGGCAACCTCATCATCCTTCTACCAATGGACTCTCTCTCTCTCTCTCTCTCTCTCTGGACATGTCTAAAGCATCCAAGTGCATTCTATCAATCTTCGTCTCCAAAACCTCCAACTTTGGCTGTCCCTCCCTCTAATGAGCTCGAGAGAACCTCAACGTCTTCATTTGCTGCGATTGCCGTCACCTCTTCGGGTCTTCGGGGCCACCGTCTCTCATCCGTCAAGCGTGGCCGGCCTCACCTCTGTTTTCCTAACTTGACCCTTCAACTTGGGGCCAAGTCTTGTGTCACCTTCCGCCACCCGTTCCAACCCCCTCGGAGCCGTTTCTCATCTCAAAATCAGCGTGCTCACAAAAAGCACTGAAATGCGTACGGTAACCACCTGCCGCTTTGAAGGCAGGCTACGTAGATTAAACGCGTGGCGTCAAATCGCTTATTGAGGCTCGAAAAAGGGGGTTTTCGAAATGTCGGAAAACTGTCCGACTCTTAACAAGCCCACGGGTCTGTGAGCTCGGACGGAGGATTCAGATCGAGTGAAACTGACGCTGAGCACTTTGGTGCGACTGACTGCTCATTTCCAGGCGACCTTTTTTCTTCAGTGCATTTCCTTTTCTCTCTTTCAATGTATGCAGTACACTTGTGAATACTCGCCGTTGGACTATTCCATGTTGTCGTAAAGATTTCAAAACACACGCTTTGTGTTGGATTCTTTCTGGTCTTGTTTCTGTTTCAACAGCAAGCTACGAGCTGCACAAGAGGGTCAAAAGCATCCCTCGTGTGCTTACGTGACGTACAAAAGGTCACCACCGTGTCCCGGGGGGGGGGCTCGTCTCTTACACAAAACAATGCGAAAAGGGTTGCGGAGGTGTCTTAGCGGGAATGATAGAAGTCGATTTCGGGGCGGAAAGAACTTGTTAACGCCCGCTGCTGCACTTGTGTAAAGCAGCTCCTGTCGTGTCGTTCCGGCCACAGGTGCACAACGGGAGCACCCTGTGGTCAACTCCAGAAACGCGACGGCGACAACAAGCAGGGGCTAACTTGTATGTGTCGTATGTGAGGCGTGTGTTTGTGCGTGCGTGCGTGCTGCTCACGGAGGAGGTTTCGTCGGCCGCCCGTCAAATTTATCCTTGAGTTGCCTTTCGGCTTTTGTGAGGACGGAGCGGACGTGATCGTCCGAGTTGGCGACGTCCGGATGAGCTTCGTGATACGCTCGCATGCTGTCCTGAATGCGCGCACAAACACACACACACGGAGTGTCAGACCGAACGGTGCCGTTGTCGCGTTTGTGTTGTTGTTGCTCGGCTTCTGCCGTGCTCTTGCACCTCGTAGTCCTTCTGGAGCTCCAACGCTTTGCTGATCCACTTGAGTCTCTTCTTGTCTGACAGCTGCGACCATTGCCTCCTCAAAACCTCCTTCAGCTCCTTCTGACTCACCTGGAAACAAGTTAGTCTCATTTCCTACGTCGATCAGGGTCGGTGCCCTCCCACCAGCAACGGGCCGAGACGTTTAGGCGCTCCGTCTTATCCGAGGACGTTCCCGCGCGGCTACGACAGCCGGGGGGGAACGTCCCGACGACGGAAAGGTCCCAAATCTGACTCGAGACGCCCCCCCCGTCTCTTTTTGTCTTGAAAAACCCCACCGAGACATGATTGTGTGCAAAAGAGGAATTTCTAAGACAGCGTCGTCATCGTCAGCCTCACCTGCGGGTGCATCTTCATGTAGGTTTTCTTCTCGTGGTTGTACCAAAGCTGCTGCGGAGTTTTGGGCTTTTCGGGCAGGTCCGACTTTTTGCTGGCCTCTATCAGCTCGGGGTGCTCGTGCCTGCCACACAAACGCAGAACATTCGGCAATCTCCATCTCGCGGTCTGGCCGTGACATTTCTCGGGGCCTACTTGAATCGGGCCATGTTCTTCTCAAAGGCTTCCTTCTCCCTCTGGAACTCGGCCACATATTTTTGCTGCGACGAGAAAAACCGAATCGCTCGTTTTTTAGTTTTTCTTAACCGGCGGATCGATCGGCCGGGCCGGGGCATCAGCTGACCTTCTTCTTGTCGGGCAGCTCCTTGTACTTCTTGGACAGAATCTTGGTCAGGTCCAAGTTGCTCATCTCCGGGTGGATTTTGGCATACTTGGCTCGTTTCTCCATGAAAAAGCGGAAGTACGGAGTCAGGGGCTTCTTGGGGAAGTCGGGATGCGTCTGTCGAGTCGTGGACAAAAATCAATGAAGCCAACGCGATGGAATGAAGCTAACGTGCCGGCGGTAGATCGACAGAAAGAAGGTGAGATCGTTTTGGAACCCGGAGTACCGGCTCATGGGCAAACATGCAAGCTCAGCGCCCAGATTCAACCCCGCAACCGTGGAATGAGGACAATTTGCAAATACGCAAAGTGAGACCGACCGACCTTCAGCTTCTTGCCTTTGTAAGGGTTTTTCACAAAGTCGATGGCGTCCATGATGAGCTCCGTCATGGTTCGGTACTTGCGCACCTAAACACAACAAAGTGGCAAAGGGTCTTGCCGCGACCTCCCGAGAAGACGAAGTGGGCGTACCTCCGTGGAAACTTTGCTCCACTTCTGCCGACACATTTCCCCCGTGAAGTTCCCGAAGCCGACTTTGTCCCAGTCAAAGTGCGACTCGGTGGTTTTGTACTTCATGGCGTCGCCGTCGGGCAGCAGGCTGCGAATTCGTTCCAGCAGGGTCAGACAGTCCTCCTGACGCCACTCGTCTGTGCGGGCGGGCACAAAGCCCAGCGTCAGAAATGTCGTCGTCGCCGTCGTCGTGACTCTTTCTAGTCTTTTTACCTTTGATGATCTTAAGTCTGCCGCTCTGAGGCGCAGAAACGCCGCTGCCGTTCATCGCACGGTGTCTGCTCGAGGTGACTCTGCCCCCTCTGCTTTTTACGCACACAAAATGATACAGAATCAATAAGGTGTGTCAGCACAGAGGTGACAAAAGCCAAACTATAAGTTGTCCGCGAGTTCTGGCTTCAGCACCACGACGCATGGCCGCAACACCCTGAGCATCCGACGCTTCCTGGCCGTGCTGCGCGTGCGGCGACTCTCCTGACTCTGTGGATTGTTTTTTTTGTTTTTGTTTTTTTAAACACACTTGCCAAGCATGAGGGGACAAACGGTTTTCATGCTATGTAACCAACATTGAAAGCGCACCCGTTACGCCAGTAAGCTCGACAAGGGGAGGGAACTTCTTCCACGCGAGGCGCCGACATTACTCCCTGGAAAAGTTCAACTGTCCCACCTTCGGGCGAAGGTGGCCAATTAGCGAATGCCCGCCTCTTTGGCACCGCCCCCGTACAGATTCGCATCTATCCGCACGAACTGCATTAACTTGCTATTGAATCACACCACACGGAACGGCCAAAATGTGTCCGGTGGGGATGTAGCGTTGGACCCGGATGACGTCAAGATGGCCGTGAAGCAACGTTCCAATCAGAATTCAGGCTGCATTGTACTCAAGTTGAAGTGGCCAATCCAACTACACCGCAGCATTTGGGCAAATCGTCGCTAATTCTGGTGATTATGGAGTCGGTCGGGGATGATAAATAACAACCTGATAATCGCTTGCGTCGGCGATCCCATTGAGACACCACACAGCAAATTTTTTCGAAATCGGGAGTTCTGTATTTTTTTTTTTCTTTTCTCATTTTGTCTCTCATAGGTTGTGATGAAGTGTTGGGCCCTCATCTTTTTAAGTGGGAGAACTTACACAATTTGGTGTGTGTTTGTGTGTGCAGCATTAAAAGACAACTTTATACAGTCGCGGATAAAAGTAAAAAAAAAAGAAAAAAAAATTGGAATTCTAAAACGTTGGGAACGGAGGTTGATGACGTGACGTGCAGAAATGGCGCATGCTCCGCGGCAGGAGTCAGCATTCAACTTCCGCTGGCACGAAGGCAAGCCGCCGCCGCCGCAATCTTTAGACATCCAAAATGAGTACAAATGGGGAATTTGAAATCTACAAAATAAAAGAAGAGCACGTGAATAAACACAAGGAGTCGCGACGTGCAGCGAGTCACGTGTGACACAAAATGACGAAAAGGAAAATTGGGGATTGAAGCTAACATTTAAGAGCCAAACAAGAAGGACACATGTCGTCGAAATGTCCGCCGCCTCGCTCCGGTTCGCTTTCTGCTGGTGCGGTAGCCGCTCTTGGAGCCAATAAGCCTCCACCGAGAGGCCGCCATGAACACAAGACAATACGGCGCCAGCCAGCCAGCCAGCCAGCCAGCGACGAGGCCCAAAACCCCAAAAACACGCTACAGGGGGGTGAGTCCACTTGGCACCCACCTTGCGGTTCCGCTAGCCGCTCCGTACGCTCTCGAATACCGCGTCGCGCTTCGGCGGCCGTTTTCGCATCCGCGGCGTCCTTTCTTTGTGCCCGAAGCCCCGGGGAGTCAGGTCGAAAGCGATCCGACACAAGGAGCGTCTGCTCCGGTAGGAAACTCCGCCCAGCGCCGCAGGGGGAGGACCTCCGCGAGGCGGCCGAACATGAAGACGAGGCGGAGGAAGGAAGCACGCGAGGCGGACGCAAAACCGAGCGGCCCGCCGGCACTTTTTCAATCGCCTTTCCCGACAAGTCAAAAGATAACTTCTCGTCCTCCGCGGCTGACAGGCTGTCGGGCTGTCGGGCCGTCGGCGAACCCCGACGAGAGCGTCGGCCGTCATCACGACCGCATCGGAGTGACACTTGTCCGCTGCTGAGGCACCCGAGCGAGCGAGCGGGCGGGCGACCGCCGGCCGGAGTGTCCGCTCTCCGCCGGGCAGCAAAGTGGCAAACTCGGAACGCCGAACGAGGCGAAAGCGCGCAATAGCCATGAAGGAAATCAAGCTAAACAGTCCCAAAACGTTCCGCTGGAAGCACGGCTGGCTGCGGGTCTGCGTTCGACGCCACCTGCTGGCGCGGAGGAGCACTACAGCAGAGCCAAAAGTGCGCACGCGCAGTTGAGAGCTGCCAAAACGACGGTGCGCACTTTGGTTCGGAACATTCAGAGCGCAAATATTCACTTCTGGAATCACAAATTTGCTTATTGTGTTATTATTGCTGATGGCAGTCATCCATGCAAAGACAGATGTCCTCGATAATCACGCTGTTTTATTTTTCCCCTGGACTGCATGAATTGGATTTACTGTACCGAGAAAGACGACATTGGACATGACTACAACAGTCATTTTCCAGGTGCGCTTTACACCACTCGCGACAGACTCCTCGTGTTGTATGGGGGGGGGGAAAAAAACCCCCTTTGTTTATTGCCTTCACAGCAGGAAAACTCTGGAACGCACACAGCAACACTGGCCACATCGCTTTCCTTTCGCGGGCTCTCACGTTTCTTCCTCTTCCGTTCCGTCAACTGCAACAGCATACCACCCACCGCCACCTGCTGGCAGGTGAAACATGCGGCCCAATGGACCTTTCCGACCTGTCAATCACTCGTACAATACTAGCCAATCAGATAGCCGCAATGTCTCAACCCCTGGCTTGACACGACACGCCCCTCTCGCGTATTGTGCCACAAGTAATGCTGGTTGTCAGTAGTGTGCGCTTGGAAAAGTTCACGGTGAGGCGTCAGCGTTTGGCCCGTTACTCTGACATTGTGTCCCGCTCCGTCCGAAATCTTCATTCCGTGTACATATCCTTGCGTGGAATAACTCTCTTGGACAAGTCTGACGCATTTGGCAAAAAACATACCCCAGTACTATCCGGAATACGCGATAGAGAATCGACTTCAAACATGTTCGGTTCAAATCGCCATTTTGGAAGCCTGTGGGACATGGCCGAGGGGTCGGAGCTTAAGATCGCCATGAGAATGGGCCGTCCCTGTCTCCCCCTCACAGCCTAATAAGAAAGTGCCTTCAAAGAGGTGCAATAAGACAAATTCTTTCCAGGTGCTACGCTAGTCAGCCCAAAGCGTTGCTGTCTGGTCTGTTTGGAGCCAGAAGACGTGACGCAGGAGGTCCCCGGTGAGTCGCATCTGTTTCATTGAGTTCTTTTTTCTATGTTATGCTGGATGAATGCTTATTCTGAAGTGCTTTCTCGGGGTATTGAATCAATCGCAAAGTGACTGTTTGCCTTGTTCTTAGAAGACGTTTGGCCTCTCATCCGGGCAGGCTTCATCGGTTGATGCGGCGGAGCTTCGACAGGATCCGCGCGCGGAAAACCAACTTGGAGGGATGCCCCGCACCGCGCACCGGATCATTCCTTCGGGATGCAGAAATCGGGAAGGAGTCCTTACGTGGTGTGACTCGAAATTTGAGCGTAAATAGTCGAATTTGCCGTACAAACGCCGCCCCGTGGATCCCAACTAAGTTTTGTTGCATGAACTGATGAAGCCTGCTCAGGCAGGAGGCCGAAGGTTTTCCAAGAACAAGCGGAACGTTCCGGCTGAAAGAGAATATTCGCAGGCGTCGTGAACTGTTATACTGTAGTTCGGTGGTCCCCGGACCGCGGTCCGTAAGCCATTTCTTACAGAAAGAATGATCAAGTTAGATCATGTTTTGCATTATATGGCGTTGCAAATGTTTTGGGTTTTTCACTTTTGTGTGTGTGTGTGTGTGCGCGCGCGCGCCGCAACATGCGTGCGTCTCAGATGACGCTTCCGTGTCTGACTCGCTAACGGCAACCGACCTCATTTTTGTAGTCACATCTTGCGTCACAAGCCGTGGGTCTAAGGCAGCTGTCAGGGGAAGGGGACAAAAGAATTTCCAAAGTATTCAACGGGAGAAAATGAAAGCAACAACTGGACCTTCCTCAAAAAGATGAGAAGAAAACTGAGAACTGGTCAGGGGGTTGCCAAGAGCCCGGCAGCAATACGGAAGGAGCTGCAGCGATTGCTGGCGATTACTGGCTGCTTCCTACACTGGACAACACTTTCCTATCGTATTTATAGTCTGAAAGTCTCACCTTACAGAGGAAAACTTCAGTCGGTTTGTTTTGGGTTGTTTTTTTTTCCCCTTTTCTCTTCTTTTATATTTAATTCATTATTTTTTTGTGGGGGGGGGGGAAATAGCAAATTGAATGAGTCAAATTGAGCAATGTGGCATAGTGTTGAGCTTCACTTTTTGTCTTCATTGAAAAAAATCCAATGAGCACAAAAGTTTTCCAGCGCTGATTTATTGTGTTCACTTCCAAACCAAAGTGATGACAAGCATGACGGGCGGGAAGTCACTTGTGGTTGAGCCAGCTGAAGGAGAAGACGTGTTTGTTTGCGGACGCCGCCTGCAATGCAGGAGAAGCGAAAGGAAGGAGATGACGAGGACAGAGAAAAACCAGAAAAGGGAAACGGCGGAGGAGAAGAGTCAGCCCATCCAGGAGTCGGACGTCATACCTGAAGGGCGGAGTTAGCAGAAGGTGGGCTCGTAGGGGTCTGGGCCCGGCTTTCCGGGGGACTTTCGGGGCGTATGCTCAGAGGGGGTGCGGCCTCCGAGTGTGAAAGAAGAGCAGGCTGACGATCGGCTGAGGGCGCCTGCGTTGCGCCGCTCTCTTCGGAACCGTCAACCGTCCCCAATTTGTCGTCTCCATTGGCGTCGGCCACTAGGAGGCAGCGTGGTTGCACTTTACTCAACGCTTTTCAAGAAAGTAGCACGCGCGCGCGCGGAGTCCGTGCACATCGAGGCGGTCCCATATCTGGTCCATGCAGTCGGCTCGCCCCTAACGTGCTCACAAGACGTAAGGCTTTCTTTCTGACGGACACGACGATTCGAGGTCGTGGCAAAACGCTGCACTTTCTTGCCTTAAGTGTCGGCGGCCTTTGTGAGTACCTGATAAGGCTCGATATGGACACCTGATATTAGTACTCCCCCAGCCCTGCTCACACCACAGCTATGAACAGGTAGACGGGACACGTCGGCCCCTTTGAGGCGCAACGCCAAAATTAGGAAGGTCAAAGTCGTCAGCTCATCCCGTTTGTGTGGACGGCAAAGTCCGCGGATGCCGCTAGATTGTGCCGCACATGGTCGCGTACGATATTGGACAATCGCAACTGGGAATAACTTTACACTGGAATGGGATTCTTTCTTTAAAAAAAAAAAGGTTCCGTATTGCACATTTTTCAGCATTGACCGAAAAAGTCAACCTCTTAAAAATCGGTTAACAATTGAGCAAGTTCGGACTTCATTTCAAGTCCACGCATTGCCTTTGATGGCAACGGCTGCCCGCCCCCGCCCCCGCCCCCGCCATGTAGCCACAGCACGCCAGTGTGTCTGCTCTTTATATCTATGGTGGACACACTAAAATAGGAGCTAGCAGCAGTAATTGTTGGGTCACGCGTTAATAACAGATGATTATGCTAGCGAGTGAAACCGTGCTAACAAGTCACAGACATCAGTAGTCGTACTTGTCGTCGTCGTCGTCAAGTTACACTTGTTACTTTTGACGAAGTTGACGGCCATCAGCGCCCTCTTTTGACACTCAAAGTTGGCGCTAAAGCGCTCCATCTTCTCATATCCCAACTGAACTTTTTCCAGTTGTGACGCGTCGCTTCCCGCAGCCATCCTGCACACACGCCCCACCGCAGAGCAAGCTCAGCATCACGCCGTCCCAAAAACCACTTCCTCCAAAACCGGCGCGTTGGCCGGGACTCACTTTTGTAGCAGTGACTTGCTGTCCTAAGAGAGAAACGACAACGATTTAGCGTCAGTTATGATGATTCTGATTCACAACGCGCGGTTTCTCCTTTCCTTTCCGGAACAAGGAACAAAGCAACAGCAACGGCCAATGTGGAAGCGTGTCTCGGATCGCAAAATTCGGATCTGCCGCCTTAAAAAGACGAAAGCGTGCGGCGACGTATGTGACGAGAGGTGTCGAAAGTAGACTGCAGTTCTTTATTCGACTGAAGGAGCAGCAACGTAGCGGCCTGAGGACGCTCTCGCAGGTCAGCCGCTTGACTCGGGCCGTCGTTTGCGTTCAGGGAGTCTCCGTGAACGGCAGAGATTGTTAAATAAAAGGCTCGCCTTGAGGCCCTGTTCAAGTCATCTGCCCAAAAAATGTGAAAGTTGGCTCCTCCAATGAAACGACTGGCAAAGAAGACAAAAAAGCACCGTCGGCTCGGGAGGCTGACCTGCAGGAAGGCGGCCATCTCGGCGCCCTCCATGGCGCGGATGGCCTTCTCCAGGAGCTCGGCGGCGTTCTCCAGGTGTTGGCTGTACTTCCTCCTGAGCCCCGCCAAGTAGTCCAGTTTCTCCTGCTGTTCGGCGCCAATCCGGGCGTTCAGCTCGCCTTTTCGCTCCTCCAGGACGGCGAACAGACGGTCGAACGACTCGCACACTTTGGACTTTTGCCGGCGCCCGTTGTCCTGGAAATGCGGCCGAGCCAGACTTCCCGTTTATCGGAAGGCTTCGGAATACTTACGCGCTGCACGATGAAGAAGAGACGCGATGAGGATGAACTGACATCCACCGCTCCGCGGGCGTCGTCCAGATGCTTCACGACGCTCTGAATCCGTTCGTTGGCGACCACAAGAAGCGAGATGCACTCGCTCAGCTCCGCCTGTTTCACATAAAATGTCACAATTATTGATCGGAGTTGCTTTGCGATGTCAAGAAATCAACTGGTCGCATGTGTAAATACAGGACCGTGTGCCTTTAAGGGGCGCGGCCTCGTGTGTGAGATCAGGAGGTGGTGTCTCATTGTTTTCAGTTTGTATTTGTGCATTTGTCGCATTCAATGAATGTGGTTCTCCTTGCCCACGTGCCTAGAGGCCAGGGCATTACAGTACACTCGTTCGTTTTTTATCGTACAATACGGTGGCTCAACTGCACTTCTCCCGAATGACTGCTAGCTGTTTGAACCTAGCCTACCACAATTAGTTAGGACTTATTGTAATCCATAGCGGGTGGTTTGGATAGTGCGAGAATTGAAGCAGATGGTGCTCTTTCTATGGCTTTATTAAACAAAGAGGAGGAAAATGCAGTAAAGGCAAGTACAGCTGTGGTAGTCACGAATGATACAGTCGCTGGAAACTGTAGAGGCTAATAGCCGGGAAATAATTAGCCAATAGTCGGTGTTCCGTGTCAGTGCCACTAAACACACTGCAATGTAGAACATGAGGATAGAGAGCCCGACAGGGGAAGGAAAAAAAAAAAAATATATATATATATATATATATTAAAAAGAGAAGAATAATATAAGTAGTCCGCCTTTGGCCCCAGGTTAGCTCGGATAGGCTCCAACACTCCCGCAACACGTTATGTTACGTTATGAGAGGATTACAAAATAGTGTTTTTTTTGGTTTTGTTTTTTTTTTTTTTTTTTTTTAGTTGCTCTATACACACCGAGCTGTCATTTGGAAGCCACGAAGTTCTCGTCACCTCTGCAATCTATTTTTCATGACGAACGGGGTCTTTTTGAAAAGTATGAAGAGTGAATCCATCCTCCCGAGTGTTCGAACAATATCCAGCAATACAACAATACGGCATTTTGGCTCACGGGCAGGAACAAGCAGGTAGCAAACTCGTAGTGCGCTGCTGCTGTTAACGTGATTTCCTGCTTTTTCTCAAAAACAAATCCAAAAACAAAGGATTTTCACTGCAGGAGTTACAAAAAGCCATCTCCGTCAAAATCAGGTTTTGTGGCGAAAAGACGGATGAGTCCATTCCGGCTGCCTTTTTTTGCGTTAATAACGTGCTAAAAAATCTTGCATTTCATGACAGTGGACCTTTTAAAATGGCTATTAGAGCACATCTCCAAGCAGCAGCCGCCGCCGTGAAGTCGACCTCTGTACCTTTTGTTGGGCCAAGACGACGTCGAGTAGCGCCACCTGGCAGTCTTTGTGGGCGCCGAACACTTTGCAGAGGGAACAGGTGGGCACAGCGCAGCTCAGGCAGTAGATGTTGATCCTCTCCTTGTTGTGATCCTCGCACATGGGATGCTCCGGCGCCAGGTCGGGAACCGAAGTCGCCTTGCTGAGACACACGTGTGAATGCGCCAGGGCCGTTCCGAGGATTCCCCCCGGAATCTTGACACCCCCCCCCCCATCCCATTAAGCACGACGGTGGAACAGATTAGGCCACCGTATGTACATGTGAAAACAAAGAATTCCCGTTACGAAAGGAATGAATTTGGTAAGTAGAGCTTGAACTTGTTCCCGCATCCCCTTGTACACTTTCACTATGTAGCATCTTTGCTTTATTTTCCTCTGGCGCCAGTGGCGAGGTTCACACCTGAATAAGCTTCAATAAATAAATAAATACATCTAAAATGCATGACTTCGTGGACAGCTCTGTCTTCTTTTTCTTTTCTTTTTTTTTTTAATAGAGCAGTGTGAAGTATCTGCTCTATATAAAAGACTGTGCACAGAGAAAAAAAAAAACCAAAAAAAAATGACGCAAATATGAATTTGTGAGCGGATTTCTCCTCCCTGCGACCGACCGGATCGGAGCATCAACGCGTTCGTCACGTCGCCGGACAGCGGAGACGCCTACTCTGGAGCGACCAATCATGCTTCTCCATCTGGCACTGGGGTACACGAGTCTGGGTTTGGCAGTTGACCGCATAGTGCCAAGTACAGAGTTTGCTGGTCCTGGTGTGGCCTTGGTCCCTTCATTCCGGTGAAAAGAACTCTAAACGCTTCAGCATACCAAGAGATTTTGTACAATTCTATGTCCCGACTTTCTGGGAACACTTTGGAGCTAACCACCTCCTCATCCCAAATATCTGCTCAGCAGTGCAGAAGTACACGAATGGGAGGCCCTTGTGAGGATAAGCGGCTTGGAAAATGTTTGAACTTGACAGAGTTTTGACCTCATTCTGACAGACAATTGACCCCTCCGTACAGGGCACTTAACCACGCCCCCGGAAGTGACGTCACGCCACGTGCGCTGACGTAAGACAAACAGTAAAAATGGCAAATACAATACAATACATTCTGAACTGAGACGGACTCCATGCTGCTGATTTCATTCAAATCAACGATATATTATAGATTCTAAATACAATACATCCTTAACTGAGAGAGACGCCACGCTTCTGATTTCATTCAATCGTTCACACGTAGCAATGTTATGCTAGCGCAGAACGTCTCATTCATTTATACGAGACATGTATTGAAAATCAAATACAGGGCATACCTTGGTGCAAACATGTGTGTTCCGGTTAATATTAGATGGATTTAGTTGATGATGCGGTCCTCCACAAAGTTTGATCCATCGAAGGCATTTTTCGCACTGGGTCTTCGGTTTTGGAAAGGGTACGAATGGAACTCCACCAACTAGCCTTTCGGGATACCCGTCGTCACTATTACAAAGTCCGTGACTACACCTCTTAACCATATTTTTTGTTAAATAACCCAAATACGCGATAAAACGCTAACTAAACCAATACTGGACCACGCAATGTTGTCTGAGAAAACGGCGGGAGCAAAAGCGGGCTTTGGTTTATGCCGATCTGTGGCCTCTGATTGGTCAGTGACGCGGATTGCGCAATATCCACGGAGGGGTCAATTAGAGCGGAGACCGAGAGCCGGCCGGGGAACTCGAAACGGTTCCACGTAGCGAGTATTGACTCTATTGATACAAAACATGATAGGAAGAGCCTACTAGAACATCAGAACTGAACCTTGGCGCTATTGACCTGAGTTTGAATGTGATTGGCGGATTCTCAACAGGGCCGTATCGTGACTTACGACAGGGTGTGCGTATTTGTGCCAGCGCATTGTTTTAGTTCTTGATTGGGAATTCTTCTCTTTTCAATTGGCCTGTGCAGCTTTTAGTTCATATTAGTAAGAATTCCTCACAAACCGCTGGTACTGTATTTGAACAAGAGGGGCGTGCGGACTTTTTCCATCCACTGTACGCATGCGCGCGCGTGTACCTGGCGCTTCCTTGTTTGTACATGTCGACGATGTTCTCCACCAGCAGGTTCCTCTGGAGTCCGTAGACGCCGTGGCGATCCAGAAGAACCTCGTGGCGGCACGACGGGCAGCGGAAGCGGCCGCCGCGAGAGCTCAGGTACGGGTTGGCGGCCTGCGGGTCAGGTCGGGGGGTTAGCCGAGGTCAGGGACGCCCGCCGGTGCCGACTCGCCGTCGCCGTCCCGCGTAACCCGGCGGCCGTATTGCCCGGGCCGGCCGGGTGCGCGCTCGGCCTTTGGGCGAGACTCGACAGGTCGACGACGAGAGAATAATGCCGATGTATTGGATGAGGAGCATATGTGCTGCTCTTCCTCTTTTCACTGAACAAAAGCGTCTATTCTCTCCTATGATTGGCTTTGGTGTGAGGATAAAAAAGGTCACCGGGCTTCCTTACTGGCCTTCGAAGGCTCTCCTTGCATCCAAGTTTGAATGAAAGTGGAAAGACACATTACTGCTGAATTCTGGACCCAACAAATCATGTGGATTCGCATCGACCTACTGCGAGCGGCGAAGCCGGGAGAAGCGCTCCCAAATGAAAAGGTCAATCAATGAATGCAAATATGTATTAGAATTGAGTTTGGGAATGCAGGTCCGTCCTTTTGATGGCGTTGAGGCCGGCAAAGAAGGCTTCGCTGTCCCAGCAATTTGATGATTATTTCCCGACGGACTTCATCGGCAGTCCGTCAGCCAAACGTGACAACTTGGCCGTCAGTACGCACGCATACGGACGCTGACGGGGTGGGGGGGGGGGGGGGGGTGCGACGTGACGCCACCCGTCCGTAGACGTGTCACTCACCTGGAAGACGTCGTTAGCGCACTTGCGACAGAGGTTGTGTTGACACGGTAAGATGACGACGGGCTTGGAAAACATATCCAAACAGATGGGACACATCAGCTGCTTCTCCAGACCCTCCATGACCACCGCGGAAACCAGGAAGTCGGCGGTCCAGAGGACAAACGGTGGACGGCTCAAGCCACAAGAAGACTGTGACACATTTGAGTCTGTCTGTTTTTAGACACGCGCAAGCATGTCAGCTGTTGCCATGCCGACATGCCCATATTTGTCAAAAAGTCACAGGAGGCACGACGGTGCGGCACAGTCACCAACTTGACTTCTGACGGCCTCGCTAGAAAAACAACAGGTCTTCGTTGCTTGGAGAGTTCACCAACACGACACCTAACCCTAACCCTTCACACAAATAAGTGTCGCTAGGACTCAGACACCCCCCCCCCACCCAAAACAAATAAACAAACAAACAAAAAAACCCCTCAAAGTGGTGAATCCCTGAGTGGCGAACTGCACAACATTTGCTACATTGTGGAAATACAGCTGGGGGACAAAATGGCGTTTTCCACAGCTTTGGCAAACATACTTTGTCTTCAACAACTTTATTGATGACATTGAAATTGCGATCATGTGAGCACAGGAACAAGGAAATCGCAAAGGATGTGCTGGCCACTGTGTAAAAAAAAAAAAAAAAAAAAAAAAAATCGGCACGCGGCGATTCGAAAATAGCCGAGGCACGACAGCGGAGAGGCAAGAACTGACAACACAACCACAGAGGAAGAGGAAGAGGAAGCCGACTGGTGACAGGCGTGCGTTGATGACGTCGTCACAGCGACGCGTCTCCATATCTGCGGCGTCCGTCCGAGATGAGTTGAGTTTTCTCGTTGCCGGCGGTCGGCTGCTCAACGACTGGCCCGGTTGCGTCTGTGCTTGTGGGAAAAACACTTTCTGTTTGGCACATCACAGGACGTAACGTGACTCCCACTTCCTGTTTGACCGGCCACAGGAAGTAACTCACTGGCGCCTCCACAGGAATCAAAGATTCTGGCCTTCTTATGATATTGATGTGTTGATTTTGATGGATCGATTGAGTGCGGATTTATGAAGTGTCGAGTGAGTTAGCGATCAATTACCCTGACGCGAAAACAATGAAATGGGAAACGCAACCAAATGTATGATTGAATGAGTTTACGGCACGGATAGGTTGCCGATGACGTCACCACCGCCCTTAGACCAACCGGATAAATTGACGATGGAAAAAAACTTTCGGCGTCACCTATCACCTGTCTTCTTGGACCTCCATGACACGTAAGATGGCGTAATCGGAAAGCTACCCATTGGCTAATTCATGGTTAATGGTCGGCGCAATAGACCACTTGAAAGTGACGTGGACGGATGGACAGACGGATGGATGGTTGCTCAAATGTACAACATATGTAAATCAACGGACCGCACGCATCAATAAATTGTTGACTTGATGAGCGTTTGCCGACCTGCCGTCTCCCCGTCGGGCACGTGCGGAAGCTCCTCCCCCTCCCGCTGGTCCTCGCGCAGGTCGCCATAAGGCGTCTCCGCCTGCGGGTCGTCGGGGGGCGTGGCCTTGAAGCGTCCGCAGCAGCAGTCGCAGCAGCAGCAAAAGCAGCAGCAGCAGCAGTAAAATCCCGTCAGCAGCCCGCACAGCGCCAACAAAGCCTGAACAAGCAGCACGCAGTCACTTCCCGCCCGCGGCCGTCACTCCCTGCGGTCGGCCGACCTTGGCCCGGCAGGTGGTGAGCGCAAAGTAGACGCTGACGTTGTCTTCCCCGAAGCGCTGCGCCACGTACAGCCCCAGCGAGCCATAAGCGTCGTAGATGTTCCTCCTGCCCGGGTCGGAAAGGACCGCGTGGGCCGCGTTCACCTCCTTGAACTTCTCCGCCGCCTCGGGGTCGTCCGGGTTTTTGTCCGGGTGGTAGCGCAACGCCAGCTTCCTGTCGGGGCGAACACGCTGTCGGGCGCCGCACAGCCGGCCGCCGGCCCAAATGTCGGCACGCCTCTCACCTGTACGACTTCTTGATGTCGTCGTGGCCGCAGCCCGGTTCCACGCCCAGGAGCACGTAGAGAGACTCGCCCGACGCCGACATGGATCGCCGTCTGCCGTCCGACATCCTAGACCAGAAAAGAGAGGAGAAGAGAAGACTGGCACCTGTTTGTCCTCGTTCAGGCTCTGGCGGTGGTAGCGTGTGACCCCCATGAAACATTCAGCTCCCGCTCTCAGATGTCCAGCGGTGCGATCGGGTTTCTCGTCTTGTGACTGCTCCGGATACGTTTCCTTGACACAATTGATTTCTCGTAGGCAGCGGCTTGAAAATTTGCCACAAAATGGATCAAAGATGTGGTGAGGAATTGAAACGCTGCAAACATCCTTCCACTTTCCGGAGCGCTCCTCCTCACGTGGGTGGTGGGCATCATCGGGCCCATCGCAACTATGTTGGGGCGAGAAGCGGGCGACGCCCTGAAGTGGTCGCCAGCCAATTGCAGGTGTGCAGTGCAAACGGCAGCTTGGGATTTTGCTTCGAAATCTGCAATGCTGATTGTACACCTTCATTTGTTTGGCTCGGCAAAGAATGGAACCTCCCTTTTTTCCCCAATTTTCATGTTGATCTCATTCTTGGTTTGAGTATGCTTATATTGCCCCCTTCTTTTCTTTCTGGGCTCGTGCAACACGCGGCGGCCACAGCGCCACGTGGGCCCGTCTTGTCTCCTGGACCGCCCTCACGTCTTCCCCCACGACATCCATCGACCTTCTCTTTGGTCTTCCTCTCTCCCTCTCTTCCCTCGCAGCTCCATCCTCACCCATGTCTCTCTCGCCTCTGGACACGTCCAAAGCATCCGAGTCCGTTCTCTCCAAAACCTGCAACTTTGGCTGTCCCTCCCTCTAATGGGCTCATTTCTAAGCCGATCCATCCTGCCGACTCCTGGCGAGAACCTCAACATCTTCATTTCTGCTTTCCGTCGTCTCTTCGGTGCCACCGTCTCTAATCCGTAGATCACGGCCGGCCTCGCCATTGTTTTATAAACTTTCCCCTTCTTCATCGTAGCAGAGACTCTCGTGTCACCTTCCGCCAGCTGTTCCGACCCGCTTGGACCCGTTTCTTCACTTCCTGTACCACACTCCCCGTTGCTCCGGATTGTTGAGCCCGAGGTTTTGAAGTGGTCCACTGTCGCTATCGCTTCTCCCTGGAGCCTCACTCTTTTACTTTTCAGGATTTGAACTCTCCAAAGTCTGTAATGCTAAACTAAAAGAGGGGGAAAAATGTGTTTACAAGTCTTATTATAGTCGGTCGTTAATACGAGTTTGAATGATTCGATCGAAGTGATTTGGGTGAGTGGAAAGGTGTCCTATGAAAACATGTCAATCCCGTCATTCTACATTACAAAGAACAGAACAGCGAGAGGGGTTGAGGATGATAAAATTGAGTGTGAGAAAAGTATGATTGCGTCTTTTGAGAGAAACTCAATTCGAGGTGAGGGCAGGAGTGTTATACACACTCTCGGACAGTTTGTGGCGGTAAACACCCGGGCGTCGCTTTCAATCTGCCAACAAATGAAAAAGGAAAAAGAAACGAAAAGACGTTTATGAGTACTAAGTACTGTACTCCACAATGCCGTGTGTGTGTGATGGGACGAAGAGCACATATCGCGACTGGGATACATACAGGGCCATACAGGTCTTAATCACACATTACACAAAAGAGGCAAGTACCCAAATAAAACCTGCAAACATTGCAACCAAAAGTTTCAGCGAGGGATATTGCTGCAACCTGGGCAAAAATCTTATTCAGTCAATAGTGATGGGAAAATTCAACAAATTTACACTGACAGGCCTCGCAGGGAAGTCACTAGATGAAACAATGTAGGACGTTATTAAATTCCCGAGAGAATCCGATTTGGGTAACAGCCTTTTTTAAAAATAAATAAAAAATAAAAAAAAAAACGGAAAAACAAAAAAAAAAAAACAAAAAAAAAAACCCCCACACACTCCAGGCCTATTGGTGGCGGTAGTGCACAGATGAGTCAGTTTGCCACCCGCCAATTCGCACTGGAAGTGGAAGAACGAGACGACGACAACGACGCAGCTGCAGAAGAACGAGAATAACCAGAGCAAACATTTTTTTTTTCTTGACTCGCCAAGCAGCATTAAATGTAAGCAATGAACGCTTGAGGATCAATAAGAAGCTGACTGGTGGAATTTTACTGTGAATGCGCAACAAGAGAAGCCCCGGGCAGGCTAGCAGCAGAAATGCTAATGTTAGCGCCAGTCGCTCAATTATGGACCAATTTCCGTCCAGCAAGTCCGTTCTTGTCGAATGTTAAAAATCCGCGATAACATGCTGTTTTTGGCGCGTGTCTTCTACTCGGAATAAAACAAACAAAAAATAACCATGTAGCTAAAATGCTAGCTATCCCCAGAAACAATTAGCACCTAGCACGAACATTCACAGCAATAATGCTATGTGACTATGAACCTCACTTCACCTCGAACTCTAAATACTATTATTATAATATTTTCACTATGAAAGGGTCAGAAAATGTCCTTTTGCCCCTGTTCTCTGTTACTGTAATCCTTGAAACACCACTTACGTGTATTATATCAATTAGAAATGTGGTGGTGTGCGAATTCAAGACAAATGATTCGGAGTTGTCCTTGTGCAGTGTTGCTAGGAAACGAGAGGACATTCCTCCCGTCCCTGCCATGGCGGACATCAAGAATTTCCTCTACGCCTGGTGCGGCAAGAAGAAGTTGACCCCTAACTACGACATCCGGGCCGCCGGGAACAAAAACCGATTTATGTGCGAGGTGCGTTTGTGTATTTGCACGATTGTGTTCATTCTCTGGCCCGACAGACACGGCGTGAGGACCCGCACCCCTCCGAGCTTGCTCTTCCCACAGTCATCTTTTGGATTCACGTGCGCCGCAGGTGCGCGTGGACGGCTTCAACTACACGGGGATGGGCAACTCCACCAACAAGAAGGACGCTCAATCCAACGCCGCTCGAGACTTCGTCAACTTCCTGGTTCGAGCGGGTGAAATGAGCGCCGCCGAGGTTCCGTCCCTCGGCGTAAGTAGCGCGGCTGCGCGCCACGCGTCCCGTCATCGCAACACGTGCTGCATGCAGACGCGTATTTTGTCTGCACAGGTGGGCATGGCTCAACATGCGCCAGGCAGCGATCAGCCCGACGGAGAAGCCAAAGCGTCGTTTGGGAGTCTGCCGTCTGGCGGTCCGCTGCCCCCTCACCTGGTGGTGAAAGCCGAACAAGGTAAGGTTTTTTTTTTTTTTTTTTTTTTAAATCACATCATTTTTGTAACTTGGCAGCACAGTGGGCAACCGGTTAGAGCGCCTGCTTCACAATTCTGAGGAGTGGGGTTGAAATCCCGGCCCCCCCTTGCGTGTACTCCCCGTGCCACCGTGGCTTTTCTCCAGGTGCTTTGGTTTCCTCCCACGTCCCAAAAACGTGCAATTATACCGTAGGTGTGATTGTGAGCGCCTTTGGTTGTTTGTTCCGACGTGCCCCCTGCGATTGGCTGACAACCAGTTCTGGGTGTACTCCGCCTCCTGCCCGAAGATATTCGGAATACCTTCGGGCACTGCTGGATCGAAGTGCTGAAGTGCTCTGTGTGGATGGGACTCCTTGTAAGGAAATGTTAAAATGGGAGATTTCTTGCTCCGACCTCAAAGATCGGATCGGGTCGGGTCACCCCTACTTTGACCGACCACACGACACAACCCACGTAGCAGACTTTGACATCCTGTGCTCTGGACCCGTGATTCCCAACCAGTGTGCTGCGGCACATTAAGTGTGCCGTGAGAAAATGATCACATTTCTCTTAATTGGTCAAAAATATTTGACGACAGGAAAAAAAAGAAAAAGTATCTTCCTTCATCTGTCTGTGCCAGCGGCGTACAAAGGCAGACAGAACAAAGAAATGCTTTTCTGTTAGATGGCAGGAAGTATGGAATTCATTTGTGCATCCACTTTTTGTTAGTTGCTGCGACCAGAGATTTTTGTTCAATGGGTTAGTTAGGAGTAGGAATGACTGCTCTAGACGGCGATCGATTAGTTGTCGATTCATTGCAGCCCCTCAACAATCCGATCATTTTTGAAAGCTTCTTCCCGGTAGTGGAGTTGATGCCACAAATCAGGGAAGTTTTCACCGTTTTGTTTGTGTTGCAGAGGAGTTAGGGGCCGGTCCAATTCAGGGGCTAACTGGACTGGGGTACTCGGGCGGCGGAGGAGCTGAATGGGAGCGCGGCGCCAACCTGAAGGAGTATTACGCCAGGCGGGACGAGCAGGACGCTCAGGCGGTAAGGGCTACACCGACACCGACTCACTCGCTCCACCTCGACAGCATTGCAACAAGTTGACCCGTTTGTTGACCCGCAGACTCTGGAGTCCGAGGAGGTGGACCTGAATGCCAGTCTCCACGGCAACTGGACTCTGGAGAACGCCAAGGCCCGTCTGAACCAGTTCTTCCAGAAGGAGAAGACCAGCGCTGAGTATAAATACAGCCAAGTGGGGCCGGACCACAACAGGTCTGCAGCAGAATCTCTCGCCCCGCGGTTGAGACGGACGAGCAGCATCTACACACTGAAAACAAGAACGGGCTGCACGTAGTCCCTGAAGTAGTTCTTGCAAATTGCCAAATGCAGTTCTTTGGACGCTCTTCTACTGAAGTTGTTTGAAAGTTCATCGAAAAGATTCCGAAGCTCTTCCAAATTTCTTCCCGGAAGTTCTAACCTCAGTGGACCGAGCGGCCCTCGCGATGCTGCTCGTCCGCTCCTGGTGACGTTTGACCTCGCCGCCTAGCGTGTGTTTTTCTGCCGGACGGCTGTGAGGTCACAGAGGTCAGCGGCCCGGCGTCATCAGAACCCTGAGAGAAGACACGAGAATGGCTTTAGAAGCGCTAAAGCCTTCTGGTGGCGTTTTGAGATCTGCTGGAGAGTTCTGATGATGCTGTGCCTGCAGGCCACGCCCCTGTCACTCAGGCAACGCCCTTTAAAGCTCCAGTCCGGCAGAAAAACACAAAGTCAACGCACGTCAGGTGAGTTGACTTATGGCTCGTCTGACGCTTGACGCTCAACTCAATCTGTGTGTTTTCATGTGCGTGCAGGAGTTTCATCGCCGAGATGCAGCTGTTCGTCAGACAACTTGGTCGGAGTAAGGCCTCACATTCTCGCTTGGCCTGTGTTGGGAATCACTGACTCCTTCTGTACTCTCGAATTTCAATGTACTGTAGGCGTTTTGATGCAGTGCAATATACACCTGACTAGAAAGCCCACTGAAAATCAAGCGTCTAATCACTATGTCGTATCCCAGAGTGTGTGGCGGGATGCGTCAATAAAATCTGCAAGGCCGCAGAGCGTTCTTTCTTTCTTAGCTTCCACCACGTGGTTCTCAGCTCTACCTTTGCCTACGTCATCTTCCTACCCACCACCATCCTATTCTGTCGAGCGACACTCTCCCCTACCACTGACCTACAGTCAGGAACCTCCTTCAGATTTCATTGTCTGCACAAAATATAATCCAACAGCGTGCTCTTGTAGGTCACTCTATGTTCCCGTCTCTTCTGGAAAAAAAGTATTCACTCCTGCCATTTCCGTCCTTTTTGCAAAGTCCACCACCATCTGTCCTTTCCTGGATGCTGGACTTTACCCATCACTGTTTCCTTCAATAAGGTGTCCATTCCAATCTGCACCAATCACAACTCTCTCTCTGTCTAGGATGCCCAGAACTCCTTGATCTAGTTCCTTCCAGAATCGGCATAGCCGCTAATCACGTTATACGTAACGGCCTCAATTTTGAGTTTCAGCCTCATCACTCAATCTGATACTCTTTTCACCTCCAAGGCGTTCTTAGCCAGCTCTTCCTTTAAAATAACCCCTACTCCATTTCTCTTCCCATCTACTCCATGGTAAAATAATGGAAACCCTGCTCCTGAACTTCCAGCCTTACTACCTTTCCACCTGCTCTCTTGGATGCACAGAATATCAACCTTTCTCCTAATCATCATGTCAACCAACTGCTGACCTTTTCCTGTCAAAGACCCGACATTCAGTTGTAGGCTCTGTGCCTTCCTCTTCTTCTTCTGCTCTTATTCGTTGACCCCCATGTCACTCACCTGAACCCGGCCTTATAAGCCGCATACATTCAGAGTCACAGAAACTATAGCGTCAAATGTGAGCGTGGTGACCTCAAGTGGGCCAGAAAAATACCTGCACCTCATGCGGAGTGTTCCGGTATTGTGCGCTTAAGGCTTTAAAAGGTAGATGAATAATAAAATGAACATATTGTTGCTAATTCAAAAGCGTCATCTATCGAGGCGGTCTGGAGTGCAACGCCTGTGATAAATGAGGGATTCCCAACACAGCTTTTTTTTAAAAAAAAAAATTTTTTTTCCTGAAATAAAAAGTGGGACAGTGACACGTTTGTGCGCCCTCTGTAGGCGTGAGTGCGCGCGAGCACGGCTCCAACAAGAAACTGGCGGCGCAGTCGTGTGCCTTGTCTCTGGTGCGCCAGCTGTACCACCTGGGGGTCGTCGAGGCCTACTCGGGGGTCACCAGGAAGAAGGAAGGAGAAAGCGTACGTCGACACACAGTCCCCAATCATCTGCGCCTGGCTGGGCCATTTGCCGAAAATGACTTTTTATGAGTTCCAATGATTAGGATATTTTTCACGGTTCAGTGTGCATGTTTACGCACATGTGCACTGCTTACACCAACAACAACGGCCGCAAACAGCAGAGGAGTAGTTTACACAACCGTATTTGGGTGGCACGGCTTTAAGGACTGGGTCCCGCCTCAGCTACGTCGCAAAAGAACTGGAAAGTTTCACTCCGACGCCATGTTTTGGCTTTGTTGGGGTTTCTCTATTATATCGTTAGTAAGAAGAAATGATATAAATGCAGTTAAAGACGTTGTTCAAACTTCAAGTTTCCAGGAGGGAGGGAAGCGCAATTTGTTTGACCGACTGACTTCGGAGCCCCTCTCACGTTTAGTGTTCATCTCCAGCTGGAAGTCTTTGACGTGCCGGTGTCTCCGGATCTTCAGCAGCAGCTCGGCATCATGGTGGAAGAGCTGGGAGTCCCGATCCCCCCGCCTGTGAGTCTCTCAAACCCTTTCGTTGCACCTCAACACGCTCCTAATTGCTGTTCCCTAACCAGCCCGCAGATCCCGGCGAGATGGTCTCTCTGGTGGCCACCAAGATGGCGGCGTTTGAACCATCTCAGCGGCAGAGTGGCGCCGGCGTGGTGCCTTGGTCGCCCCCGCAGGTCAATTGGAACCCTTGGACCAGCAGCAACATCGACGACGGCCCGCTGGCCTTTGTGAGCGACCCGCCGTACCCTGCTTCAGGGCCGTGTGCTCGTACGCTCTGTGTCGTCCCCTCGCTACTAAGACGATTCAGTTTAGGCTACTAGCATTCAGTTTACCGGTGAACTGCTGCGATGCGCTCATAACACAAGACCCGACTAATCGATGCGTGTCACACTCATAAACAGCCTTCAAGTTTGTGTGTTAGCCTTTTTTTTTTTTTTTTTTAAATCCTCACTAAAAGGACAACGTTTATAAACGTGTGGACTAGAACATTGACCTTAAGATGGCTCTCTAAAAAAAAAAAAAATGTTCGCCGGGCATAACGTAGAATATCGTATAAATGTCTGGTCGTCACCGCGGACGTGCTCCATAATGTTGCTGGCTGTTGGTTGCAGTGCACCCCGGAGCAGATCAGTAAAGACCTTCAGAACGAGATGATGGATCGGCTGCGGTGCGACGACGACCTTCACAAGGTTTGACCCAGAACGGACCCTCTCGAGAATCACGGCCTCAGCGGCTTTGTCGACCGGTGAGCGGGACTTGGGCTCAAATTGTGTGCGTGTCTGCGCGCGAGTAGATGCTGACGGATCGCGAACAGCTGCCCGTCAAACAGTTTGAGGAGGAGATCATGTCCGCGGTGGACAGCAACTCAGTGGTGATCATCCGAGGAGCCACCGGCTGCGGGAAGACCACGCAGGTCCCGCAGTACATCCTGGACCGCTTCGTTAAGGAGGGCCGAGCCTCAGACTGCAACATCGTCGTCACGCAGGTAACGCAGGATGTCGACTTCGGAATCGCAATCATCTTCTACTGGAAGACAAGACAAGACAAGTGGCGCTGGAATTTTGCTACGGGGTGCTTGTCACGAAGGGATTTGATCCGCAAGTCGGCTGCCTTTGCTTTTTTTTTTTTTTTTTTTTTTTTCCCAATTGCTTTGATTGAGTGAACGGTTTATTTCATTTGTAAGAATGATGCAATATCCATCCGTTCATTTTCCGGGCTGCCGGTCCTCACTGGGGTCACTGGCGTGCCGAACCCGAGGCGAGGAAGACCCTGAACTCGTTCGTGGCAGCCAATCGCAGGAGTTATATCATAAAAAAAAAAAAAAAAAAAAAAGACCTAATTAGACCAAAATTAAAAAAAAAAAAATGTGACAAGTCACTCTTGGGACAATCTCAACGTTCTTATGTTGTATGTAGCTTCCTCTCAACATCAATGTTGCGCTGTAGTACTATCATAGCAACAGCAGCAGCAAGTCGTCGTAATATGTCAAGCAATGTTTAACAAATGAATCGTTTTTAGAGGTTTTTTGTTCAAGACTTTTGTTTGTTTTTCTAATGTTTCACATAAATACGGTGAATGAGTGCTCCCAGTGGGAACTTCCCAATGAGAAATAGAAACTGTATTGGAAATGATGATTTTGGTCGTTTTGAGCGTTTTTTTTTTTTTTTGTTTGTTTTTTTTTTCCTACCGAGATTACGGTAGTTTGAAATGCCGCTGTAACGTTTGTGATGTTCACCTTGAATGATTGAGTAAATACATGCAATTTTTCTTCTGTTGCCTTCAGCCGCGACGTATCAGCGCGGTGTCTGTGGCGGAGCGTGTGGCAATGGAGCGGGCCGAGGAGCTGGGTCAGAGCTGCGGTTACAGTGTCCGCTTCGAGTCCATCCTGCCTCGCCCCCACGGGAGCATCCTTTTCTGCACTATAGGTACATACGGGGGCCTGTTCCGCTCCGACGGCACGGCGTGACAGTTGCGCTCTCCGCAGGCGTGCTCCTGAGAAAGCTGGAGGCCGGGATCCGCGGCATCAGCCACGTCATCGTGGACGAGATCCACGAGAGAGACATCAACGTGAGGTCGCCGCCCGCACCCCCTTGGCTGGCTTTCGGCCTCGCTCGTCTTTCTCACGCCGTGTGTTGACAGACGGACTTCCTGATGGTGGTCCTCAGGGACGTGGTCCGGGCCTTCCCGCAGATCCGCGTAATCCTCATGTCGGCCACCATTGACACTCGTATGTTCCGGGAGTACTTCTTCAACTGCCCCATCATTGAGGTGTTCGGACGCACCTTCTCCGTGCAAGGTAGGGCAGCGCCTCGCTCCTTCGCTTGTATGTTGGTTTGTCTTTATTTGTCGGGACAATTCAAAGGTTCGTTTTATGCGCACACAACAACATCACTGGAGCTAAATGACAAAAACAGTAAAGCGAGCGCACTGACGTCTCCTGGACGTAGTTTTTCCCCCTCTTTACTCCAGCGCGTTTTGAAAATGTATTGCAGTTCCTCTCCAAGTCAGAGATGTCACGGCGGCCGGCGTCGGCTTGGACGTTACCGGGCGGGGCTTTCCTCAGCACATTTTGGTCATTCCCGGGAGCCGTTTTTGCTTTCCTTTCCGCAACAAGGAAGAGGGCCGCAACAGTAGATCTCGCGGCACGGCAGGCGACGCGCAAGCTACGCGTGGGCGTTGTCAGCCGTGTGACCGCGAGAGTATAAAGGGCAAAAAGTGCTTCGATACGTTTGAGCTGACCAGTTTTTGTCGCGTGCAGAGTACTTCTTGGAGGACTGCGTCCAGATGACCAACTTTGTGCCGCCCCCGCCGGACCGCAAGAAGAGAGACAAAGACGAGGAGGGCGGCGGAGACGAAGACGTAAGTGCGCCACGCGCGCCGGAGGCTGGCCGGTCGGTCTCGTGATCGCCGCCGTTGTCGCCCGCAGACCAACTGTAACGTGATGTGCGGCCCCGAGTACTCGGCGGAGACCAAGCGCTCCATGGCGCTGTTGAACGAAAAGGAGATGTCTTTCGAGCTGGTGGAGGCGCTGCTAAAGTACATCGAGACACTGCAGGTGTCGGGCGCCGTCCTGGTCTTCCTGCCCGGCTGGAACCTCATCTACGCCATGCAGCGCCACCTGCAGTGCAACCCGCACTTCGGTGCGTGGAAGTCGCACGCCGACGTCGTCGGACTGCGCGGCGGCGATGTGAAATCACCTTGCGCTTGTGCTTTATTTCCAGGAAGTAGCCGCTACCGGATCCTCCCTCTTCACTCTCAAGTACCACGAGAGGAGCAGAGGCTCGTGTTTGAACCCGTGCCGGACAACATCAGGAAGGTTGGCCGCGTGGCACGTCTTTTGAGCAATGTCACGAGTGCACATCTATCTGCAGTTTTCGAAAATGAACAAAAATAGGAGTGTGAAAGGATCACCTGAAATAATTCTAAACAAAAACCAAAACCTTCTGATGAAATGACATGAGCAAATGTTCCCTTTGCACTATTTACTATCATTGGAGTTGCTGAGGCCAAGTGACAGTTTGCAACGTCGCGTACACTTTGAGGACCCGTCCTCAGAATTTCAGTCCATACGAGGTTGTTGATTCATATTTTGAACTGACGCTGATTGTTGTGGCTTTTGGGGGATTGGGGATTTTATTTATTCCCCCCCCCCCCCCCCCCCCCCCCCCCCCTTCAATGCCATCATGCGATTTTCCAAACTCTTGCCGGGTCGTACTCGTATTGAAGTGTCCATTCCAAACAGACTTTTTTTATGAAAGGTTTATTTTTGTACGTCCTAAACTCATTTGCTCCTGGAATTAATTCTAATTGAAAGCACGACTCTTTTATTTGTACCACAACTGAGTATTGAGTTGAAATGTCCCCATTGTACCACTGCATGCCTGGGTTATTATATTGTCTTTTTCTTTTTTTCCCTCATCCAAAGGAGGTACACCTTCCAAAATGCCACCCCATGTTCACATTTATTCATTTTTTGCAGTTCATCTCCCACAAATCACAAAAGTCCCACAGAAAGTGTTGAACGCGTCTCTTTGTCAATGCCGCATTCCTGACAATTGTCTTGTCTGTCGCGTTAACGCTTGACAGGTGATTTTGTCCACCAACATAGCAGAGACCAGCATCACCATCAATGACGTGGTTTACGTCATCGACTCCTGCAAGTAAGTCCTTGCCGAGCTTCTATTTAGCGGCCATTTTCACTTTGTCTGTGAAAATAGCCCTAACAGTTACATTGAATTTGAAATGTGATTAATCCCTTCCGGTATTATGACAAGTGGCCCCCAGCTTGAGGGAATTTTCTCAAAACAACCCCAAAAAAAAAAGCACAATTCAAAGAACAAATGTCTAAATGGAAAAAGAATTGCGTGAAGTACATGACCAACTCGACGTGTTCCGCGTGCCGTAAATGTGATGCAATGACTTACACCTTGGTATTTTCCCCTGTACCGTCTTATTTTGGCATAATCATTGCTGAAGCTTGTCAGCTAGTTGAAGAAGGGCAGACGAAGGCAAATGATGGAGCGTGGACATCTGTGCAAGGACGCTGGAGATGTCCTCAAATTGGGCATTTTGACATGAGGACTGAATGAATTAGTTTTGGTGTCACCGCATGAGTTGAATGCTGCTCCTTCTGGTGTGCCTGCCTCAGCCACCTGGGGGCAGTATCAGACAGGCGTTGAGGTGTTGTCATCACTCATACTTATTGTTGGCAGTCCTTGACCGGGACGCATCAGCCAATCGTATTGCCGCGAGGCGGATCTCTCGGCCCGTTAGTGCGGCACTAATTCGTTGTTGAGGACAAAGTCTGTCTGATGGAGAACCGCCATATGACCCGTCAACGTATCGTGGTGCCATTTGTGTTCCAACAGGCGCCAATTAGCGATAGCACCGTTTGAAAGGTACAAGAAGTCCAAAAAAGCTTCAATCAAATGAGTCACTTCTCTGCTATTTGGAATCTCCTGCTAATGACCGGAGAGTACGAGGTTCCCGGCACGGAGGATTTGAGGCTTTGAGCGATACCGTCCACGTTGTTTGTGCGCGTAGGCAGAAAGTGAAGCTGTTCACGTCTCACAACAACATGACGAACTACGCCACCGTGTGGGCCTCCAAGACCAACCTGGAGCAGAGGAAAGGACGAGCCGGAAGAGTCCGCGCCGGATTCTGTTTCCACCTCTGCAGCCGGGCGCGATTCGACAGGTACGTCCGTGCCCGCGACGGAGGACCGCGGGACCCCGTGAGCCGCTCCGCTGTGTTTATGCGCAGACTGGAGACCCACATGACTCCCGAGATCTTTCGGACTCCGCTGCACGAAGTTGCTCTGAGCATCAAACTGCTGAGGCTCGGCGCCATCGGTCACTTTCTGTCGAAAGCCATCGAGCCGCCTCCGTTGGACGCCGTCATTGAGGCGGAACACACGCTCAGAGGTGAGAGACCCGCGCGCGCTCGGTGGAGGCCGCGCAAAAAAAACAACAACGTGCGTTTGTGCACAGAACTGGATGCTCTGGACTCGAACGACGAGCTGACCCCGCTGGGGCGCATCCTGGCCCGCTTGCCCATCGAGCCTCGCCTGGGCAAGATGATGATCATGGGCTGCATTTTCCAGTCAGTGTACCCGCCTAGTTTCGCCGCTGATTTTGCTTCCTGTCCTGATGCGTGCGTGGGCTTGCAGCGTGGGCGACGCCATGTGCACAATCTCTGCGGCGACGTGCTTCCAAGAACCGTTCATCAGCGAGGGAAAGCGTCTGGGCTTCGTCCACAGGAACTTCGCCGGCAGCCGTTTCTCGGACCACGTGGCGCTCTTGTGCGTCTTCCAGGCCTGGGACGACGTCAGGTGGGCGTCTCGCCGCCGCCGATCACGCGTGAGAGCGCGCCGCCCATCGCCCCGCCCCCTCGCTCCATTTCAGGATAAATGGCGAGGACGCGGAAAGCCGTTTCTGCGAACACAAGCGTCTCAACATGGCCACCCTGAGGATGACCTGGGAGGCCAAAGTCCAGCTGAAGGAGATCCTGGTCAACTCTGGCTTTCCCGAAGGTACTCGAATTGCGCTGCACCCGCCGGCGCTGGTGCTCGGGAGCTAGGAGTGTGGAATTTTGCAGCAGGGTAGGCATCCGAAACACGACTTCGTCAACTTCAAGAGAGGAATGAAGATTAGCCCGAGCAAAACGGAATATATGGGAGCGAATGAGAGGGGCGGGGAGGGTTAGGGTTAGAGTCAAGCCCCGGCGAAGAGAGAGAGCGAGGGTGGACCACTTCAAATCCTCCGGAGCAACGGTGAGTGAGTGCGGTAAGGAAGGGCGGAAGGTGGCCGAAGAGTCTCTGCTCGGATGAAGAAGGGCGACGTGTAGAAAACAGGGCTGAGACGGTGGCAGTGAAGAAACAACGGGAAGCGGAACTGGAGCGAGCAGAAATGAAGATGCTGAGGTTCCAGTTGGATAGGATTCGAAATGAGCCCATTAGAGGGGAGGGACAGCCAAAGTCGGTCGTTTTGGAGACAAGCTGAGGGAGACGTCCGTGGTTTGGACACGTCCAGAGGCGAGAGAGTTAGCAGCCGAGGATGGCGCAAAAGAGCGAGAGAGGGGAAGATCAAAGAGAAGGTGGATGGATGTGGTGAGGAGTGTGGACAGTGTTCGAGACAAGCCAAAAGGTTCAGAATATTCTGTTCCTCCAAAAGAAAGGGAAAGTTTGAACATCCGCGAGCTTTGGAATCGAGACCACGGCGCTTGCTGTTCATTTTGGTGTCCTCCAGAAAGCCTGATGACGCAGATGTTCACGGCGACGGGACCGGACAACAACTTGGACGTGGTGGTGTCGCTGCTGACGTACGGCGCTTATCCCAACGTTTGCTTCCACAAGGAGAAGCGGAAGATCCTCACCACAGAGGGACGCAACGCCCTCATCCACAAATCCTCCGTCAACTGCCCTTTCGCCAGCCACGACCTCGTCTACCCCTCGCCCTTCTTCGTCTTCAGCGAGAAGGTAGCGCGCCTCGCGGCCGTCGGCGTCGAGTGCGTTTGCTGAACGCCGCCTCGTCGTCGTCAGATCCGCACGCGAGCCATCTCGGCCAAAGGGATGACCTTGGTCAGCGCGCTGCAGCTCCTGCTCTTCGCCTGCAAGAAGGTCTCGTCCGACGGCCAAGTGGTGGAGCTCGACGACTGGTGAGACAAAACGCGGCTGCCTCCTGTGCGCTATTTCGTGATGCCCGTCTACTAGCTCAACTGCTTATCCTTAATGTGGTTGCAGCAAAAAAATGGTGGCTGACTAAATCATTAAATGTATTGAGACAACAAGCGCAATAGATGATGAAAACATTGCACAAACGCTACAACCTGGCGGGACCGGGACGCAAGAACTGAGACAGGATGAGAAATTGCAAGGACGCACTCGTCCGTTTCCGTCACATGTGCATCCGTGCGTATGACTTGCATTGGCGGGATGTCACTCGGGTTATCTGAAAGGGTCCGTATCTCGCTCCCCCCCCCCCCCCCCCCCCCCACGTATTTGTGGGATCGGGGCTCGAGCGCACGATCCGCGACGCCTCAACTGGCCGATGACGTGACCGCTTCCGTGCCGCGCTCAGGATCAAACTGCGGATCCCTCACGAGACGGCGGGCCACATCCTTGCCCTCCGGGCGGCGCTGGAGGCTCTGGTGGTGGAAGTGACCAAAGACCCCGAGTACATCTCCCATATGGACCAGAGCAACCAACGGCTGCTTAACCTCATCAGACATCTTTCCAAGCCTTCCGCCGCAGGGATCAATCTGGCCGCCGCCAACCGCAGGTGACGGAAGCGTGTCGGCGACCCGTTCGTTCAACTTTGTCAGGAGGCTTTTTAGGGAAACTCAACCCGCAACAATGTTTACGTGCCGGCGCTCGTCAAAACACACGATTGGAATAAGAATGAAACCGCCAAACTTCTTCCGTGCAACAAACATTTGTCGGCTCGGGTTGGGTTCCCCTTTACCGGCCGCTTTCGTCGCCTCCGTCCGCCTCTAAACATTTCCACGTATATAATTGTCATCTCTGCAGGATGGGTGACGGTCCTCGCCCCCCCAAGATGGGACGCCTTGACGGAGGAGGCGGAAGAGGCTACCAAGGGGGAGGAGGGGGCTACAGAGGGGGCGGGGGTGGGTACAGGGGGGGCGGCTGGGGAGGCTACCGAGGCGGGGGCGGCTACCGCGGTGGCGGAGGGGGCTACAGGGGTGGCGGAGGGGGATATGGTGGGGGAGGGGGCTACAGGGGAGGTGGAGGCTACAGGGGAGGGGGGAGGGGGGGGCGAGGCTATGGAGGTTACTAAGTAGAAACCTTTGCTTGTACCGTCAATTTATTTTTTTGTCTTTAATAAACCAACAAATACTTTTGTCAGCCACCTCCATTCCCTTGATGAAAAGGTGACCTTTGACCCGCACCTAAGTGACGTGCGATTCCGCCCCGGTTGCCGGGGCAATTGACCCCTCCGTGGATATTGCGCAATCCGCGTCACTGACCAATCAGAGGCGAGAGATCTGCATAAACCAAAGCCCGCTTTTGCTCCCGCCGTTTTCTCAGACAACATTGCGTGGTCCAGTATTGGTTTTGTTAGCGTTTTATCGCGTATTTGGGTTATTTAACAAATCGATATGGTTAAGAGGCGTAGTCACGGACTTTGTAATAGTGACGACGGGTATCCCGAAAGGCGAGTCTGTGGGAGTTCGATTCGTACCCTTTCCAAAACCGAAGACCCAGTGCGAAAAATGCCTTCGATGGATCAAACTTTGTGGAAGACCGCATCATCAACTAAATCCATCTAATATCAACCGGAACACACATGTTTGCACGAAGGTATGCCCTAAATTTGATTTTTAATACACGTCTCGTATAAATGAATGAGACGTTCTCCGTTAGCATAACGTTGCTACGTGTGAACGATTGACACACTTATTCTTTGTTGAGCGATATTTAGCGACGATCCGACTGCACAAACGTATCGATTTCTTGCTGGCTCGCGGCCGAAAGTTAACCAGACTGTGTTTGCACAAAGATATGCCCTAAATTTGATTTTTAATACACGTCTCGTATAAATGAATGAGACGTTCTCCGCTAGCATAACGTTGCTACGTGTGAACGATTGACACACTTATTCTTTGTTGAGCGATATTTAGCGACGATCCGACTGCACAAACGTATCGATTTCTTGCTGGCTCGCGGCCGAAAGTTAACCAGACTGTGTTTGCACAAAGATATGCCCTAAATTTGATTTTTAATACACGTCTCGTGTAAATGAATGAGACGTTCTCCGCTAGCATAACGTTGCTACGTGTGAACGATTGATACACTTATTCTTTGTTGAGCGATATTTCGCGATGATCGGACTGCACAAACGTATCGATTTCTTGCTGGCTCGCGGCCGAAAGTTGACCATACTGTGTTTGCACAAAGATATGCCCTAAATTTGATTTTTAATACACGTCTCGCTTTAATGAATGAGACGTTCTGCGCTAGCATAACATTGCTACGTGTGAACGATTGAATGAAATCAGAAGCGTGGCGTCTCTCTCCGTTAAGAGTGTAGTGTATTTGCCATTTTTACTGTTTGTCTTACGTCAGCGCACGTGGCGCGACGTCACTTCAGGGGGCGTGGTTAAGTGCCCTGTACGGCGGGGTCAATTACCACAAGTGAGCGCATCTATTTTGCAGATAATGAAACATTTGCGCTACTTTCACGCTCTTGGAAACTATGAAGGGAAACGAGTTCCTTCATTTCTTCATTTCATTCAACGTTCCCTTTTTCCAAAGTTCATTAAAGCAAGCGTTATGTAATTATCAAGCACCCCCTGTTGGAGGGAGGGAATGCTACACTTTTTTGGGGGGGAACAACCTCTTTCCCTCAGTCAGAGCATTAAAGATGGGTCAACATGACAATGACCCCAAGCTCACAGTCAGGAAAAGCAAGTAAGAAGCATATCAAGGTTGTGGCCTGGGTCACATTCTGGATCTCGTCTTGGATTAACCGGATGCTCGCGCTTCTCTCCCGTCGTGGGCAAACAATGGCCCTTTTTTTCGTAGGGTTAGCGTGAGCGTGAGCGGTCGGTTGTTTGTTTGTGCCCTGCCTTTGGCCGGCAAGCAATAAAGGGTTCCCAAAGATGGCTGGGATAAGCTCCAGAACTCCTGCGACCGTTGTGAGGATGAGCAGCTCAGATAATGGATGAACGTGAAGTCTGGTGCATATTGGATGTCATAACAAAAGTTTGGCATTGTTTTGAATTGTGCTCGATTGACACAACAAGGCCGTTGCCGTGACAACAGCAAACACATCGATGTTACTCATCAAGATAAAACCGAAGCACCTTTGCGCGGTACTCGGAGACACTTTCCAGTGGCACGCAGTCCTTCGCTCCACAATTGAAGCCGGCGGCGTCGAGCTAGCCGAAGCGCGGCCGACGACACTTGCGCTTAAGCGTCACTTTCGACGAGGGGCACGGTGACGACGTGGCCGACCGCCCGGCGCGCGATCCCTCGAGTCGAGGGGGGAGGAGTGCGACAGAAAATGGACTGATGGAGGATCTATGTCACGGACATAAATGGCTTCCAAAATGTCCCCTGAAACTGCGACCGAGCGAGCTCGAAAGGAGGGCGAGCGGCCTGCGCGTCGGTTGGCGTGCGAGCGGGGACGGCTTTGGGGTTGCATTGCGCTGCTGTCCAAACAAAGAAAGTTGAAGCAAAAAAAAAAAAAAAACAAAACGAGCGGACGATGACGCGGCGCGACGACCTCACGCCTGTGAGGTGACGATGTCGCTCTGTGCGACAAAGAAGTCGAAAGCGGCGACGCCGGATCGGGCGTCCTCCCCCTGGGGCGACGACAAGCCGGCGGCCGACGAGAAGAAGCGCCATGGAAGCCGGCGACAAGCGCGTGGAGACCTTGCGGCCGCTGCTGATGCAAACGTTGCGACTCGACGACGAGCGATGGCGAGACTTTGTGAGCGTCAAGAAGCATCTGGTCTACTTCAACAGCTTCTTCAACACCAAAGATGCGCTCAACCTCTTCGTGTGGCTCAACGAGGACGCCGGCGCCGGTGCCGGTCTGGACTTCCCGCCGGCGGCTCACAAGGTCGTCTGTTTGGCCAAAACGCAGAAAAGCGTGATGAGCGCAGAAAACATGGCCACCGGGCTGCTGATGGAGGAGGTCCACGCGGACGACGTCCTCACTTTCATCTGCGCTCTCGCGCAGGAGGTTGCTAATGCTAACACTAACGCTGCAATATGATTGGCTGCTGAGTCCAGGCAGGAAGGAAGCAAGATGACATTTGTACTACAAGAAAGAAAAAAAAAAAAATCATTCAAACAACAAAAGCTTTTTCTTACCTTTTTCCTCGCGGTCTGGAGTTTTTGGACCGATCGGATCGCAAAATGGTTTTCGTGCCGAGCGGCGAGCAAATGTTACAAACTGCGCTCAGTTTAAAACGGAATGAATGTTTGGTGAAAATGTGGCCCGTTGATCGAAACCTGGAAAGCGGCCATCTTTGAAAAAGTTGATCCCATTGAGCGAGTCCACAATGGGAAATTTGCATTCCGCACGTGAAAACGGTCAGCAGCTCCAAAGCGCTTCGGACGATCTGCGTGGTCGAGTCCTTGTTCGGCGGCCTCGTTTCGTAACCTTTCGGCCTCTCGGAAACGTCTTTTTCAACCTCTTATTCAAAGTCAGACATTTGCAATCCTCTGCTTTGACTTTGGCTTTCACGGCGGAAGTCACGAAGCGTCCCGGGAAGTGACTCCAGCTGAAGTTAGCGGCCCGACTTGGAGCGTAACGTAAAGCCGCTTTCCATGCGGGCGTCATACCGCGAGCCTTTTGTTTGCCGGAATCGGTGGCAAAGAAGTCCCTCTCGCTTTGCAAAAGGTTCACAAAAGTGTTGTGTCACATTGGAAGAAAGAAAACTGAAGGACGCAACATTGATTTTTAGCCAATGATTCAATCTGTCCACCTAATAATCGATTGACAAAACATTCGCTCGTTGCGGTCGGCTTTGACGAGGCAGCCATTCGTAACGTGGCGTGTCCAGGCATTGCTAAGGAATTATGCGGGAGGGCGGGCAGCGGCCTTGACCCCACGGCGCCGTCTTTGTCCCCGCAGGTGATCTGCCCGTTGCTGAGCAACCCGGCCAACGAGTCCGGCTGGGCGCCGGGCGCGGCCGAGGAGACGCTGGACTTGATGGAGAGGCTGAAGAACCGAGCGCTCGTCGTCAAGGCTCAGAAGGAAGGGTGGACTTTCCTGCCCCTTCCGAAACGTCTCTATGACGACCAGGAGAGGTAGAATGTCAACTTTCAAGTTGGTTTCTTTAGTTTTTCGTGGATATTTCACTTCATTCGTTGCTTTCTGATATTCTGCTGCACTCGGTTTACCGCGGCTCGTTCTGCAGCCGCTACTCGGACGCAGGATTTATTTTTGAACGTTTGACGATAGCTGCACAACGATCGAGCGCGACTGAGTCCCGCTGCGTCCCGGTCGGTGTCTTGACGAGAACCGCTGCCTCGGCTGTCCCGCGCAGGACGCCTTGCGACGTCAAGCTGCTCCACGCCTGCGAGGCGCTCATCATCGAGTGGGCGGAGCTGGTGTCGGAGTTCCTGCGGCAGAACCCGGCCCAGCCGCTCCTGGACGGACTGGAACCGCTACCTTCCGAAGAGTTCCGCTTCTGGAGCAACAGGCTGCGGAACCTGGAGCTCATCCTGCAGCAGGTGCCGTCGCCGTCTCAGTGAAGAGAAGTTTGTCTCGGTGGCGCTTATCAGCTTTACGGTGGCTCAAGTTACTGCGGTAAGAAAAAAACGGCAGGCTAGCAACGCGCGGCCGCGTTAACGTGGCGCGGCCTGACGGCTGTTAGCGTTGTTCCCCGATGCTTGACCGTCCTCTCGGTTCGAAGCGCTTTGCTGCCACCTCGCGGCAGCTTTGGGTTCGTCAGGGCCTGCCGACGGTGCCGCGGCGCTGCAGCAAACACAAATGTAGCCGCGTGAGGTACGTGCCTGACTTTTGTATCATTTCGCCAATAACGCGAAAGAAGCTTTTGAGCGCGGCCTGATTCAAAGTCACGATCTTGCGCCCTTTCTTAGCTAATGTGCTAGCGCCGCTCATTCAACTCAGCACGCCACTTTTTCATACGTTGTTGCTGCTGCCGCTTTCCTTTCTTGAAACAATTGGACAGCTCCGTCTCGCCGACTTGCGCTCCAAGATTTCCCCCGTCCAGATTTCACCACATCGTGCCCGAACGAGTCTTTTGGTCCTTAACTTGTGTCGGGCGGATCGTCTTTCCTAACCCTCGCAACGAGAACGTGAATCTGTTGCTCTGAAAATGAGCCAGCTAGAAAGAGAATCGCCACCCAGTGGCGCCGTCCCACCGGTGACAGCATGTGGTTTGCGGCGCAGATGACGGGCGGCGGCGCCCAGCGGATGGCGTCCTTGCTCGGGTCCGCCGAGGGGGCGTACCGCGCCACCTTGAAGGACACGCACGCCGACGCCCAAAAAGGTACCGCGCCGAACGGGGGCCACGTCGGCGAGCTCATCTCCAGTCGGCCTCTGACCCCGCAGGATTGTCGGAGGCCCAGGACGCCGACGACAACCTTCGACCTCTGCGGCGGGAAGTGGAGCGACTGGAGCTGCTGGAGTACCCGCAGGTAAAAGTGGTACGCGGGTCAGGTGACGCGCGACGTAGCTCAAGCGCCTGTGACCGACAGCTGCGGGACAACATGGCCGCCGTGATGCAGACGGCGCACCAGCTGTGGATCAGGTCGCGTTTCCACTGCAAGCCGTGCTGGATCGTCGTCTTGCTGCAGGAGATCTGCAACCTCTTCATCCACCGGGTACGCATCTAGTCCAGATTTCGCCTGGCTTTTCTCGCCACTCACGGCTGAAGTTTACTCAACAAACTGAACAGATGACAAAGAATGACGGCTCGCGAATATGCAACGGGCCGAAGGAGGGCCGACAGAACGGGAAACGCTCTTGACGTGCTAATGAATAGCATCGACGATTAGCAATTTTCAAAGCTTTTACGTCACGGACAGTTGAACACAAACGGTGGCGCAACAGACAATATCACAATACCTACTACGTCCTCGACAAAGAAACTCGGCGCCTGCGCCAGAAGGAGCGCCGCAAAGCGTGGAAGTGTGACGTGAACTCTTCTGTTTTTTTTTTTTTTACCGTTCATTGAATACAATGTGGTCAAGGACCGCTGAAGCTCTTCGCACGAACAGAACGTCCGTTGGGACACAAAACGCTTTTGGCCACAACGCGTGAAATCTGCTTTGCGTCTTGCCGACGGTGCCTCGGTTGGACGGCGGACAGCCGTAACCGGGATTCGGACCCCTGACCCTTTGATGAGCGGGCCACCGGTCCTACCGAGTGCTTCCTGACTTACTGAACTGTCCCGTTGCGCTTTCATTTTGTAGAACAGCACTTTTTTTGTGTGTGTTTGTGTGTGTGGGGGGGGGGGGGGGGAGCAGTGTCGCTCCCTCAGTTTCGGTATGTAAATGTGATTTGAGGCACGAGATGCAAATTGAAGTCGTATCTTTGGCGTGATTTGCGTGTTTTTCCGGAGAGCCGACTTTGATCTGGAACGGCGCCGTTACGCCGCTTTGGTGTATTTTCAACCCAGTACAAGGAACAAAATTTACTACTGTCTGTTACTGTACGTTTCGAAGGTGTGCAGGGATGATTTCTTCCTCTCCATCTTCCAAATACTGTACGTATATCTAAATAGTCCAGAAAATGCGCAGTCGCGACTTCTCGGACTTCAGCTATTGTCAGATTTCTGTATTTGGGAATATTTTTTTTTCATCGGGACGAAGATTATAGACTACAAATGCGGTAATTGTGCGCTCGTTCCCGTCGACTCCATCGTGGCCACAAGCGAGATCGGCTTTGTCGTCTAGAACCGCCGGCGATGGCGGTAAATGCGAGGAAAGGAGCAACAACGGCCACTGATCGTTTGTGTCATCCCGTTGCAGAGCAGGAAGTTCCTGAACGGACAGGAAGTGATGCGTGGTCTGGTTTCGGACCCCGCGCAGGTTCTGGACGATGTCCGAGTGGTGACGTTGACTTTGCAGACTCTCAAGGACAAATACATCCACCACAGGATGCTCCTGGAAGAGCAGGTCTCCGATCACTTTTCCGACAGTTTGTCTCAACTTTTCTCGGTCCACTCGTGGTTTGAAAATGTGGCCGCCGTCAATCGGTACACAATATATGGGCCAAAGTGTCGACTCGGCTACCTTGATTTGACCTGATGGTCTTCTTCTTCTTGTAAATGGCGTCGGCTTTGGAGCCGGAACAGCTTCAACTCTTCGGGGAAGGCCTTCAGCGAGGTTTGTAGGCGCGGTGACTTCACGGGAGCGCATTTGTCAGGTGGGGCGAGAAGGCCCCGAGTCGACCCGCAGGAGCTCCGTCGGCTCGAGGCCCGGACTCTGCGCTCTCCCGCGTCCGCGTCTCGTTGGACCTCGCTTTGTGCACCGACGCACAGACGTTGAACAGGAAGGCCGATCCCTAAAATCTCTCGGTACGCTGAAGCGTTCAAAGTGTGCGCTTTGGAGACGAGCCGTCCCTTTTCCAACACGGTGGTCACGAATTGCCCTTGAAGGCACTTCAACCTAGTGGGAAACCTTCCGAGAAGAGTTGAAGCCGTTCCAAGTTGAGAGGGTGGAGCGACGTCAATTCCATACGTGGGTCAAGGTCGAGGCAGGCGAGCTCGTACCTTTGGCAATGTCCAGTGTGTACGGTACCTCGCGTGTCTCCTTACTATGGTCCATTGATTTGCCACACCCAAGACGCGTCTGCGTTCCGTGCAGGACGGGGGCCGACACAGGTGGGAGTTTCCTTCTCATCTGGTCTTCGCTCGCTTGGACGACTTCCTGATTCGCCTGCAAAGCATCCAGGCAAGTGCGGCTTTCTGCTGTCTGAAAATGAAATGCATGAAAAGTCTCGCTGGAGATGTGGAAATCAGCATCCATAGCACGGAAAGAAGGCAAGAGTTGAGAGTTACCCCGAAATCCCGGCGAGCAAACCATCATTGGCTACAAAAAGGATTTTTAAGCCCCGAGGATTCCGAATGCCACGTCTCCCCGAACAGGAAGTGTACCGCGTGCGTCTTCAGTTCCAGCTGGAGCAGGTGGTGGTCTCCGGCGGACGCGGCAGGATGTGGACGGCCGTCGTGGAGGGCGTGTGCCGCGACTTCCTGCAGCAGCTTCAAATTCTCTCAGACTGCGAGTACGACGCCTGCGAGCCGTCGGATCAGGTCGGTGCAGCCGATTGGGCCCTGACTCCTCCTCCTCCTCCTCCTCTTGACGCGCCTCTTCCTGTCGCCCTCAGAGCTTCCCGCGGCAGGCGACTTCCTTCCAGGAACACGTCTCCCACCTGGAAGCGCGCCTGGTTTCCATCCTGAGAGGAACGCTGGACGAATGCTGCCTGCCTTCCGCCGCCGTAAAAGTGGTCAACATGTTCGGGCCGCTTCTGCAGCGTCCCGCCATCCGGGACCAGCTGCGGCCTCAGCTGTCCAGGTTGGTGGAACTGGTCCTGAAGGAGCTGGACCAAGTACGGGCGCTGGTCAAGAGTAAGAGCAAGAAAGACGTGTCGTCCAAGTTCAGGACGTCGCCGGCCGTCACCCTTCGGTGGACGCAACAACTCATGTTGAGGGCTCACAATGTCCTGCACAACTTCCAGACCGTCCAGCACCTGTAAGGACACACACACACACACAGCTTCACTTTTGGCGTGGACGATCGGGTCGACTTTGAGCCATGGATGATGCGATCGACGTTGTCAGTTGTCAACTCGCTCGCCCAGCAGCTTTAGAAATGCTACATGATAGAGAAATAGTCTAAAAATGCAGGAGGACAAAATGAACTCCGTCCATCTCGCTCTCCCCCGCAAAAGCAACGAGCCTATTTTGAGAAAATCAGGACTAGAAGTGGGACTTGGCGGTGCGCGGCACAACACCAGGACCGCCGGGGGGATGTCAGCCCTCGCGGAAGATCACTCGTTGATGATGACATAAACCATGAACCGATCGTCCATAAGTGAAAAGCGCTCAGTCCGGTCCGGCGCAGGAACAAACCCGTTTGAGGCCCGTCCGCAGGTGTCCCGAGTCGAGCGAGGCGGTGCGGCACAAGTTCCAGAAGATCGCCGACCTGCTGCTGGACATCAGGAGCTCGGTGCGTCAGGAATGGAGCCGCCAGCTGGACCGAGACGCCGCCGCCGTCCTCCAACTTCCTCTCATCCAGCAGCAGCAAAGCCTGCTGGGAATTCCCTGCGGCCAGAAGGTCACTCGCACGTGCATGAGCGACAGACACAACATGGAGCCATGGAAAGCTTTCCGTGGGAATCCTAATGGCACGTTGGGATCATGAAAATCTACTTGGGCTAAATAGATTTGAGAATAGCAACTAAAATGAGCAGATTTCAGTTTGGGTTTGCTGCTACAAGCGTGAAGCGGGGAGGGACTCGCATGTCAATTGCCGGCAATTTCCAATGCGCCCGTTTTGCCGTTTGTTGCCTTTTGCATTCAGTCGACGATGACAAACGTAAACCCTGTCGCAGGCTCATTTTGGCCAGTTATGCAGAAAACGTTCGGAACAAAAACATGGAAATTTACCACAAATTTTCCAGCCCTGTGCGCACCTTGTCGCGTCGTGTGCGTGTGTCCAGCTGGAGGCGCTGCTGAGCGATCTCAAGCAAGCCGGTTGGGAGAAGGATCTGGAGCTCCGCCCCCAGGCCGCCGACATCCTGAAGTGCAGACGTGACATCGGCAAAAGCTACCTGAGCCTCACCAACATCGTGGCCTCCTACAACGAGGTACGCGCGACGCGTTGCCGCGGCGCGGCGCGCCGCGCCGTTATTTCTGTGACCTTGATTGGTGCTCCTCCAGGTTGTGGGCGGAGCTCTGCCGGTGGAGCTTCCTCTCATCCGGGACGGCCTGGAAGAGCAGAGGGGGAGCCTGTTGGAGCTGCGAAACGACACCTGGACCAGTCAAGGTCACGTGACGCGTCGGGGATTTGGACAGAGCCCACCTCGTCGCTCCCTAAAAGCGAAACAGCCACCGTGTTCGGAATCTTTCGTCATTCCCGACGCCTCGAGATACGAGTTGAATAGGTCACGTGAGCGTGCTGGTAACTCGAAGCGTCGCTGTCCTAAATCATCTTTGAGGTTAGCAGTCGTGATCTGGTTTCATCAAACTGCATCTTCAAGCAATGGCCACTTTCCAGTTTAGGTTTTTTTTGTTTTTTTTTTTCTGCATTGCTGCCACAGAGCTGCTGAATCGAGCTAACCGAATCGTAGATGTGCAGCTGCGTAACATAGACCATAGCCGTAGATAAAGACAGATGGGCCTTGGTTGCCATCCACAGAGTCGGGGCCAAGTCTCGCAGTCTGGGACCGGTTAGCGTTCGTGACAAAGTTCTTGACGCAGGCGCACGTGAGAGGCGGAAGGCCAAGGGTGTTTCGTGGTCGTGGGGGCGGAATATTGATCTATTGAAAACCAAAACAAAAAAATGCAGTCAGGGCTTGCTTGCGGAACGGTCCCAACTTTACGGAGGCGAAAAAAAAGATTCCAGTGAATACAAGTCGTCCATTGGCGCTGAAACATGCAATAAATGAATATGTGTGTGCGTGCGTGCGTGCGTTCAGGCATACATGAGATGATAGAGAAGAAGAGGCGGAGCTTGGACGTCTTCTTCGCCTCAGTTAACGAAGCGCGGGCCAACATGGACACCATGCACGCGATCACGCAGGTGGGTCAGCGGACGGGAGCGTGCGACACGCCTCGGTGTGACTGCCCCCTCCCCCCTCCACAGAGCTGGGCGGGCCTTCCGCTGCTTCATCGCTCGGGCCACTTCCTGGAGAGGGGCGGAGCCACGGAGGAGAGCTACACCCGCGTGCGCGAAGATGGCGAACAGGTCGTACGTCTGACGGCGGTAAGGCTACGCCCCGCCCGCCGTGAGCGTCCGGACGCACCGGCTGGGAGGAGCGCTAGTTCCCCTAACCTTAACCCTAAAACTGGTGGGGCGGATTCTGAGGAAGGTCCAAAAGATCCCAGCCCGGCTAAGCGAGGTGAAACCATCAAAGAAGAAGTTTGCATGAAAGCTTTTCAAATTGACGGCAGAAACGGTAACTTCAGCTCGCGGCGGGGCGGCGCCCTCGTCCGCCGTCTTGCTAGCGGCTTCCGGTGTTCGAGTTTTGTATTGTTGATCATAAAGTGCAAAAATACACACCCCAAAACAATAGAAATCAGGTCGATGTCGCATTTTCTCAGGACAACTCGGTCCTGTACGGCGTGCGGGACCAGTCGTCGCCCGTGTGGCTGGTCTACCTGGACCACGTGGACCAAATGGTGCAGGACGGCGTGCTCCAGATGCTCCTGCATTCGCTCAACTTCCTGTCGCAGAACATGACGCCCACGGTGAGCGTGCCCGTCTTTCCGTTCGCCGCTTTCAAAGAAAGCACGCCAAGCCGGACGAATCGCTCATTCGTTCGGACGGCAGATGAGCGCTTTTTCCTTTTTCTTCTGGAGCGCCACTCGCCAAAAAAGGAACACGATTTAGCACAACGTAGCACAAGTTGATGGCCTGGATTTGGCATCCGACTCTTGTAAGGTGGCAAGCCGGGCAACCTCCTTTTCTCTGCGTGACCTCTCGCTGAGTCCGCCTGATATCTTGGCATTGCCACGCGAGTCCACTCCGGGTAACTGGAGGACGCGTCCGCCCTCAGAGCTTCGGGGGGGCCTTGCTGCAGGTGTCGCTCCAGCTGCAGCTGACGGGAAGCGTCTTTGACCCTTCTCTGACGTCGGACCTGACCGAGGTCCTGAAGTCGTTCATCGCCGACATCCACGCGGCTGCCGCTCTGCCCCCCAGGGTCTCCGCCGCTCGCCGGGGCAACTACCAGGTCAGCCCCCCTCCCCACCCCCCCCAGCCCCGCCGGGCCGGCCGCGGAGTCGCGAGCCCGGACCCGACGCGTTCTTCCGCAGGAGGCGCTACGGGAAGACGCCGAGCTGACGGCGTTGGAAAAGGAAGTGATGCTGCGCCTGCAGGAGGCCAACGAGGAGGCGGAGCGCCTGAGAGCCGACCTGGACCGCTTCTCGCCGCTGTGGCAGAGTCACAAACGCAGCGTCATGGACGACTTCCTCAAGTACGGCCGACACCTGGATGAGGGCGAGGAGGACGTGGACGAGGCCCCGCCCAAGCTGGCCGACTTTCAGAGAGAGGTCTCGCGTGCGCTCCCGCTTCCCGTTTGTGACATAACTTCAGATGTTTCAAACTTCCTGTGCGAGAGTTTGCTTCCTGTTGAAGAAGCGTCGCACTTCCCGTTCTGAGACTTGTTTTCTTTTTTTGTGGCTTAGATCCACGCCCTCCAGAAGCAGCTGAGGGAGGTGAACGAGCTGGAGGACTACTACCTGGTCCACGGCTGGCTGCAGGTCGACCTCCAACCTTTCAAGGACGCCCTGCGCCTCTTCATCAACAACTGGATCAGCTTGTACACGCAGCATCTGCTCAAGCTCGTCAGGCAAAGGTGAGCCAAACCCGGACCCCGTTCTGAAGAGCAAATTTGACCGACGAATACGCCGACGTAGCGTTCCTCTCCGATGAAGTGATGCGATATTAACTTATGACTCCACGGGACACGCCCCGTAGCAATGTGAGTGGCTGCCGCGTCCGGGCGTCCCCTCCCGCATTTGGGCTTCACCGTTGGCCGCTCGTGATGTAGCATATTTTCGCGAGAGGGCTCAACATTTTCTCCTGATGTGCGCCTCGTGTGCACACCAAGTTCCACAATCTGTAAACGTCGTCGTGTTTACTGAGGTAACGCGTGCACAGCGTCTACGCCAGCGTTCGTGTCAGCGTGCATGAAAGCTACCACACGATGGCACTCACGAGGCACCGAGGAACGCTTCAAATTTGGACTTTTGCCAGAAGACGCTTAGAATCCCCCACAGAATGAGAAGCGGACACAAGTCATCGGTCAACACGGGAGGGCGACTTGACGCACTTAACTGCTGGAAATGACGAAGGCGGCAGTCGTTCCTATTGAACGTATGTCGCTTCTTCTTTCTTCTGAATGTCGGATCAGGGCGGCGAGAAAAATTCCGTGTTGGCCATTAAATCCGATTCTGATTGATCAATTTATTGACAATCGAGAGCTTTTCAATTCAATTGTGCAAATTGAAGCCCCTCGACATCCGCCTTCGTGAAGCCTCTCTGAGAGCTTTCGGGGCTAAAGCGCCCCACAAAGAAAGTCGACTTTGCGTTTCACTCCTTGTTTTTCCCCCCGACGGCGCGTTCAGCATGTCGCGGCGCAGCGTCGACGACGACGACGACGAAGCGGAGAAATCGTCGGCTCGCCATTTCCCTCTGACGGAAACCATCATGCTGCTGGAGACGGTCAACGTGGAAGTTCCCGAGCTCACCACGCTGCTGCAGGTGGGCCGACCGCGTCGCGCCGACTTCTTGGGAACGTCCCCGGAGGGATTCCCGAGTCTCGTAGTCTACGACAGGCAATAGAAGAAGTTGGGGGAAAATGGCAGCTTTTTTTGTCATTTCTCGACAGCAAAAAAATATTTTCCACTACTAATGTGACCTATGAATACGTTGAAACATTTTCAAGGGGAAACGTGGAAAATTCCCCCAAACACCTTTGCTGCACCAATATGCACACTCAAAACAACCGAGTGGCAGATGGGCAAATCTACGGCGCAGACGCTGCACGGCAGCGTTGCTACTTGTGCCCCCCGCGTCACGATGACGTCCCGAATTGGCCGATTGGCAAAAGTTCCGGCTGGCTTTCCAACCTTTTCATTTTTTTTTTTTTTTTCGTAAGACCAGGCCAGGCCGGGCAAAGTCCTCGCGCCCCCAAAACGTCGTCGGAGCGTTTCGGAGACGGAACGCGCGGGTGGGTCCCGGCGACCCCAAGGAGACGGCAGATTGTTGGCCCGTCGACTGAATCTTCAGAACCTGCTTGAAATTCCTCACTTTTGGAGGGAGGTCCACTCCTGCTAGGGCTTTATGGCCCATCTCAAGCCTTGGAAATCCGATTCACCAGCCTGAAACCTTTGAACCGTCCCATCAGGACTCCGACAGCGCACGCGGGAACCGGAGGCGACGGTCGGAGCTTCTTCCGGACACATTTGGACTTCTCAGAAGCCGCTCCTGTTCTTGGAACAGCTGGACAAACAAAACGATGACTCAACCGGTTTGGGTCAGGCTGACTCACGTGTTCCTTCGACCCAACTCAAACATCTGAAGTTGATTTGGGGATGGGCAGAGGCTGGGAGAACCGCCCCTTTGTCTCTGAACTGAGGGTGAAATTTCCGCCCAACGGTTGGTTACGTGTCCCGACGACGAGGCCGCGAGATCGCACCCAACGGCGGAAATGGTCGCGTGTGGCGTGCTTGTAAATGTTATAGGTCACATGAAAGGTGGAAAAGGTTTAGGGCGTCTGAAGAGGGACTCATCCGTCGTCGCCGTCATCATTTCCTGCTCCTCATCACGACCCGGCCCGACCCCCCCCCCCCAAAAAAAAAAAATTGTGGATGACTGACACCCACAATAACTTCATTGGGAATGGGAGGGGGGGGAAACCCAGAAACTCTTCGATAAGTGGGGATAAACCACCAGTCGGTGTTTTCTGGGGTGGAGGAAACCACCTCAGAAAAAAAAAACAAACAAAAAAACAGAATAAATCCAAAGATAGGCGTATCCGGTGCTGAACCGCCAGTCGGACGGCTCGCCCGTCAGATGAATTGTACTCTGGAAAGGCCCGTCGGGCGCCGTCGACCCGCTTGGCAACCAACGCGTGACCGACACTAACGTGACGTCCATCCGTGTTGTGATGTGTTTCAGAGCTGATGGCGACGCCGAGAGATTAAAGAGCAGCTGACATGACGGACGCTGCTCTTTTTAAAGTCACATGACTCCATTACCCACAATGCAGCTCACCCTTCGGCGACGTCATCAGCTTTGGACGGCCGATGAACCAACGAAAATGACAGTGTAGATTTTCAATAAATGATTTAATAGAATTTCTTTCGTCAACATCCAGACGGGCGGCCATCTCGTGGCAGACACCGAAGTCAAAGAGGCACAAAGAAGATGAAGACCGCCGCCGAGAACGCGTCTAGCGGCGGTAGACGCCGAAGGTCAGCAGGCTGAGGAAGACGGTGACGCCGAGCAGCGAGGCGGAGGCGGGCGCCGTGAACAGGTGGCGGTACTGGATCTGGCAGTACCACAGCACGGCCAGCATCAGCACCAGCAGCGGCACCATCAGGCCGCCCACGTTCAGCGCCACCCGGACCCGCTCGGCCGCCGCCGGACCGCCCGCGGCCGCCGCCCGCTGCGAGATGTGGCAGTGCAGCACGCAGTCGTGCGCCAGGCGGAGCGCCTCCAGCGTGGCGTCGTCGTCCTGCAGCAGCTGGCCCCGGTAGATGAGGCGCACGCGCCGCTCCTGCCCCGCGAAGTACGTCCTGCCGAAGGGGGAAAGGGAGCACGTGAGAGGGGGCGGGGCCACGGGGCGGGGCGGCGAGCGGGCGGGGCCACGGGGCCGGGCGCCTGGCGCTTGGAGACGGCTCCCTCGGATTTGCTCGTTTTCCGCCCGGACGCGTTCTTCCCTCGGCTCGGTTTGGGGTTTTTTTTTTTTTTGGGGTCGCGGGTCGACTTCGGGCCAGTTTTTCCTGCTACCTTGCTGAACGAGTCAAGTAAAAAAAAAAAAAAACAAACCAGACTGGTGGATTTTCAGATGATATTTGAAGGGAACAATCAAAAATGAAAATAGTCGCAAAGAGCGCAAACACTACGCTCATACTCTGCCAATGCAAAGCAAAAACGCCTTGTTAGACGTGCAGCTTTGTGACACTTTGTCGAGATTGAAGATCATATTGCTAAAATCGTTTCACTTCATTTTTTTCCTCCCTCCCTCATTGATGCGCACACAACACCAAGACAATTGTTAAACGTTTGGGAGATTTATTGAAAAAGCAAAAGCAAAAAAAAAAAAAACCTAATTATATCACAGCCATCAATATTCCGGGCCTTTGCTGCGATATTCTAAAAAATATACGACCCGCCGAGCACGTCGAGCCGCGTTTGAGGATACCGATCGGACCGGATTAGGAAAGGCCGAGCCCGGTGGGTCCGCCCGAGACCCGACGGTTTCCGGTGGATGTCGCAGCAAATGAGAATCACGAGGTCAAAAGGAACTTCCCGCGCGACATTTTCATGTCTGTTACGAAACAGCCTCGAATACTAATCGTCTCGGGACCGTCACAACAGAACCTCCCAACCAACTCAAATAATTGCTCAATGATGGCACAACATTTTAATACCGTTGATAACACGTATTACAGTCTTCAAAACAGAAACTTATTTTGCACTGCATTAAATATCGGTCCAGAAAAGGTTTGCACACCCTCAGCCAAGCGTCTGACGCAGCTCCGACCCGAAAAAGATCCGCAGGGGCTCCCTTCGGTGCGTCGCATTGATGACTTTTTTTTTTTTTTTTTTTTTTAATCCCAAGAGTTTGGCTTCATTGGCCATTGAGAAGCCATTGAGGCGAGTTATCGTCGTTTCGGAGCGCGGCGCCACTTCCGCCTTGAGTGTGGACACGTTTCTTTTCAAATGATCTTTGGCGCAGTAACAACAAGCACGCCACGCCACGTTACTCCCCTGAGTTGGAGGCGCAAATGACTGGAATATAATCCAAATGTGGAACAGAAGACATCCAATATCATGTCGAAACGTCTATGTATCCATTTTTTAACCACTATGTACCTGTATACGATTACACAATATTTTTTTATTTTCCATCCATAGCGAAATATGCGCTACATTAACTTTTTGAAAGAGTTTCTGGACATTATGTTTGAGAAATGAAGAAAGGGGAAGGGCTTCTACAAAAAAGGCCAAAGTGAGAGTCGCCATCCTGTGTTGTTATGTGGTATTTGGCTACAGGCGGGAGGGCTCGCTCCGCGCCCCCCCACGAGCGTGCGCACGCGTTACCTCTTGATGTATCCGACGGTGTCCTGAGGTCCGACGTGCGCCATCCTCTCCGTGTCATTGAGGAACTTGAGTCTGACCACCATGTTCCGCCGAGAGTCGCCGCCCCCCGCCGAATCGTCGCTCCCCGCGTCCCCGTCCTTGTCGTCCGCGAGGGGCGGGGCGGAAGCGGCGGCCGCCGCCGCGTCCGCGGACGCGGCGGTCTGGGAAGGGGCGGGGCCCGCGGGGGCGTCGAGGGCGTGCGGGGGGTCCGAGGTACGGGTGGAGGTCCAGGCCAGCAGCAGCACGGCCGCCGCCGTCAGCGCCGCCAGCGCGAGCGTCACCTCGTCGCCCACGCCCTCAATCAACGACATTGCCGCCGCCGCCGCCGCGCAGCCGATCGCACAGCACCTGAACCAAAGAGCGGGGCGCTATTAACAGTCCCGCTAACACAAGGGTGCCAAACGTGCCCGACTTTGCAGAAAAGCACAAGACGCAAGAACATACGGTGACCAACGAGACCGGCGGTAGAAGCACGCAGGGAGATTCAATTTTGGGCCGAAGGAGCTGTAAGCGAAGCGTGCCGAGACACCGTCGGACGCTGGTGGGGAGGAACGTTAACGAGACGAAAGGAAGCGAGAGCGAATGAAGATGTTGAAGCGGTCGGCGAGGACGAGTAAACGAGCTCAAAGTCAGAGCGGTTCGGGCATGGCCACCGGAGGTGCCGGAGAGTCACTCGACTAGGTAGCTGCGAGGGAAGACCAAAGAGAAGGTTGACGGATGTTGGGAGGGCTCTTGGTGGCGGTAGAGGCGCCCACATGACCCGAAGAAGATTCTATCTAGGGTCCAAACTAATGTAATGTACGTTGGGCCAAGTGCTTTTTTGCGGTGTCAGATTAGAGGCGCTGAATTTAGTCCACAGCCTCCTTGAAATGCTGTGATTTGTTCTGGGAAAAGAAATACCTTGGATTATCCGAGCCGCCAGTCAATCCCAGGCCACATGGAAACAAACTGGTCGCGCTCACAATCACACCTAACGGGCAATTTCGAGCCTCCACGGATGCCGCAGAAGGTCAGTCAACAGCTTTTTTTTTTGCTTCGGTGGAGGAACACGTCGATGCTCTGCCGTAACGTCGGCGGCGTCGACGTTTACATTTGCATGGCGGGCCGACGACTCCGCCCGCCCTCACTTGAAAAAGTTGCCGCTTGAGCTCATCGAGATGTCAATTTAAAATCGCTTCTCGGTGGCAACAAGTTGTTTTCGAAAAGGTACCGAAACAAATGCTTTCGTTTGGAGGTTCCACGAATAAACGGGGGGAGGAGAAAGTGAATATTTCAATGGTTCTTCGTTTTTCCAGACATTTGAGGTTGCTCATGTGATTTGCAACAAAATAATCACGGTGAATATTTCTAGCGTGAACTCGTAATTAAAACACAAGGGAAAAAAAAGCGGGGGGAATATTTTCAAGGGCCTGCAAACGTCGGACAAGGTAGAGCAGACTCAATGACTAAACCCGGCTTATTCTTATTAAGATTGAAGTCGGCTTCGCGTGGCTTTTTGGTTATTTGGACTTCGGCCCGTTTGAGGAGATGCTGGTGCTGCTTCTTCAGCTGACGCTTGACGTCACACTCAAGAAGCTACATGCTAAGCGCGAGTAGCGTCGCGGAGCGGGCCGGAAGTGAGGCCGAGTCAACCGAAAGAAGGCTCGCGTCATCTTTTCTCTCCCGCCTTTCATTCGGTGTGCTAAGAGCGAAGGACCAACTTACTGTTCAGCTTCTAAGCGCCATGTCATGTGTTAGCCTTAAAGCTAATTTCGCTCTCGGGCTTCTCATTCCCTCGGAACACGTCCGGGTTGTCTTCTTCGGTGTTTTTGCTTGATGACGCTTCCTGCTGGCCGCTCCGTTTGCTCGCTAAATAAACGTACCATTGTTATCAAGTCGGGCAAAAATATTGGATAGCCATACAAATACATATAATATACATTATATGTAATACTCACATTAATATTTTGGAATTACTCCGTTAATTCGTGTCAGGAAGTAATGAAGACGAATGTTTTGAAAGCGCAAGATGGCCGCCTTCTTCGCGGCGCCTTTATTTTGAAAAAGTGGCGGCGGTGACGTCGACGGAAGTTGCGCAAGGAGTTCATGGTCAAGATGGCGGCAGCGCGGGATCGAGTCGTTCGTCTGCTGCTGCAACTCGAGCGTGCTGCGTAAGTGCGAGTAAAAAAGCCTCACCATTACGAACGCCCGTGATGAAAATCAAGCGGCGGTCACGTGACCGTCATGCAACGTGAATATCTCATCAGAATTCGAATCATTTTCATTTTGCCAAATACGTCAGAAAGATTGTTGTCGTTACGTCAGGCAAAATCAATAAATCAACAATACACAATCATTCATTGAAATTAACGATAGAAAAAAAAAAAAAAAAAACTTCCCTGTGTTCTCTGACCTCCGTGACCCACAAGATGATCCAGAAGATCAGCGCCAGCGCGCCGACAGCTTGAGGGAAAAGTTTGGAGATGGAGCCGCCAGTGTGGCTTTTCCCCGACTTCACTGCGCTTTCCTCCCACGTTCCAAAACCGTGCAACATTCATTGGAGACTCGAAATTGCCCCGTCGGCGTGATTGTGAGTGCCACCGTTGTCCGCCTCCGTCGTTCATCGAGCAAAACTTCAAGAAAGTGACTTTTGGCGCCACATCCGGGTCATTGTCAATTGTGCAAATGTTGCAGCCGGATCTCACTTCCGCAAATAGTGCAGAGGTGCAAAACTACCGCAGCCAAATGTCATGACGGCATCTCGCGACCGAGGCGAGGGGGAAGAAGTTGTCCAAAAATAAATACAATAATACGGTGGATCATACGTGTGTCTGTCTACTGTCTCCATGGCAACGACACCTTGAGCATGGCTGCACGGGAAAGCTGACGGTGGAGTGTGTGTGTGTGTGTGTGTGTGTGTGTGTGTGTGTGTGTGTGTGTGTGTGTACAGGTGCAGGTGTCCTGCTCACTCCCACACTTTGTACCAAGGTACCGTAAATATGAATATTGATCATCACAATAATGATCACAGGTCAACGAGCGTATTTACGGCCAAACGACATCATTTTGGGATTGGTTTATGATTCGCGCACAATTTTAGACGACATCAACTTTCTGTGCAGGTGTGACGTGCAGCGAGCGTAAAACGGACTACGCCTTCGAGGTGAGGCGCTGCCTTCAAGATGGGGGAGGGGGTCATTAACCATCCTGTTGTCATGGCGATGCCACATGTGTTTTTTTTTTTCTTCCCCCCCCCCCCCCCAAGATGGCCAGTTCCAACATTCGCTACGGAGAAGGAGTCAGCAGGGAAATCGGCATGGTAACCGGCCCCGCTTCATCATGGCGTCGGCGGTTCCCGGGCCAGGCGAAGGGTTAAACCCGAAGCGCGTCGTTTGAGCTCGGCCCGAAAAGCCTGCAACCTTTTTCCGTGCATCCATTTGCGCCAGCGCTTATCCCGGGCAGCGTCGCGGGTTGACTCGGGGCCAAAGGCAGACGACGCCCCTGAACCGGTCACCGGTCCGTCGCAGGGACTGAAAAGGTGTTAGCGCTCCAACCAACACAAAAGTCCGTCATACTGTAATCAGGAACGTATCTTGGGAAAACGGCGGACTCGGTCCTACTAAAAAAGTACATCGGCCGCCTCATCGACACAACTTAACTGAGGAACGCCGTCCCCGCCTCCTCCATCTTGAGTTGCGTTTGGAGTTGTTCACGTATTCCCCACCCCAGAATCCCGCAGAAGGTGCAAATTAGGCAGATTTGAAAGCTGTACGAACCTCCCCAGACACGGGGGTAGCGGTCTCTGGCTGCTTAAGGCGCAGCCTCGGGAGCTGAGCCTTGTGAGGATAAGCGGCGGACGGAGGATTCTCCCCCCCCCTGCTCTGTGATTCGGGATTGAGGAGTGTTGGCTTCCTTGGTCCATCGTACATCATATTGACTCTTGACTTGTGTTTGCGGCGCAGGACCTCCAGAACTTGGGCGCCCGCAACGTCTGCGTGATGACCGACAAGAACTTGTGCCGCCTGCCGCCCGTCATGGCGGTCGTGGAGTCTTTGGCCAATAGCGGCGTGCCGTTCAAGATGTACAACAGCGTTCGCGTGGAGCCCACCGACGGCAGGTCAGACCCGCCGGCGCCCCGCGTTCCCGAACGGCCTCCAATGTCGGCTCGTCGTCACAGCTTCAAAGACGCCATCGCCTTCGCCAAGAGGGGTGGATTTGATGCCTACGTGGCGGTGGGCGGGGGCTCCGTCATCGACACGTGCAAGGCGGCCAATCTGTACTCGTGCCACCCCGACGCCCGCTTCCTGGACTTCGTCAACGCTCCCATCGGAAGAGGAAAGCCGGTCACCACAGGTGCCCTGAAGCCGCTCATCGCGGGTAAGCCGCCGCCGCGCCACGTCGGCCCATCAGACGGCATTAACCCCCCCCCCCCCCGTCAGTCCCGACGACCGCCGGCACCGGCAGCGAGACGACGGGCGTGGCCATCTTTGACTACGAGCCTCTGAAGGCAAAAACGGGTGAGGTGCTTGCCCCGCCCACTTCTGATTTGCTTGGCAATTTAAACAAAAAACAAAAAATTTGCCTTGAGATACGCATGAGCTTTGAACCCCACCGCTAGATGGCGCCTGCACACTCCACGCGCTCTTGGTTCTTGATTAACAGCATGAAAAATTCCTTTTCCCCCAACACGGCCTCAGGCTGCTAACTTTACGTCACGTAACGCGTGCGCTAAGGCTCCCGTTTGGAGCTTGCTAAGCAGCCAAATCGCTTCTTCGCCCTTCTTCGATGTTCGCGTCTTCGGCGGGTTTGAAGATGCCGGAGCTGCCACCGAAGGCGCTTCCTGTCTCGCAGCTTTTGCCTGGCATTGGTTTTGGCTTCTTTGCCGTTGATTATACGAACCACCGTTTATGCTCCGGCGGCGGTTAAGGGATCGCCAGCCGAGCCCTGCGCCCCACCCTGGGCGTGGTGGATCCCCGGCACACGCTGAGCATGCCCAGCAGGGTCGCCGCCAACAGCGGTTTTGACGTCCTCTGGTGAGCATCCGCCCGCCCGCCCGCCGCGTTACGCGGTCGGTCGTTCTGACGCCGCCGTCGTCGCAGCCATGCCCTGGAGTCGTACACCGCCCTGCCGTACCGGCGGCGCGCTCCCTGCCCCCCCGACCCCCTCAGCAGGCCGGCCTACCAGGGGAGCAACCCCATCAGCGACGTGTGGGCGCGGCACGCCCTCGGGGTGGTCGCCAAATACCTGAAGCGGTAAGGTCGCACCGCCGCCGCCGCCGCCGTCTTGAGCCGCGCTTCTCCGCCACGTGCGCGCGTGTCGGCAGGGCGGTCCGCGACCCAGAAGACGTGGAAGCTCGATCCGGCATGCACCTGGCCAGCGTGTTCGCCGGCATCGGCTTCGGCAACGCGGGCGTCCATCTCTGGTGAGGCCGGCTTAGCCGCGAGGAAAGAGCGCCCCGTCGCTCACGAAACGTGCGTTTGCGTTGCAGCCACGGCATGTCCTACCCCATCGCGGGTAACGTCAAGACGCACAAGGCCGACGGCTACGACGTGGAGCACGCCCTGGTGGTGAGTTGGCCGCCGTGACGTGCCGGGAGACGCTCTGCGATGTCATCGTGCGTCACCCGCGTGCGCACCCGCTCAGCCTCACGGTCTGTCGGTGGTTCTGACGGCGCCGGCCGTCTTCGGCTTCACGGCGCCGGCGTGTCCGGAGCGCCACCTGGAGGCCGCCCGAATCCTCGGTACTCCTCCGTCCCTCAAGGGGTCGCGTTACGCTTGGTCCGCCGCCCGTCACTTCGCCCGCTTTGTCGCCTTCAGGCGCCGACGTCAGCCGCGCCAAGCGAGCGGACGCGGGCGCCGTGCTGGCCGACACGTTGCGGCGCTTCCTCTACGAGATGCGGGTGGAGGACGGGCTCGCCGCCGTGGGATACCGAGAGGAGGACGTGCCCGCGCTGGTCCGAGGGACCCTCCCGCAGGTCGCCGCTTGTCTCCTTTCCTCGTTATCGTCGCTGAACGTTTCAATGTGGTTTTTTTGTTTTTGCCGACTTTCAGGAGCGAGTGACAAAACTTTCTCCTCGCGAGCACAGCGAGGAAGACTTGACGCGTCTGTTCGAGGCCTCCATGAAACTCTACTGACGTGGCCTCCTGTCCCGCGTCGTTGCTTCCTCGGCCACCGGAGGCGGCGGCGCGACGTCGTTCCGAATCACGAAGTGCATTGAACGCGGAGCCACGAGAAATGAAGCAGCGTTAATTCTTTTGCTTTTACTAAGAAACATTTGGTACAAAAACGAGTTTTTCATGACGTGAAATGAATCCCAAAAGAGCCAATAATCATCGGCAGCATATTCTATGAACAACAATCTGATGTCACTCTGTCGGAGTTGATGCTGATCGATAATTCTCGTTCAAAGTATTCTCATCAATCAGTGACGAAGCGACATTTTGGTGCGCATATCATTAAAATGTTCCAGTTCAAAGAGCGCAAACAATTCCAAAAAAAAGCGTCGATACAGTTTCTTCTGGCGTCGCTCCGACATTCAGTAAATCAGTAGTTTCCGTTTGTGTGCGCGGGCGGCTTCATTTGAAAGGAATTTCCAAGTTAAAAGCTTTACAAATCCAATCAATCAAGTCCATTGTCCTTTTCACATGAAAAGGAGCTGAAAATACAATCAAGACGACTTCGAGTGCGTGCGGGCGAAAAGTCGACTGATTTCTAAACGTTCACGTCGAAGATGTTCCTGCTCAAGAAATCAAAGAAAAACTGCAATGAACATCTGACGCCCACAAAAAAAAAAGTTGAGAAATAAAAGCCAAGCAACACTACAAGTACATCAATGCATAGACTTAAAATACTTACATCGAGATCTAAAAGGGATTAACAAAAGATGCAAACGGTGTGACGCAGCTTCATGAAGATTCGCAGGCTCCGCCCATCACATTTCTCTGTAACCAAGCGAGCGAACAACGATTAATTCATCAACCCCCCCCCCCAAAAAAAAGAAAAAACAAAACAAAACAATCAAGTTCATCATCAATTATTTGCTCCTCAAGTATGTGAACGGCGGACGCGTACGAAGTCGCAGTGCCCGCTAGTGTCCTGGCATGCTCACTACACCATTTTGTCTTCAGCCAGGAAACACAAAGTTGATTTTGTGACCACTTATTTGTGATTTTCAAAGACTTTTTTTTAGACCCGATTTAATTCAGTACAGCGGTTCTTTCTTTCATCCTTCAATGGAAAAATGTTCAGTCGCTCTCGGCGAATTTTCCCGAGCGTCTGCGCGGCGTTCACCTCAACGGGCTCGCTTTTGATTCTGGCCGACTCGGCGACGTCCACGGGCTCGGCGGGCTGCAGGCACCACCACACTTCCTGACCCATCAGCGGGAAGCAGAAGAGCTCGCCGCCGGCCCGGGCGCCGCCCGCGAGCCCCTCGCCGTCGGCCGAGAGCCTCGCGTCTTCCGCGGCGCCGAGACCCAGCAGCTGGACGGACATCGACCGACGGTCAACGGAAGGCGACGGGACCCCGCCCGCCGGCCGGGGCGCTTACCTCCGAGCGAGACGGCGCGGCGGCTCGGTCCTTGTGCTCCCCACTGTGGGCGGGGCTCCACTCGCTCAGCATGGTCAGAATCTCGTTGCTCATCAGGTGATCCTGGAAGGAGGCGGCGGGTCAGCGCGAGTTTCACGGGCCCTCCGCGGCGAGCGCATTTACCTCCGAGCGGGACGAGGCGCCGGCCCGGTCCTTGTGCTCGCCGCCGCGGTCGGGGCTCCAGTCCGTCAACATGTCCAGGATCTCGCCGCTCATCAGGTGGTCCTGGAAGGCAAAGGACGTGACGCGTCGGCCGCCGCGTGTCCCGCGACGTGCGCGTTACGCGGGTACCTCGGCCGCCGCCTCGGCCTTGAACGACACCTGGCCGGCGGCGGAAGACGAGGTGGAGGAGGACGAGGAGGACGAGGACGAGGAGGAGGAGGAGGCCGCCGAGTCGGAGGAGCCGGACGACGAGGAGCTGGACGAAATGTTGCGGCGCGCCCCCGAGTCCGGGTGTCGCCGGAGGATGGGGCACGGGCCCTCCTTCTGCACCTTCCTCTTCAGGGTGGAGTTCCAGCGGTTCTTGATGGCATTGTCGGGCCTGAGGAAGGACGGCGGGGAGTGGGGCGGGCCGGGCCGGGCCGGGGCGGGGCGGGGCGGCGAGCCGGGCCACCTACCTGCCGGGCAGAAGCTTGGAAATGTTGGCCCAGCGGTTCCCCAGCACCCTTTGCGCCTGGCAAATGATGCGGTCCTCCTCGGGGGTCCAGCGACTCTTGATGACTTTGGGGTTGAGGTGGTTGAGCCAGCGCTCGCGGCACTGTTTGCCGTTGCGGCTGCGCATGTGCTTGGCGATCAGCGACCAGTGCTTCTTGCCGAACTTGCGCACCAACTCCACCACCTGCCAGTCGGAGGTCAGCGTCGGCGCCAGCGCCGCCCGCTGGCGCTAGCGCTCGCGCGCCGGCACTCACCCGCTCGTCCTCCTCCAGGGTCCACGGGCCCTTCACCAGCTCCACGCACTTCTCCTGCGCCCACTCCGACACCGAGCCCTCATCCTGACGCCGGCGACATGATCAAAATACGTTGACTGAACACTGAGGAGCTCATTCGGTGGGTTCGAAAAGTCTCCGCGCTCCGTTTTTGATCCCACGCATTTTTTTTTTTTTTCTGTTTTGTGTTTGAAATCATTCAGAAAAACCAAAGTCTCCGCTCTCCTGGTCAAACGCTGATATCCAAAATGAGCCCGACATGTTGCCACCATTAATGTGCCCCATCGCAAAAACAAGTGGTTGCACAAATATGCACACCCTCTTGGAACTCAGCCTGCGGCTGCTCACGAGTGACCGATCGCATTCAAGCCGATGTTGAACGGGAGGCGGCGCGTTTCGATTGAGCTACGGTGGTCTCATTTCTCCCACGGCTCAAACAGGGAAGCCTTTTCCAATCCGCAGAATACAGAGCAATTGGAACATTTCCATCATTCCCCCATTTCGATTCCCAAATTGTAAGATGACCTCTGGAAAATGGAGTTTGTTTTTCCCTAAATTTCAAAACGTTGTGGACACATTTGATAACTTTGTTCCATTTCAAGTCATTCTCCAGCTTTTGACAGAAATCATATTTAGGGTTATCATTTAGGCGCACTTGCCTCCTCTTTTAGCCATTCCGACTTGACCTGAGTCACTGTGGAAAATCGTCCACGCTCGTCTTTGGGTGGCGAGCAGCAGCAACATCGCTTGGCGCTGACACGACACAGCAGAGGACAGCAACACAACACAACACAACACAACACAACGCTCGTGACGCTCAGGGAGCTCGAAAGCAGAGGACTGGCGAACGCGCACAGCGCAGCGATGCCCAACCGCGGCCGTGCCCAGGGAAAATTCACACCGTCGCTCCAAAATGTTGGGATTTACAAACGAGGCGGCGGAAGCATCAAATGAGCCGCCCGCCGTCTTCTTTCCTTGCCGTCGGGACGGCGGGATAAAAGCAAAGCGTCAAATCGCCGGAAAAGGCCGGCAAAACTGACACAACTTACTTGAGTGGACTTTTGGGGCTGTGTGGTGACCGATCCCAAATGGGGCGCGCGGGCCTTTGCTTCAGCCCAGGTTGGGGAAGGCCGGCGCGTGCGCGTGCGCCGTGCGCGTGCGTGTGCTCTGACCTGGATCTGTGGCTCCGACCGCTCATCGCGTGCGTGGCTGCTGCCGAACACACAAAACGCAAACAATTGTCGCCTTTTCGCGAACCCGAACTTTCTTCGGGGGCTTCTCGGTGCCCCGGAAACCGCCTCAGTGACGACAAGCCGACACAAGATGGCGGCAAAGAACGACTGTGCTCCCTCCCGAGACCGGCGCTTCTGCTTCGAGCGTCTAATAAAATCGCAAGTTTTGTTTGACAGCAAAGATGGCCGTTCTTATTTTCATTGACACTCACATCACTTCGACGGCTTTTCACATTAACGTGTCTTGATGAAAAGAGAGAGCAGGGCCGTGATGAACCGATTGTACATTTTGTTTTCAAATAAAAACACCGATAACACGTCTTCCCCGTAATAATTGTTGTTTTTTTTTTTTTTTAAAGGAAAGTTACATCCAGTAAAGAGTGTCTTGATGTGCGAACTGGTCCTTTTTGAGTTGGTGATTGTTCACCTTTTACGACAATGAAGCGACGTACATCCTCGACAACGGAACTCACCTGAAAGTTGAAAAGGTCGCCAGGCTAAGCTAAGTTAAGCCAAGATGAGCTAAGGGATGCTAAAAAAAAAAAAAAAAAAAAAAAGTTGGGGGGGCGGAGGGGGTCACGCAGCTCGCGGATGGCGGGGTGGAAGCTCCGAGCGGCCGCAGTCACATCATCACGTCAAGCGGCCAACTGACGTCCGACGTCCAACGGCTGCAAGGCAACGTCCGCGGCGTCAAAGGGCTGCTCGCCCATTGGGCGCCATCGCGGATGACGTCACCCCTGAGACGTCAACTTCGCTTTGTGACGAAAGTGCCGAAAAAAGCTCGTCTGTTTGTTTTTCATCTCCCTACGACGACATAGTTACCAGATGGACATCAATGGAATTCATTTTGAACAGGAAAACGAAATATCAGCAGTCACTTCGTTAAGAACATCACGACACCTTATTCCAGCACGCTCCCTACAAAATGCTCATGACAAGAAAAATAATAACGCATTTGATGGCTCGACTCGGGAAGGGCGGCGGGACACGGGAAGAGCCGTGTCCATGGATTGGGGGGCTTGTGCAGCCACAAATGTCCCGCAGGGGGCGGTCTGACGCAAGTGCGTCTTGGGCCCCCGCTTGACCGTCCAACCGCATTCACGTGTCGGCAATGTCTCGCGCAGGGACTTGGACTGACTTTTGTCCTTTTGCTTCTCCACCGTTGTTATCTTTACGTCGCCGTTTGAAAAACACGACGACCAGAGCGGCCGAGTATCCTAAAGATGCGCATGGACATACAGCACATGAAAGTTGATCCCAGTACTTGACATGAACGGGAGACTGAGAGGAGGATGTGGGTCGTCCTCAGGCCTCCTTTTGGTTTTGTTGGCAGCAACGTTGCCTGCGTCCACCCACCTCCCAAGCGTTTTGCACTCCTCACGTGTTATTTTTCTCCCAGTCTCTCGAACACCTGCAGGGATCCTTTCCCTTGAGAAGACTTGCAATCGGATCGAGATCAGGACTCATAGCCGGCGGTCCACTTTTTCCTCCGCGTGTGCGTTTCGGTGCATATCTTGCCTGACGACCCGTGATCTGTTTGGCTCTTTCTGACACCCAACAAGACATTTTGTTGTTGTTCTAATTTGGTTTCACGTCCTCAAGTGTGACATATGCTGTAAGTGCTGTCCCTACGCGACGAATGTACTCGTACATGTTCCGTGTTTGTGCGAGACGTCTTCCACGTGCGCCACGTCTTGCTTGTGTTTCATCATGTCTTGCGTGTCCTCGTGCGTGTTACTTACGCCTTGTGTCGTACCGTGTCACTGACATGTCTTCTGTGGCATATGTGACAAAAACGCGTTACAGCACCAGTGCAATTTTTGATCCGTCTTCTGCGTCGACATCTTCTCACTGTTTATATCCTATTTATTGAGGAGGCGTTTCTGTATTCGCATTCAACTGTCATATCTTTGAAATGTACTGCATTTGGGGTTCAACGTGTTCCATCGCCTCTTGCCTGCGTGTCTTTCCTATAATGCTTTTTACACACAGTGTAACATCGTGTCTCGTGAACTTGTGTTGGGTGTCCAACTTTTTTTTTTTTTTTTAACAATTTCTATTGAAACAAACAATTCAGTTTACAAGCCAAAAAAAGCAACAGGGAATTGTCATAAATACACAAGACAATCCATCTTCTATCGGTTATCGGAGGTCAGGCGGCGGGGCCGGTCGCTTTGGCAAAGACGCCCGGACTCTTTCCTTTTCCCCGACCGCTTCCTGCAGCTCTTCTGAGGGGATCCCGAGATGTCGTGTCCCAGATGGGGTTGCGAGCGGCACCCAGATGCAGAGAGGGTTAGCCAGGGTAAGCTTGTAAGTGAGCGTTTATTGATCAGGAAGCGAACCAAGGAGCTGGACTAAGTGGGTGGGGAGAGGGAAGTCAAGTGGATGGATGGATGGATGGATGGATGGATGGATGGATGGAAGGACATACCCAGTGGTGTGCAAAGGAGGGAGGCAGGGCCGCTCCGCATCCAAGCACCCCCAAACCTCCTCCCCACTAGCTTTTTGACGATCGCCTTCTCTTCAGAGCCATACAGGTCCCATAGACGATCGTCTTTCGGGGGACATCAACGACCTCGACAAATTACGGGGGCAGGAGGGGTGAAGTGTGTCTGTGTGCAGTGTGTGGCCATAAGACACACTTGAGGCGCATCAGCGGCGCTCTGCGTGGACCCGGACTAACAACCTGTTGAAACTCAACAGGCTCTATTTGCAAATCTGAAACTTTGCCGAAATGAAGTGAAATCTGATCACATTAACTGATGTCAGGGGATTTTGTCAGATGGATAAATCTATGTGTCCAGGTCCAAATAGTCCGCTTCCCTGACTGCTTCTCCTCACGCGAGTCGCGGGCGTGCCGGAGCCTCTCGCACCGATCTTTGCCCTCAACGGGTCACAGGGCACACGCGGCACGCGGTGGGCGCGGAGGGTGTGCGACGTCTCGGTGACGTCACCACGCAAGAGGGCGGTGGGCGCGGGGTGATGACGTAACGGCCCCATGTTTGCGCCGCTTTCGCCGCTCCGGTTAGCTGCTGGCTGAGCGGCCCCGACTGGACTCCATTCAGGCGGACTTTTAAGTTGGAGCTGCGAGAAAAGCTGGCCCCCGGAGGCGCCCCCCCGCAGCTAGTGTCCTCTCGCTAGCTTGCGACCCACGTTTACTGCCCGCTGCGGAGACTTGCGGTATGTGGCTAGCGGGCCGACGTTAGCCTCACGGATCGCAAACGGGCCGCGAGAAACACGCACTAGATCGCGGGCTACCGGCCCCGAAGCTCACGGTAGACCTTCCCGAGATACCTTCCACTCATTGGGTCGTCAGCGGGACGCTTTCACCGGCGCTCGGATTGTTTTCTCACGGAGACTCTCGTGCGTACTGGGCTCGCGAGCTAGCTAGCTAGCTAGCTAGCTAGCTGGCTGTTTGACTAGCCAGTAATATTAGCGATGTTAACGTTGAGGCTTAAAGGCGCAGACAAAAACAAAACACCGAGGCTCACTGTTACGCGCATTCATTTGATTTATGATGCAGGTGTTTTGTTCCAGTCAAGTGTCTGCGAGGTCGCCGATGAATTGTACGCCCTGTTTAGTGTCGGTGCGTGTCTGCGAGGTTGTCGTCCTTTTCGCTTCGGCACTTCTCGCTAAGCGCGACCAACAAGTGTTTTCCTGGATAGCAAAGTGACGAGACCTCCCCGAAACGGGTCTGGAAATGCTGAGTCTGCTTGATTTGGCCGCTTCAGCTTGTGGAGGACTTACAACAGTCCACTAAAGATGCCTTGTCGTGATTGTTCACCAAGTTGTCAACGTTCCTCTCCAACCTTTTCATTCTGCGATTGGCTGACAGGTTTTACAGAAAAATATGGTCCAGACCCAAACTCATTGAGAACTTCTCAGAGTGGACGCTTGGAAAAGACTTTCATGTTGCAAACCTGCCCTAAAAGCTCCCATTAATAACTCCAGTTTAACATTGTTGGTGGGTCGAGCAGGGTTAGGGTTAGGGAGGGCTCAAGCACGACATTTCAAAATAGTTTTCCCTCCTTTTATCTGTCCTGGAGGATTTTGAGGCGTGTGTGGCGCGTTCATTCCATTTTGTTCAGAAAAAGCCACAGAGATGGTGGCTTGTCACGTTGCTCATATTAGTACAGCAGTTCTTTAAAAAAAATAAAAAAAATCTTGATTTTACATTTGTTCAGTATGCAAAATCAAAAAAAAAAAAAAAATTGAAAAGGCCTGGCATGATTCACATATGAAAACAAATTTGGGTAGTGCGGCACAGTTGTGTGGATACTTAGAAGCATTTTTCTGCGCGTAATAGCGTTTCACCCAAATCCGTTGTAGTCATTTTCTCGAGAGCGTTTTGACGTTTTGCAATGTTGCTAAAGATCTTCATCACTGTTTTCCGGTGTCTGATATTTTGTCATGGCTTTATCTTACTCCCTGCCAGCAACACCTGGAAAAGATAAACGCAATCTGACCGTCTCGCTCGCGCAGGTCCGTCTGTCCGTCCGGTCAACATGGCGACGGACGTGACCTCGCCGCCGCAGCGCTTCTTCCACATGCCGCGCTTCCAGCACCAGGCGCCGCGCCAGGTCTTCTACAAGCGGCCCGACTTCGCGCAGCAGCAGGCCATGCAGCAGCTCACCTTCGACGGCAAGCGCATGAGGAAGGCCGTCAACCGCAAAACCATCGACTACAACCCCTCCGTCATCAGATACCTGCAGGTGTGTTGGGGGGGACTTGCCAAGTGTCGCTGGCCCGCTCACCCGGCCGGCGTGTTTTTATGGGCAGAATCGGCAGTGGCAACGAGACCATCGCGACCTGCGAGCCATCCAACCCGACGCCGGATGCTACAATGACGTACGTTTTCCTCCTCCTCCTCCTCATCGTCACGCTTCCTCTCATCTTTTAATCCTGTCCGCTTACCTCCATCAACTCATCCTTTTTTCTTCCTCTTCACTTCCTCCCTTTCTCGCATCATTGTCTACAGCTCCATCTAGATCGGTGATTCCCGAACAGTGTGCGCTCTTCGGGTGTGTCGTGGGAAGTTATCGAATTTTATGGAATTGCTAAAAAAAAAAAAAAAAAAAAAACATTTATTTCCAAGAAATAATGTATCTTTATTCACCTATTTATGCCAGTGAGGAGGCACAATGACGGACAGAACAAAAAGATCCTCTTCTATTAGATGGCAGTAATTAATCGATCCATTTACCTTTGTTGGTGCGCTGTGGGATTTTTCCATTGAAAAATATCTGCCTTGGCTCTATAAAGGTTGGAAATCACTGATCTAGATGAACGAGAATTCGGTAGAAAACTGAATTTAATTCGGTACTGATTGACGGAATGTGATCGGACGGGTCGAAAATTGTCTGTCGCCTTGTCCGCAAAAGGACAAACGTCGGATGGGACCAGACCGGATCTAAAATCTCACAATCGGCCATTCTTATACAAGCACTAGTCCACGACGTGTTGCGCTCCAGCACTTCCATCCTTGGATTCTAGTGTGACAAGGCTTGGATCGGCGTTTTCTTTAGCCTGGCGAAGTTTGTTGCGATCGAACCTGCAAAGTCCACACGCATCTTGACAGAAACGGATCAATCGACGTGACGCCCACCGTCTGTACGTTTCTCTAAGACACACCAGTCTGTGCATTCCAAACAGTCCTGAATTTCTGTGTGTGCTTGCCGCGGCGGAATGATTCATTGACAATAGCTGCTCAAATTAATGGACAGCTATTTTGAGAGTTGATGAATTATTGCGTGATGAAATTCAAATTGTCCAAATTTCCAGATTTCAGCCTCTCACCTGTAAATATTCTCCTCCGTTTATCTATCTATTTTTTTGGGTCGTCTTCCATGAGAGCAGACTGGTGTTATGTTCTTTTGTTGTTGTTTTGTTTTGTTTTCCTTTCCCTAATTAAGATACTTGCAAGAATCTGCTTTTACTTTGGAAAACAATCAACATGTATGGAGCCAATCAGGATTCACTCAACTTATGAGTGGTGCTGTTGTGAGTGAGCGAATGACGCGCGTCCGTGTTTGTGTGCTGCAGTTGGTTCCTCCGATAGGAATGCTGAACAACCCCATGAACGCCGTCACCACCAAGTTTGTGCGCACGTCCACCAACAAAGTCAAATGTCCCGTCTTTGTCATCCGGGTAAGTTTCCGATGCGCACCGCAGGAAGTGCGTCACGCAACTTCATGATGTTTGTATCGGTGGGTTGACTCGAGTTGTTGCACGTGTTTTGCGCGTGTGCGTGCAGTGGACTCCTGAGGGGCGTCGGCTGGTGACGGGCGCGTCCAGCGGCGAGTTCACGCTGTGGAACGGACTGACGTTCAACTTTGAGACCATTTTACAGGTGAACACGTGCGTCGTCACCTCTTGGATGAGCAAAGTGCAGTAAACCTCCACAAATGGCAACGTCGCAAGCGTCCATGTCAACTGATCAGTGTGGACCTTTCTAGTTAGCGACTCCTAGTCCAAACGTTCACTGCCACCTACAAATATAGCCGTCACGTACATTTTTTAACAGGTGGTTGTGTGGATGAGGCTCGCGCAACTTGAAATTTAGGTCTGGAAAACTACTTAAGGCCACCAGATCCCTGCAGATGGCGCCGTTGCATCGCTTTGGATTTCGGAAAACACAGCTTTTAAGTCGAAGATAACAATGAGGCCTTGGGGAGAATTGCAAACAAAAGTCAGACAAATTTGGGCAACTCACTTCCCATCAAAATACAGCGGCTGTAATAAGTGTTTAATACAGCACGATCTTTCTCGCAAAATATATTTCCAAAGGTGGTTATGACATGAAATGTTCACCAGATTTTGGGAAAACCCCAAGTAAGCCACACATATAAAAAAAGAGGTTAGATATGAAGTTGTGTAATGTGAAATCACATGAAGGGAGGTGCAAAAAGGCATGGAAAGCCAAGACATCTAAAATCGATCACTAAACGGCAATCCGGCACCTTGTCAGTGCAAATGAACGTCGGCTAGTGCGGTCCTAATTGACGCCCTCCAAAAAGGTCTCATCGCCACGGTGTGAATCAAGACACATCTCGTGATGGGGAAAGACACGTGAGCTGTCTCAAGTGCACTGCAAACTAATTGCTCCAAAACATCGATGGCATTGATTACAGGCACAGATCTAAGGATCCGAGTATTCCAGTGAGCACGGTTGGGGCCGGAAAGCAGTCATACCAGCAGAAATTTGCCTCCATCAGGTGCTCCTCACAAGATTTCTCACAGAGGAGTGCAAAGAATAATCAGAATCATTGTCCAAGAGTCAAGAAACCACCTGTGGAGAGTTTCAAAAGGACCTGGAATTAGCAGGTACTATTGTCACAAGGAAAACTGAGTAATGCACTTCGTCGCCATGGCTTGGACACACGCTCACCATGCAAGACCCATTGCTGGAAAAGAAAGCGTGTCAAAGCTTGTTTGAAGTGTGCTGAACAACATTTGGACAGACCCATTAAATAATAGGAGAATATATTCTGGTCCAACGAGAGCAAAATCCAACTCCTTGGGTGCCCTTAATGTAACAAAAAATGCCTAAGAAACACAGCAAAGCATCAGTCAAGTTCGGTGGTGGGAACATGATGGTTTGTTTTGGGCTGCTTTTCAGCAAATGGGACTGGTAAAGTTGACATTGAAGGCAGCATCAATGGGGAAATGTCCCGAGACATTTTTGACAAAAGTCTGCTGCCATCTACAAGTAGGATGAAAATGAAACAAGAATTGGCATTTTAGCAGGATAATGATGCAAGAGATACTCCCAAGGAAACTCCAAATTGGTCCTTCCAACCATCCGTTTTCTTTTGCTGATCTGAGGTCGGGTCACGGGGGCAGCAGCACCTTTTAGCAGGGAAGCCCAGACGCTGCACCGATTGGTCTGTCCATCTCAGGTTCCAATCTTCCCTCACTCTTGAACAAAACCCCAAGACATTTGAACTCCTCCAATTGGGGGTCAGATATTACCCCTGACCTGGAGAGGGCACGGCACTGTTTTCTGACTGATGCCCATGGTCTCAGATTTCGAGGCGCTGATTCCGGCTGAGAACTGCTTCAGTGAGAGTTGATCACGGCTCGATTTAACCCAATCGTCTGCAGAAGCTTGGATCCCATACTGAGGCCACTAAACCATACCCCTCTACGCCTGGCTGTGGTGACAAATTCTGTCTCTAAAAATGAGGAACAGAATCAGTGGCAACGGGCAGCCTTAGCGGAGTCCAGCCCTCACCAGAAACAAGTCCGACTTACTACCGGCAATACGGACCAAGCTGAGACACCGGTTGTCCGGGGACCAAACAGCCTGTATCGGGGGGGGGGGTTGGTAATCCACACCGGCAGGACTCCCTGAGGTCTACAAATGCATGTCGACTGGTTGAGCTAACTCCCGTGCACCTTTTAGGACCCTGCCAAGAATGTAGAGCTGGTCCACGGGTCCCCGGCCAGGACAAAAACCACGGGGCCTGATCTTTGTCCATGTCGGCCTAACTACGTCTCCTGCATCTCCCTCTCTAATGGCGCCAACTGCCGTCAAGTCTTCCCTCACAACGGCCATCAACCTTCTCTTTGGTCATCCTCTCGACCTTTTGACCGCCCCCTCCATCCTCAGCATCCTTCGAACAATCTACTCACTTTCTGGCCTCTGGACATGTCCAAACCGGTGATTTGCCCTCAATTGGTTTCCCCCAAAACTATAAAAGCAGAGCACCCAATCACCTGACCTGAATTATCCGTTGAGATCCGTAAAAGAAGGCCTTGGTGGAACCTTCAAGATTTGAAGACTGCTTGTTTGGAGGACTGGTCAAACATCACACCAGAGGAACGCGTCGTCCTCGTTCCTCAAAAGCTTTGTACACCGTGTTCAATACTTTTTCCGTGTCATTTTACGTTGTCTCACACTTTTACATTTCTTTGTGGTGAAATTTTCATGTCAGTCGCACCTTTGTCAATGTATTTAGTGAGGCGAACCGGTGACGTGTTAAATGGTTATTTCGGTTTACGTGTATTGCATACGTATAGAAAAAATAGACTATGTGTGGTGGTGGGTAGTAGAACGTGTAGGGCGCCATCGCCAGAGTAGCCGACTCAGTTGTTGGAGTGAATTGCGAACGACATGTTCGCAGGTCCTGCCGTTGAGCTCGAGCCGTGCGATAAATTAGCGTCAAATGTCAACCAATATTTGAGATGAGCCAATGCGAAACTGCGATTATGGTGTGTGTGTGTGTGTGTGTGTTTTTTTTTTTTTTTTTTTAAATATTCAAACCGCGACCCGGTAGGCGTTCGCAGCGTTTAGCGTGGTTGTTTTTGTCTGACTGGAACTTTTGTGACCTCAGGCCCACGACAGTCCGGTGCGCGCCATGACGTGGTCTCACAATGACATGTGGATGCTCACGGCGGATCACGGCGGCTACGTCAAGTACTGGCAGTCCAACATGAACAACGTGAAGATGTTCCAGGCGCACAAGGAGGCCGTGAGAGAAGCCAGGTTTACACCGCATCTCCACTTTTGTGCTCGCTCACGTTGTCTTTGTCTGTGTGCGCGTGCTAATAAAGTGGCGCCAGAACGGCACTCCGGCAGGGATCAATAAAGTGGATCACACTTGACACTTTCTGTGTATGAACGCCACCGACAAGTTGCCAGCACCGCCTGAGTGACCGCCAGGACTATCTTAGCACCGGCGCAATGCGTCGCTCAGTCACGTGACAGGAACAGGAAATTCAAGCCTTGAGGTACAGAAGCGAAGCTCCCCTGAGCTTCATGCCGGTGCTCGTCGCACATCACCGCGCTATCCGCGCTCAACCCATAATTCACTCCAATCCTGTACCGCAACTTATTCCTGAACCCGGTCCTAAGCATTGGGGTGCATTTCGACTTGAACTCTGAACTGGCTTTTAGTCGTGAAGCCACACCCAAACCGTCTTCTAGTGAGACCTGAACTCTCTTCATCCTACATCTGAACTCAGTCCGGAACCCAGACACAAGCACGTTTCTGAGCCTCGGCTTGAATTCAATGCTGAGCAGCAATTGAAATGTTGAACTCAATCCCAAACTAAGATCTAAACTTGGAGGCGGACTGAGTCCCCAACGTACACCGTAGTTCAGGCCTAAAGCTAGATCTGAAACTCAGTCCAAGACCGATGAGCTCAGACCTGCTCCTTAAACTCAGTGGTCCGCCTATGTCTGAACTTAATCCTGAACCACAGACTTGGTGGTAAACCTAACCCTGAAGCCAGTCCTTGAACTCTGAATTTCTTCCTGAACGTTAGACTACAATGCAGAGCAGAGCTCCCGCCTAAACCTGACCCAGTGCAATTTTTTCCTTAAATTGCGCTTTAAGAACAGCGCAATGAATTGAGCGCACGTAAAAAGACAGAAACACAATCACAGCAAAGAACAGGAAATGTGGACTTTTAAGAGAGGACTTTAGAAGGTCCACAAGGCGGGGCAGCGACCGAGAAAGCGGAACACGTAGGCGGAGGGATCGCCGCACCGAACAAACGTAGAATGTGAACGGTCAAAGCCAAATGAACTTTGACCTTGTCCCCAACGCACGTAGGAGAGTCGAGCCGTCTTGAATTGAACTCGATATGACGTATCGTTGGCGACGAGGACGCTTCGAACGCTGGTTTCCACGGTCCCGAGAGAGCATCGCTACATGTATGTCGCCAACGAGCTCTTCTCGCGACTCTCGTTGACTTTGGATTTTGCCGATGGCTTGACGCTCGCCTGTCACTTGAATAAAGACATCAGAACGACAGGCTGACACGTTGTTACGGTTGGCGTCCAGCAGGGGGAGACATTCTGTGTAGGCCAGCCCGCTAGAGTAGATCTTTGATTGATTGATTGATTGATTCATCGATTGATTGACAGTTTCCTGGGCAACATTGTCAAACGCTTTCCGAGTCGCAAATAAATGAAACTGAATTTCATTGTGGAAATCCAGAGATGAGCTGAAGAAAAGAAAATAAAAGTCCAAGCAATATGTTTGACTTGTGTTGTCATGTCAGTCGCCATGGAAACCAGTGTCCCGCCGCCATGTTACTGTGGACCGTCGAGTGGTCTTCAAGTCATCAAGCGGAATGATGCAGCGAAGGACGTGTCACTTCCTGTGTGTGACGTGACAATTCCTGTGTCTCCTCTCTAGTTTCTCACCCACTGATAGTAAATTCGCCACCTGCTCGGATGACGGCACCGTCCGGATTTGGGACTTCCAGCGCTGCCACGAGGAGCGCATCCTTCGAGGTAGTAGCCCCCCCCGTCCCACCCCCGTCCCACTTTCCTCTTTCAGTCATTTCCACACGTTCAGATAACTTAAATATAACCTCAAAATAATCTGTTTTTTTTTTTTTTTTTTTTTAACGCAATTTTAGTCAGTCCACCTGAAAGGGAACGGGGGGGGGTGTCGACATTCAAAAGTTATTCCCCCCCCCGCTTGTGGAATCTTTTATTTCATTTCCAAAACATTTTTTTCCCAGCATTAACCTCCAAATTTTTACAGCTTTTTTTTTTTTTTTTTTAAAGAAGAAACCGCCCACTCTGGTCAGAATGTGTCAACAGCATCTTTTATAAATTAACATTTGCTGCGACTAGCAATTATTTCAATAATCAATTTAATCTTTCCAGTTTTTTTTGTTTGTTTTTGCTGTTTCTCAAAAGCTTTTATAAATGATCATCCATTTATCCAAAATCAGGATGGTTTCTAATTGATGTTGGGTAAAATGCACAATCAGGAATTGATGAGGATTCAGTTCCATATCATCCGCTATTAAATCTGCAAAATTGTTTTATTTTGGAAAAAAATGTCTGCTTTCATGAAGGACAACAGTCCATCTGATCTGAAATGTTCAAATTTTGACAATTTAAAAATGAGTGATGATGAAAATAATTTTGATTGAGGGAATCATCGATTAGTTGTCACGAAACGGCTTCCGATTCTTCGATGAAATGTTGAAGAACGGAACCTCACAAGTCCTCTGGTGTCCCGTAAAGTTGCGCAGGTGAGGCGAGGCCACCTCGGCAAAATACTTGCGCCTTGCGTGCGACGTTTCCCGCCGTAAATAAACACGGGCAGATGGATTTTTTCTCAGCATATTTTTGAAGCCCTGGTCTGATTGGCTGACAGGTTTGGCTTCCATCAGGTCCACCAGTAAGTGTGTACGGAGGGTGGACTCGCACTCAAAAGTTGAGCGAGAAGAGCCGTAAAATCGGTCCCATACGTTGTCGGCGAGCGGTTCGGCCTCAATTTCTACGCCGTGGAGGGAGCGTCGGAGAGGCCCTTGCGGTGCTCGCTCCGTGTTTTTGGAAGAAGGCCGGCCGCACGGGTGGCGGCTGTCGTCGCGTTGCAAAGGGAAGCTTCAATGAGCCAGACGTGTCTTTGTCTTTGTGTGCAGGTCACGGTGCTGACGTCAAGTGTGTGGACTGGCACCCCACTAAAGGGCTGGTGGTGTCCGGCAGCAAAGACAGTCAGCAGCCAATCAAATTCTGGGACCCCAAGACCGGACAGAGTCTGGCAACCCTGTAAGTGGGACCCAGCGTCGACATCGCCCCCTCCTGACCTCCGAACCGCTTCAGAACACTCACACGCACACAAGCAGGCAAAGAAAATTGTCACAGAAAGTGTACAGTCTTCCCCTTGGAGGAAGGGGGGTTGGGGGGCATCAGTTTCTGTAGCGTTCCACGGTGTCCCTAATGCACTTTCATGCTGTACTCACGCTACCACGCCTTGCTGATGCGCTTCTGACATTGATTGAACGGTAAAGTGCAATACGTTTACTCGTGCAAAAGCTGCTTTCGGCCACACCTCACAGCCAGACTCTCACGCAAACCTGCTGACAGCACATCAGGCCCCGCCTCTTAAATGCACCCATCGTGCTTACAGTACTTACTATCTTTTTATTTATTTTTACGTGTTCAAACTTTTTTTTTTTTTTTTTTTTTCAAAATACATTTTAAGCATGTGGAGGGGGAGGCGGGGGGTGGGGGCCGGACTTCTTCTTTTCCTTTGGGCTTGTCCCGTACGGGGTGGCCGCAGCGCCTCATCTTTTTCCACGTGGGCCTTCCTGCGTACCACCAAGTGACCTCACGTCTTCAACCTTCTCTCGCAGCTCCATCTTCGTCATCCTTCTACCAATGTACTCGCTCTCTCTCCAAAACGTCCAACTTGAGCTGTCCCTCTTGTTGTTATTCTTTTCCTTTCGGCTTGTCCCGATTAGGGGTCACCGCAGCGTGTCCTCTTTTTCCATCTAAGCCAATGCGGTGTATCTCTCTCTCTCTCTCTCTCTCTCTCTCTCTCTCTCTCTCTCTCTCTCTCACCAAGTGTCCTCATGTCCTCCCTCCCGACATCCATCAAGCTTTTCTTTGGTCTTTCTCTGGCTGTCTTTTGCCCTTCCCTCCCTCCCTCCCTCCCTCCCTCCCTCCCTCCCTCTAATGATCACATTTCTAACCCAATCCGACCTGCTCACTACGAGCGAGACCCTCAACATCTTTTTTTTTTTTTTTTCTGCCACCTCCAGTTCTGCTTCCTGTTGTTTCAAATCCGTCCGTCGCCGCTGTTTTCTAACCTTTGCCCCTCTTCGTCCTAGCGGAAACTCTTCCCACCCCGCTCGGACCCGTTTCTTCCCTTCCTTAGCGCGCTCACCATTGCTCTGGAGCATTTGAAGTGGTCCATCCTCGCTATCTGGTCTCCCTGGAGCCTCACTCTTTTCCCCTGTCATTCACGCACATAGATTTGGTTTTACTTGGGCTGATCTTCATTCCTCTCCTTTCCGTCTTTCTCATTGGCCCTCCACCTGCTCCCTGCTTTCACTCCGTATCACACATCACAGTCCAAGGGGATTCCGGTCTAAGCTCATCTGTCAGCCTATCCATTACCGCAGCAAACGGGGGAGGGGCTCAGAGCTCACCCTGCGGCTGCTGCAGCGCATTTCGGGCGGGAGGCGGCGTACGTAGGCACATCGTAGACGGCCATTCGCACTCACGTTCACACGTAAGGGCAATTTACAATCTTTGATTAAACGGCGCTGCATGTTTTGGGGATGTGGGATGAAAGCGGAGTACCTGGAGGACAAAACCACGCAGGCGCGGGGAATACACGCTAACTCCACACAAGCGGCGCCGGGATTCGAATCACGGCGCTGAGAAGTGTGAGGGCGAGGTGCTGCCTCGTTTGAGTTAATTGGATGTAAACTATACATTTCTGGCATAGCTAGCCCGATGAAATACGAGGGATTACTTTTCGTCCACATCGCGCGAAAGTGCTTTGTTTCCCGCAACGCAGCACTTGGGAATGACCTCAGTCCTCTCGTGTGCGTGTGTGTGTGTGTGACCTTTAACCCGGGTCCCTCCTCAGACACGCCCACAAGAACACAGTGATGGAGGTGAAGTGGAACACCAACGGGAACTGGCTGCTGACAGCGTCGCGCGACCACCTGTGCAAACTCTTTGACATCCGCAACCTGAAGGACGAGCTGCAGGTTTTCCGAGGACACAAAAAGGAAGCCACGGGTGAGGAATGGCAGCGCCGCCGCGCTAACCGAATCCCGATGCCGCTTGCTTGTGACTGTGAGCGTGCCAGCTGAGCATCATTACGGTGGTGTCAAAAGAAACCAACGCGGCCTTTGTGTGTATGTAAACCTACAGGGTTAATCTTAGCCGGGTTGAATTTCTCTAGCCAAAAAAAGGAAATTCAGCAAGTTCCAAAGCTTTTGGACTCCCACGGACCACGGTGAGAGGTCTTCATCCACAAACGGTGAAAAAAAAAAAATGGGGTGAACTTTTCTAAGAGCGGCAGGCTGACCAAGACGACGACTTCCCCAAAAATATCAGGCCTCACTTGCCTCAGTTAAGCTCAGCGTTTATGACTACGTCACAGGAAAGAGACTGGGCCAAAATAAAAAAAAAAAAAACAGAAGACGTTTGGAAGAGGCTGTGGTCCCGCGAGACAAGGTGTGCACCTGGTGTAATGGCAGCACCGCATTTTACAACAAGAACATCGTAAATTACGGTGGCGGTGGTTAGCGGGATGCTTGGGTGTCTCGAGCGGCTTCAAGACCTGGGAGACCGGATGTGATGAGCGGAATCCTGAATTCTGCTCTCTACCCAAAAGTCCTGAAGGGGAATGACTGGGCACCTTCAGCAGCAGTTCTGCAGCAGGATAATGATCCAAAACGCACCAGAAAGTCCACCTCTGAACGCCCAAAGAAAAGCAGATGTGGAGATGCTGTGACATTTGTGCCTTTCCCCGTCATGCTTGAGAACCCCCACTTGTGGCCAAAGCTCGACCGATTCATTTTAGTGGGGAAATTGGTTTTGGGATAAGAACGTTGTCACGGAGCAATGTCAACTCGTGTCCTTAAAGAACTGGAAGAACCATGTTTTGTTTTCAAAAGATGACTCCTCGTTTGGGGGTGTCAGATTTATGTGGCAAGCCAAAATGGGGTCCGCGTCCGCGTCTGCGTTTGAGCCTGATGATTGCGCGACATGTAATGGCCAACTTTGCTTCTTTTTGGCCGTCCGGCCGTCGTCCTCAGCGGTGGCCTGGCATCCCATCCACGAAGGGCTGTTTGCCAGCGGAGGCTCCGACGGTTCTTTGCTCTTCTGGAACGCGGGGTAGGAAACGCCAAGATTTCCAGCCGGCTTTAATTTGCCAAGGAAGGTCTCATCAACGTGTATGTTGCGTATGTCAGGGTGGAGAAGGAAGTTGGAGGCATGGAGATGGCTCACGAGGGAATGATCTGGAGTTTGGCCTGGCACCCGCTGGGTCACATCCTGTGCTCGGGCTCCAACGACCACACCAGGTAAGGCGCCGTAACCGTGCCGACGCGGCCGCGAAGCGCGGCACGTGTGTGACACGACGCGCACAAAAGGAGCCTGGCGACGACGCTCACATTTGACGAGCGCGCGCAACTCTGCACAGTCCAGCACAAAAAATTTGTTACGAGCAGATTTCCAAAGACGTCGCTTATTTTGTGTAGTCTTGACATTCATTTGCGTGTTAACTGAACTGAAGCCCCTTCCTAAACGATCAGCGTTCACCAGGAAACGGGCAATGCAAGTCCACTGCACTGAAGGAAGTTAGGCGGAAAGCGCGCGTTCAGAGCCGCTCCGCGTACTGCCAGCGCATCCGCATAATGAGCCGTGTCAAAGGAAAGTCACTTCCGCCGGGGGCGCTCGTTGGGTCCATCGCGAGGCAGTGTGACGGCGCTCTGCCGCTGCTCCGCCACAGCCGGGACCGTTCGCTCAAGAGTCGAGTTAGGCCATTCCAAATGCAGCCTTCCCTGGTCACGAGGAATGCAAGAGGAGCAGAAAAGTGGATCAAAAAGGCGCACGACTGCTCCTCATTGGCAGACCTTGACAACAGGAGATATTCAAGTTTTAGGAATTGTCATTTCGTGGGTACGGAAGCGCGAGATTTGTCATTGTGGACATATTTTTTCAATTGGACTATGAGATGTTTGCTGGTCTAACAAATTGATCCGAGCCGCAATTATTACTTTGCTTGATCCGATCCATCCCTAATGCCTGGGACAGAAAGTTATGGTGTGTTCAATGTTTGTCAGCAAATTCTGGACCAGGAATCGTCCCGGCGACAAAATGAGGGACCGCTACAACCTCAACCTTCTACCTGGCATGTCGGAGGACGGCGTGGAGTACGGTCAGTCATGTTTCATGCTCAAGCCGGAATTTGACAAAGTCTCAGCGAAGGCACGTGGGATTCTTTTTTTGGTCAGACTAAAGCGCTCCAGTTTCAGGTCTGTCGTCAGACTTTGTTGATAGAGAGAAATTCTTGGAGAGTTTCGTGTGATTTTCTTCCAGGTGAAAAGTTTCCATCCATTTTCTTCAGAACGGGTCGAATTTTCCCTTTGAACTGCATGACTCGGATCAAAGGTATTGCGCCCCCCCCCCCCCCCCCCCCCCCCTCTGCTGGAATCATGGCACATTTGTAACCGGGTCAGCTTCCCGCACGCCTTTTCGGATCTGCCCACAAGGGATTTACGTAGATCAGGGCTTTGTGGTAGCCACTCCGAGACAGAGACACGGACCTTGTTATCCTCAAGCCACTTCAGAAGCATTTTGGCAGTACACTTTGGGCCGTTGTCCCATTTGCAGCAGGTTTTAGCTTCCTGGCTGATGTCTTGAGATGCCGCCTTCATATCCGCTCGTAATGTTTTTCCATCATGACGCCGTCTAATTTTACGAAGATCCTTCGCTTCCTGATGCAGCAAAACAGCCCCGCGACATGATGCCGCCACCCGCGCTCAGGTGTGACCTCGATCTGGGGTTGAGTCGCACATTTCAGACCGAAACGCGTTCATCTCGGGGACGCAGAACCCCTGTCCTGAGGGGTCTGATGGCTTGGCATTCCCATGATGTTTACACTTGCATAGAATTAATTGTTTGACCCTTCAAGCATCTGGAAATTGCACCCAAGGATGAGCCACGAGTGTTTGCCGATTTCTCAAGATTTTCCCCCGACTTTAAAGAAGGAAGCAGAGTGTTTAAGGTGTGTCGGCAATGAACTCGCCCGCTGTCAGTTCGCCTATCAGGAGCTTCCCCAGCGTCCTTTAAAGGACTTTTGTACTTTCTGTGTTTGCAAACTTTTGACCTCAAAGAAAATTTCAGACTCACTATTGTGGCATTTAACAAAATGAGACAAGTTTGGTGCTCCGGACTGACCTGCAACAGGAGAGCTTCAGTCTGATTTGACTTCAGACAGCGTACATAAACTTCCGGCTTCAACTGTACGCGCACAAAATGGGTGACCACATTTGATGTCCGCACGGGTAAAGTGGGGCTTTTATTCGTCGCGTGTTCACCATCAATGTGATGAAGCTTTTTGTTTCTTAGCACGTCCGGCGTGTCTGGCTAGTCCTCGTTAGCAGTGTTGGGAAGGGGACTTTGCAAATCTGTTTTACCCTTTCAAAATGTCCCAGTTTGACGTAATATACAAAAGCAATTGCAGTGAAGTCGGGACGTTGGGTTGAAGCGCCCGTCCCCAACCTTTCTTGAGCCACATTTGACACCGGCGAACGAGTGTCACAAAAGTCAATGATGCACTTTGCGCCATCTAATAGAAGAGCATTTATTTTAGATGCCGCTGCCAGAGATGGATAGATGAACAAATCATATTTTGGCTAATTAAGTGAAGTTTGATTTGATTTGATTTGATTTGATTTCCTGCGGCGCACCAGAAGAGCTCTCACGCCAAACTGGTTGGTGTTAAACAAAGAAGAACAGAAAACATTGATTTGCAAATCGTGTTCAACATATGTTTACTTGAAGGACAAAATACATAAATTTATTCAAATAAACTGATAAACTTTGTTTTTAGCAAATAATCATGAACTTTTTGGGCTTCAAGATGTTGGTTGAACGTGATGTGCGAATCGACGTTTCAACTTCATTGGCTTTGTAGCTCCATTTAATTCGAGTTTGAATGAACCCTAGCACTGAAAATAAAACTTACTTGTAAATATCACTGAGACACGCCAGTAACACAGCAGCACCGCGCTAGCGCAGCGCTAACAGGGCCGGTAAAAGTCACTTCCTCGGCACACACATTCCACCGGTCTCATTTTTACCTTTTCCGCTCGAGTGCCCCCTTGCGGCCCTTAGGAAAAATGCACAAATTAGCCGCATGGTCGCATGGACCGCAGGGTTGGAAGCTTGTGGGGGAAAAAAGTGCCGGCTTGTAGGCCAGAAATGACGGGACATGATAAAAATGTGTTGTGTGTCCGGCATGCGGAAAGCCACCGTGCCACACCACGTTGGCCTCGTGACAATTAGAACACGATTGCTTCAACAAAGCCGATCGACGAATGCTCGCCCAAAAAGTACAAAATGTGTTCAAAGAGGGAGCTATGAGTCCAAATTTCAGGCCCCAAACTCATTGATAATGTCATCGTGGACACTTCCAAAAGCAGCTCGTTGATTTGCAGTCAATGCACGACATCACATCGCTTGCAATTAGCTCCTCAATCCCGACACCGCTTGTCGGCATTCTCCCAAACGCGGCTAAAGAATTAACGCCAGCTCCTTTCACCATTTTATCATCCGGCTGTCATTTTCCTCAATAAATAAATCCGAGTCAGAAATGAGCGCTTAAGTGGTCCTAATATGAAACTGCAAACACGTGCGCACGGCAGACGACATGGAGCCGAACAGCATGGCGGCCATCCCCGGAATGGGCATTCCCGAGCAGCTGAAGGTCGCCATGGAGCAGGAACAGATCCGTGAGTCCGCGTTGCCCGCCGCGTCTGACGCGTAAAAGAAAAATGAAAATGTCAACACGCCTCCGTCGCGTCGTGTCCAGATAAGGAGGCCGGTCCGGAGGAGATGTCCATCCCGGGCCTGGACTGGGGCATGGATGAGGTGATGGGCAAGGACAACAGGAAGGTCCCCCAAAAGAAGGTCCCCTACGCCAAGCCCATCCCGGCGCAGTTCCAACAGGTCAGTCCGTCCGTCGCGATCCAAAGAGAACCAACCACGTGTCAGGTTTTTATCAAACAAAAACGAGCGACTCGCTAGCTAAAAAAAAGGATGGAAGCGAAAAGGTCGACCGATTCCTGTGTACACATCCAAATAGGAACGGGAGACGAAAGTTCCCAATTGCACCTTTTGATTTCATGGTACTTGCGTCCCGACGGAGCCGCCCGTGTCCTTTGCAAAACTGAGCAAAAAGTATTGGAACGGGTGAATTGATGGCCGTTTGGGGTTGCTCACGTGGACGGTGTTTGATTTTGGCTTCGGATTTCACTTGTGAAAACTGCATTTGCCGTTGAGCAAGAATCCACGAGAGATGTCGCGCAAAACTGCAGCCCCCACCCCCAAAAAAGAAAAACTACACAGACGTCGGACCGGGTCGCTGACGTCAGTGGCGACCTCAGCGAGAGAAGAAAGAAAAGATGGCGGCAAAAAGAGTTTTTGCAAAGTCGCACGTTGATGAGACCGACGTGAACAACGTTGACTCTGCTTCAAGTGTACGCGGTGCAACGGAAGCTTCCAAAGGATACTTCAGAATTGGCAAAAAAGTTGGCACCTCCCCCCGTTATGAAAAATGACATTTCATGAGGAAGTCCTTCTCCAAATTTCACCAAAAATCATATCATTTCAAAAAAGAGCCGAGTCATATTTTTCCTATTGAACCAACACCCATATCATTTTCAAGAATGTCTTTTGATGGCAGGATTTTTTTCAAGAAAGTAGCATTGGAGGAAAATAACGCCATCATATCATAAAGTGGCCCTTTGGCACAACCCGCATCCTCGTATGACATCCATATAATCATATTTGGGGGAAATGAAATCTGGGGGTAATTTTCGTCGCAGAGCTCGTGATCCGGGACAAAAACTCTCCACAGGCCTGGGCGGAGAATAAAGTTCCCACGATGGCCCCTTCGCGGGACGGCCCCAAAGAGCGCAAGGCGGAGCCCAAAGTGGACGGCAAGAAGAGAAGTCAAGTGGAACTGGAGCAGGAAATGGCGGCGCTGCAGTACACCAACCCCAAGCTGCTGGAGGTGAGTGCCATTTCCTCCCCCCCCCACCCCCGCCGGGGCCCGCCCGCGGGCTGCTGATTGGCTGCTGTCTTTCAGCAGCAGATGAAACTGGAACGCATGAACCAGAAGAGCTCGGACGGCCCCCAGCCGGGACCGGGCCCGATGGCCCCCTTCTCGGGCTCCGCCGGACAGCAGAACTTTCCTCCCTCCCAGTCCAACAGCATGGGCCCCTCCCCCATGGGGCCTTCGTTCATGCCCCCCGCCCAGATGGGCTCTTCCTCGGGGCACGGGCAGGGCATGATAGGGGGTCCGCCGGACATTCAGAGGCACCCGGCCCCCCTCAGGAACGTCGGCATGGGGCCCGGACCCAGGGGAATGCCGGGTCCGCACGGGGGAATGATGGGGCCCCCCTCCAGAGGGATGGGGCCTCGGGCCGCGCAGGGTCCTCAGCCGCAGCAGGGGGGCATGATGCCTCCTCAAGGGGGCATGCTGGCCCCCCTGCCCAGGACACACAATAATAGCTTTGGGATGGGGGGGATGCACGGGCTCCCGGGTAACATGCAGGGCCCCCCCTACATGCAGCACCAGGTGAGTGTCACAACGTGTCGTCACGCGTGTGGCGCGTTGACTCCTGACTTGCGCTGTGGTCCCCCGCAGGCTCAGACCCCGGGACCCCCCGTGCATGCCAGGGGCCAGCAGGGCCCCAACAGCAAAGGTGAGGCGCGCTCGGAGTCGGAGGGGGGGGGACCTGAAAAATATATTCTATTTACCTGGCAAACGTTTCTGGTGCGTTAATGAGGGGAAAAAAAATGACCTGAACTGATTGAGGCACATCTATTCAATATTTAAAAATAAAAATAAAAATACTTTCCGTATCCAGTCATCGAAATGTGGCCACAACGTTTGGGAAATGTGCAACTTTGCTCTTCAAGAACCGCTGACATTGCGCCCCATTCTCCCGCAGACCCCCGGGGGCCGGCCCCCAACCACCACATGGGCCCTCCGGACCGCCAAGGCCCGGGGGGCCCCGAGCACTACTGGGGCGACGACCCGCACGATCCGCAGGACGGGGGCCAGGACTTCCACAGCCGCGCGGAGGAGGCCTGGAGACCCGCACCCGCCTTTTCCGGGGGGTCGGGGCACCGGGTCGGGGGAGGTCCCCTGCGGGGAGGCGGGGCGGCCGGCTGGGGTCCCGAAGACAGGCCGCCCCGAGACGGCGGGGGAGAGTTCAGAGGGCGGCGAGACGACAGGTGAGCGGGACTAGTTTTTCCGTCGGCGGACGGGAATCCCGGCCGGCGCTGAACCTGTCGACGGCTCAGGTTCCGAGGAGGCCCGGGGCGGCCCGGAGGCCGAGGCTACCCCGAAGAATACGCCGGCCAAGAGGACGCGTTTGACGCCCACGAAGACATCAGGGGCTGGCCACGCGGCAGAGGAGGTACGCTCCGCACTCTGACGCACTTTTCGGGTCCCGGCCGCACGCGCTGACCGCGTCTTGCGGAACGCGCTCAGGTCACGACGGCTACCGCGACGGACACCCCCTCCACGACGGCGCGTCCCCGGCCGGCCGCGAGCGCTCGCTGTCCCTGCAGGGGATGGACATGGCGTCCTTGCCGCCGCGGAAACGACCCTGGCAGGACGGACCCGGAACCGCCGACCACCGAGAACGAGACGCGCCGGGCGCAGATGCAGGTGACCTCTTTTCGTGGGTTTAGTCCGGGGTCACTGCTCCAGTTCTCCTCCGAGTGCACAAATGAGCAGCGTTAAAATGGAGGATCCAAACGAGACGTAGCGCCTACTTTTGCAAAAAAAAAAAAATAATAAAAAATAGATTTTTATCAAAGCACCCCGACCGAGGCTTACTGGTCCCAATTTGAAATATGAGATGGAAGTCGACAAGAAACATTGATTGATTTTGTGATTCATTTTGTGTATCGTCCGTAAAATGCAAAAAAAAAAAAAAAGTTGTTTTGAAATTCGAACAATGAACTTCAAAGTGAAATCCAACTGAACTGAACTCAGACTGTGCCAGCGCAGCAACCACGACCTTCGATGATTTCAAAATCAACGAATAAATCCCGTTCGCAAATACGCTTTTGCCGCTGCGCCTCAGTTTGTGGAGCACTTGACCAAAGGGTCGGCAGTTCCGCTCGAGAGTCCTTTGGGCTGTGAATTGGCTTCCGGTCAGACAAATCACCTTGTCGGGATATTAACACGTGCGGTAGCGCCAGATGACAATCGCCGTACTCGAGTCCGCCCCGGTTGACTGGAGCAGGTCCACCCTGGACCGGTCGCCGGCGAAAGTCAGGGCAGAGTCGCAATGCGCTAAAACCGGCGCCCCCTCCCAGGTCGACTTCCTCAGCGCGACGACGGCATCTACGGGCCGCCCGGCCGCGGCGCCCGGGGAGGCTGGGGGCCCGGCCTCAGGAGAGGGGGGCCCCCCGTGCGGGGCGCGCCGAGGGGCCGCAACCGCTAGTCGTCGCAAGAGAGGACGCCGCCCGATCTTCCTTCGTTGTTTTCTTTTTTTTTGTAAGAAATTTCTATGTTTTGTCTTTTGACCGACTGGACAATAAACAAACCCTCACACGGAAGCCGTCGTCTCCTCACACTTTGTTGCTAACGTAGCTTAGCATCACCGCTTGCGCGGGGAGAGGAATCCTTCTCCCAACCGCTATTTTGTTTCTTTGGTGGACCGAGATCGCGTCCAACGATTCAGCTGTTAGCGTTAGCTCTCGAGCGGGCCCGGAACACCTGAAAAAAACTTTTGAAATGGCCGACTGTCCTCGTCCGGTCCTCAAATAGCCACAGAAAATCCCTTTGTAGTGATTCAGAAGTCAAAAGGCGCAGTCGCCCGCTCGCCCCTGAAACCCGGCGGGATTTTCACAGGCTCCGGCACTCCCGTGACCCTTGTGAGGATAAGGAGTTTGGAAATTTCAGGCCAGTCCACTAAAGAGTGTGTGTGGGGGGGGGGGTTATTTTTATTTTGTACACTTTTACCCCACACGCTGGTCTTTTTCGGAAAAGAAAAGTTTTTTTTTTTAAACATTCCGACTTAATCACAATCGCACACTTTTTGTTCATAACAAATGTCACACGGCCACTTGTATTTTATTTGATTTTTAGGGCCCGCTTAATTGCTTTTCTAATGGGTGGCAATAATGTTCCAATTTGTGCGGTTGGGGCGGCTCCTCCCCACGTAGTCCGGAAGATACAGCAGTGTAGTCGGCCCGTGTGTTCATCGAAAGCGCCCTAAAAAAGTCGATTTGTGTGTACACAGCCGGAACATTAAAGCCGTGTCAATAATACGGCAACATAAAAAAAAATGTAGTCCATATAAATTGACTGAAAACTGTACTTCAAATCACACTCTTGTACGTAGTTGAATACAAGTCAAGCGTTTAAAAATTGCAAAATGTTGTTGAGTGGGTTTTCCGTGCAAAAAGTTTTGTTTTTGTGTGTGTGTTTTTTTTTTTTTTTTTTTTAAATCCGAGATTCTTTGGCACAGCACCGCGAGGGGGCGCCTCAGACGGGCATCGTCCCTTTCCCCGCGACGCTCCTTTTGATGGCGGACGCCGCCACGCCTCCCACGAAGCGGATCCCGGCGCTCCCCCCGGGCAGCAGCGACGCGACGTAGCCGACGACGGCGGCCACCTGCGCGGCGGCCCCGAGCGCCGTCAGGGCGGTGCTGTGCAGGCCGAGCGCGGCGTAGAGCGTCCCTCCCAGGGCGCACAGGTACACGGCGACCCCGGGCGAGGAGGTCAGGCCGGCGGCCATCCGGCCGGGGCCGCGCAGGACCGCCGCGGACGCGATGGCGAACGCGGAACCCAGCGACCAGAGCAGCGCGAACTTGCGGGCGTAGAGCAGCAGCAACGGGGCGTAGAGCGCCGACAGGCAGAAGCACAGCGCCGACAGGGCCGCCAGCGTCCCGGAGATGGCCAGCCGCTGGCGGCGACTCACGCCCGGCAGACATGGGTCGGGCTCGGCTGACCACGGCCAACTGCCGCCGGAGCTCTCAGCCGACGACGACGACGACGAAGGGCCGCCGCCGCCGCCGCCGCCTCCTACGGACCACCGACCCAACCAGCTCCGAGTCTCGGGGCCCGGCTCCGGGTCCCCGAGCTCCACCGCGGTACTGGAAACGGACTTGGACCCTCTAGACTGTGACAAATACTCCTGAAGCTGCCGGTTCAACTCCGCCATGACTCCGATCCGAGGCGTCGGTAAGATTTTCCACGCGGTTTCTAGGCGGGACGCGCCCCTTCTCCGATATGATTGGCTACGGGAAACGCGTGGCTGCACTGCGATTGGCTGTTTGTCCTGGCACGACACGCCTTTCCGTTTCAAGACGGGAAAAGGAGGACGTGACCGTGACGTGCCGTGACGTGACGAGTGAAATTCGTTCCCCACGCTTCTCCCGTCCAAAACCGTTTGAAGCCTCAAGTTTACTTTAGCCTCGCCTAATTGTTTGGAATCGGTACAAATGTGATCCATTGCCGTGCTTAATCCGGGGACGGGCATCTCGACGCGGGACCGACCCGTCCTGCCTGGAAATGGCGTGGGAAATTCAGAAACGTAATTTCAGAAACAAATTGTCGTAGCGACATAAACAAACGAGGCCGCGCTTCTTCCTATTCCCACCAGTACAGGACGGGACGCCGATTCAAACTGCTCACAAACATTTCTTTTCTTAATAGCGTTTGGATTTCGAGAGGATTTCATAAAATGGATGTGCAGTCTAAGCTCACCGCGCAAAACGGCAAAATATGATCACATGCATGAATGGGAAAGGTTGCCACTAACATGCTGAGCTTATTTAGAAATACTTTGAATGAGTGAGCCCGAACCACTGACGGAGAATGAAAACTGGACTCTCCCACGGTCAACGGGCTCTGACTTCCGGTCAGGGGAAGGAAAAAAAAAACCTACATAGAAGCCACTTAGCGGTGAAAAGTTGCTTCTTTGCGACCGCCTGCACGTTTTTGACAGCCAACAGCTCAACAAAAAGGCTCGACTAACGTGTTGCGATGAAATTCGACGTTATTACGTTTCATAATGTACAATTGGAAGCATGTCAAAGGACGTCAACTTTCGAGGAAGATAGTTATGCCCTGACCGGAAGTTGACCACGCGAAAGGGGCCGGTGCGCGCTCCACTTTTTATTCGACGTCACTGGCCCAAACCTTCAATATAACTTCAAAGAATCCTCAATGATGATAGCAACAACGTTTTAGTTTTTAATTAGAAGTAACATGTACAGAACAAATGTACGTTTCACCTTAATATCTCTTAATGTATCTTTTAACAACGTGATCACGGGAAGGATGAAATTTATGACTGCCGATCAAGTGGCGGCTCCGTAAGAGCCCGATTTTTTTTTTTTTTTTTTTTTTTTTTGATTTCATATTTTTCCTGCAGTCAACGAGGGCACAAATGGAACCGTGACGATGTCCCCTTTTTTGCCCAGAGCGCAATGACTTTTGTTTTTGCTTCTTGCGTATCTGATCCAGAAGGCAAAGCAAAACATTTTGTTTCTTTCTGGCTGGCATCTTTGGCCGAATGTGGCAGGCAGCGGACGGGCCTGACCACCAAGTCCGCCGATTCGGGGGCTAGAAACGGCTCCATCAGCGCAGTTTCTTTAGTTCCCATCCCGGCTGTCTCCGTGCGAGAGGCGGGGCGCGCCCTCGACTGGTCGCCAGCAAATCATGATTTCAGTTTTTCAAGTGGGGGGTCGGGGGTGAGTCCAAATTCCCTGGCGTCGTGTGGAAGCCTATTAGCCCCCTAAACCCAGGAAGTGGTTGGGCCATGGGGCCGTGCTCAGCAGCAGCATTGAGGAGATTTTGTTTTTGGTGTCACACTTCCTTGCAGAATTGTTTGGAGGATTTCCCAGCACGAGTGGTCTGGTCGTGCCACTCCATTTCAATCGGTTTGAAGTCTCGAGCCCACTCCCCCCCCCCCCCCCCAAGCCATTGAGAAGCGGACCTGCCGACTGAACATTCACCTCCGGGATCTTCTTTGACTGAGCGACTTTGGTGGTTCCATCAGTCACAGCAAGTTGTCCAGGCCCTGTAGGAGTGAAGCAGCCACCATGTTTGACTGCCATGCTCTGGTCCATGTACAGCAGATGTGCCATCCCAGAAGCTCAACTTTCACCCCTTCACTCATATAATATTGTCTCAGAAGTCTTGCGTTTTGGAAAAGTGGGAAAAGCCTTAATGTTGTTTTTGGTCAGCACTGCTTTCGGCTTTGAAACTCTGCAATGGAGGCCATTTTGCGCCAGTCTTGTTATTCTTGTGGTGTCATGAACTCTGACCTCAACTGAGGCAAAGGAGACCTGCAGTTCTTGCAAAGTTTTCCCGACTTCTTTTCTGGCCTCCCGAACGAGTCTTTACTTTTGTCTCGGGGGGGGGATCTTTGGTGTCCAGCTAGTCCTGGGAAGGTTCGCCGCTGTTCCCGATTCCTCCGCGTGAGGATAACGGCTCTCCCCGTGGTTAGCTGGAGTCCTAAAGTTTTACAAATGGCTCTTGCGAGTCTTTCCGGACTGCCAGATGTCCACTACTTGCCAGTTTTGGGATTTCTTTGGATCGTGTCATTGGTTGCGGCTTGTTCACATCTGTTGCCTGACTTGATTTCGTCGGTGCAGATTCAGTTTTAGGGATTGGGTCTGTGGGGAATCGGGTTTGGGCGAGATCAGTGAGAATTGACCAAAAGTTGCGACCCGCCATGATTCATTTTTGATTTAACGGGGGGGGGGATTAGTATTTCCACGCAGGCCCAGTCAACCTTGAGTCCCCCCCCCTCCCCCCTATAATAAACGAAATCACCATTTAAAAACTGCATTTTCAGTTCACTTGGGTTGTATTTGTATATTTCTTTGATGATCTAAACATTCAAGTGGGAAACCCCCAACCCCACATGCGTGTCTATATGGGTGCCGCCACCAAACCAAAAAAGTTAAAAAAATGACCCTTTTTTTTCTTCATCAACATGATGAAAATAATTATTTGGTCAAAAAGACGATGCTGATGTCATATTGGTAAAGTGGAAGATGATGACATGTTGCTGATGCAAAAAAAAAAGAGGCGTGGCCTGGCCTATCAGGGCCTTCGTGGGAACATTTCATCATGGTGGCCACGCCCCCACTTATCTGCACCGCGCGTTGACTCCCGAAGGCGATAAAAAGAAGGACGGCAAGTTTGCATTTGTGATGACGGCCAGCGCGGGGGGAGGTGAAAGGTCACATCTCGCTCTTGACGACATGAAGCGACCCGACGGCGTCAGGTGCCCCCCGATGATGACGACGATGGCGACGATGGCGATGATGATGATGGCGGTGATGGCGGCGAGCAGCGGCCGGGAGGACCGGCATGACGGCGTGGTTCAGGTAGGAATCGCCTGCGCGCAAGTTTTTGGGCTGGAATGTTTGGGGAAAAGAAAAAAAAAATCCCTCCGTCGTGATTTGGGAGTCGGGAGCCACGAAAGACTCGGAGCAAAGATTCGCTCATTGCGGGATCCGACCAATTCTGCGTCGGCCGGTTCGGGAACTAACCGGGGGGGGGTTCAACTCCCGTTTCTGGGAATTGGGGAGCATTCCGTGAGGTGGGTCGTCGTCGTCGTCGTTGTTGGGAGTTCGACAGGAGAGTCTCCGCTAGGATGAAGGGCAGAGTGGGGAGGCCGGCCACGATGGACAACTGGAGGTGGCAGAAATGAAGATGCTGACGATTCGGATCAGAAAGCAGCTCATTAGAGGGATCCTTTGGAACAAAGAAGAAGAATCTAAAAAACGAGTCAACGCCGAGCACCTCAAAGACGTGCTAATAGCACTCGGCTCTAATAACGTCGACGGGGAGACCCGTACTGGCTAAACGCCCGCCGGCCGCCTTACTACATATCCGACGCAAACCGAATCCCGCTTTCTCCCGGCAGGACTCGACGCCCTCGGACGGATCGCCGCTTTCTCCTCGGACCTCCTGGATGACGTTCACCAAGAACTCCCAGGCGCAAAGTAAAAACTCCCGAAGAACGGCAAAGGTGAAACCGAACCCGTCGATCATCTTCAGATGTATTCCGAGGCGCGTTTGCGCCCTCTGAAGTCGTGCGGCGATGTCATTGCGTTTGCAGGCTGCTCCCCGGGGACCCCCCGTCCCCCCGCTGACCCCCGGGTCCAGACGGCGTCCGCAGCGGGTCCTCGACGACGTCGGCGGCGGGCTCGCTGGTACTGTCGCAAGTTTGAGATGTACGAGTGTCTTTATTTACGTTCTTATCTGCAACGTTGATCTGGTCCGAGACGCTCCGGCGAAAATAAGGATGCGGAGGAAGGAAACGCGTCAACTAGTGAACGCGGAGACAATCCAGCGTTAAGGGGCCAGATAGACTGCAATCAATGAAAAGGGGACGACGCCGACGTCGTAGTACTGCACCCTCCGTTTGGAAATGGGAGCGCAAAACCTCAACGAGCAGCTTGTGGCAGCTAGCACGTGAGCGAGCGCCAACGGCAGCGGTGGCGGCGGACTTTGCGTCCGTATTGGCTTTTCCGCCCCCCCAATAAATAAAAAAAAAAAACAGCTTGTGTTTGCTTTGCATTCACTGCCTTTTTTTACAAGTTTTTTTTATACATTTGAATCAGAATCAAGAGCAAGAGCACACGCTGGTTGGAGCTAGCTAGCTAGCTAGCTAGCTAACTAGCTAGGAAGTACCCTAAAATCAACAGGAAGTTAATGCAAGTAAAGTTCCCCAAAATGAATCAGAGGTGGACGGACAGCTCATTTCTTTTCCAAACTGAAAGATGATTATTATTTTTTTTCCTTTCATATTTTGGGTCAGCTCCTTCATTGCAGCTAATACGGTCGTGTCGATCAACCGCAGGCCCGTGTGCTTCGTCTCCACCGGGGGGCGTGTCGCGTTGCCCCCCACGGGTCCCCGCCTCCTTCGTGGGGCTCCTCCGCCGCGCGGTGGAAGTGGCTCGCCGGAGCTTGGTGGAGCTCCGCCCCTTCACTCAGGTGAGGTCGTGACAAACGATCCGGTCGACGGCTCGCGGCCGCCTGTGACCTCTGACCTTTCAGGCACGCGGCTACCGACGCGGCGGCTTCGACGTTAGCGACGGACGCTACGCCGCGACGTTGAGTGGCTTTTACCTGTTCACGGCGCGACTCCGCCTACGTCAGTCATGCGACGTCGTCGTCGTCGTCGTCGTCCTCCACGGCTGACCAGTGTTTGTGTGTGTGCGCGCAGAGTCAGGCGAGCGCGTTCACGTTGGCCTCGGCGAGAGCGTGAAGGCGGCCATCTGCATCGAGTCGCTTTGCCGCAGCAAGCTGTGAGTAGAACGCACGCACGCACGCACGCGAGCCGCCGTCACGCCGGCTTGTGAGCGTCTGCCTCGTCTTCTCCTGCAGCTCCATTGAAACGGTGGTGGGCGTGGCCAGCGTGGGCGGAGCCTTCAGCATGACTTTGAGCGGGACGCTCTTCTTACAGGTAACGGCGGACGAAAGCCACGATGCGCATGAGCGCCGTTGCCATTTTGTCTGTGACGCAGGCCGGCGAGTACGCGTCCGTCTACGTGGACAACGCCACCGGCGCCCGCGTCAGCGTCGCGGCCGACTCGTTCTTCTCGGCGACGCCGCTGGCCGTCTGAACTCACGTCGCTTCCCGTTTGGCCGCCGCCGCCGCCGCCCTTTCCCCGATGACGTCGAATCCAAACGGGACCGCGCGCTCGAAAGCACTGAAAAGAATTCCGTCAAACTCAAGAGAAGATACTTCTCCCTCGAGCGTCCAGCCTCGTGTTTGTTCATTTAGTTGTCCGTGCGCTCTTTCCGCGAGCCTTCATCCATCGTAGACACGTCGTCGTCAGCTGTGGGAAATGAATCAAGCGGGCAGGATCGGGTCTTTCATCAGAATTGCACCCGAGGGGCCCTTTTCTTCCTAACGTTCACTTTTCCAAGCGCACGCTACTGACGACCGGCATTGCTCGTGGGACAGCACGGCGGCAGGGGCGTGTCAAGACAACGCGGCGATCTGAGCGGCTACCGTCGGACGAGCGACGGACAGGTCGGAAAGTTCCGTTGTACGCATGTCAAAGAACGTCAACTTTCACGTGAACCAATTCCCAAAGCAACCGCGCGCCGTCCACTTTTTATTCGACGTCATCGGTCGTCGGCTTTCCCGCCCGTGACCCCCCCCCCACTTCCTGTGACGTCACGCCGGCTGAGCGGTCCGGGCGCCGCTCTGCCCCCCCGGCGGCGAGGACGACGACGCCTTTCCCGCGATTCGAGCGGCTCGGCTCGCTAACGTTTCTGTGCGCTCGTTTCAGCCGCGAGCCAAACAAGTCATTAAAACATCAAAACTTGCCATGCGGTGCCAAAGGAAGAGAAGGTGAAGGAAGACACGACTTTTGGCACCATCCAGAAACTTCCGTTGCCCGTTTGGACCAGAAATTGCCGACAGACTTTCTGAGGTCCGCTTCACCGGGGCTAACGACAGCGTTACACTTTGTGTGAAACTTTCCACTTTAGACAGGGACGCAAAAAGAAACCTTGGCAATCAAAAGAATGTGAGTGACATATTTACACAGTAAAACATTTGGTGCAATTTTTATTGAGCAAACGATGGAATTCTTGTGAAGTGGATTTTGCGCAATACTTCAGTTTGGGTAGCACGCGACGCTGCTATCATCGCGTTAGCGGATATTAAAATCTCAGGTGCAATAATTGCGAGCTCAGTCCATGAAAGTCAAAACGTTTCCAGCTCACTCGCGCCAACGTTACGGAAACACGAGAAGAACCGACGACGCTACGACGCGTCCCTGCGCGGCCGGTAGCGGAAGCGCACGTCGCGGTCGGGCCGCAGGACGCCCAAGCCGGCGCGGCCGACGTCGGGCCGGGCGTCGGGTTGCCCCGCTTCCAGCTGCAGGTCGAAGTACAGCACCAGCAGACTCACAAACTGTTTGATCTCGTTGACGGCGAAGAATCGGCCGGGGCAGACGGACGCTCCCGAGCCGAAAGGCATCAGGTAGTAGTGAAGCTTTTGTCCGTTCTTGAAAAATTCAGACTTGCCTGCGAAGCGGTCGAAGCGAAACATCTTGACGGGAACCACAAAAAAAAAAGGAATGAGGAATCGCCAAAGAGTTCGGCCGAGACAGCGCCGCCCACTGGCGGTTAGCGGTACCTGCGGGTCCTCGTAGATGCCGGCGTCCATGTGGACGCTCTGCGGGTACAACGCGACGATGTCGCCCATCCTCACCGGTACGCTGCGCTTGGCGTTCAGACGCAGGGAAAAGTCCTCCTTTGCCACACGGATGTTGATGGACGCCGTCGACAGGCGCAGGCTCTCCTTGATGGCGCTCTCTACGAGGAGCCGCAGGAAGTCACGCAGACGTGGCTGACGGGAAGTTTCAAACCTGCTGGGGGGGGGGGGGGGGCAACGTTCCATTAAAAGCTATTTACCCAGAAGACTCATGTCGTCCAGCTGCCGCGCGCTGAGGGCGACGTCAACGTCGGTCGTGAACTCGGCTTCGCCGCCCTCCGCCGCTCGTCGGACCTCGCGGCTGATGGCGCCCAGCGCCTCCGGCTGCCTCAGGAGGTGGTACGCGACCCAGAAGGCGGCCGGCGCAGTGTTGGCCACCGACGCCCACAACATAGCAAAGTGGTGCGCTGGAAAAGAACAAAATGTTTGACGTCTTCGCTCGCCGACGGGCCTCGGATGCCCCATCCCGTTCATTTTCCGTCGCGCTCGTAGTTTGGAAACCCAAAGCCCGCTTTCAAACCGGTTGGGTCGGGGGCGCCGGAGGCATCCCGGCTGACTTCCGACTTGCCGCCCAATCGCAGGGCGGAGCTGTTTCTAACGCAACTTTGAAACACTAAACCGTAACCCGGTTGGGGATTCTGACGGCTTCCCAGCCGGTCAGGATCAAGTATTCGGCGAGACCACACTGGCAGGGCTTCATCTGCCAATCAAAGCCCAAGCAAGCGGCTGGTAGACGAGGGTCACAAGTGCTTCCGGGACGCGGCTGACTCGCGAGACCTGCTTGGTCGACGTCCCTCAGCGCCGGGTGCCGCTCCAAGATCTCGGCGCGGCGCCTGATGAAGCGCGAGACCCCCTCCCAGCCGGACATCTCCCGCGGCAGGAAGCGGCGGATCAGCTTTTCCCGGACGCCCCCGACGCGGCCCAGCAGCCGGACGGGAACCCCGGCGATGAGCAGCGGGAAGACCTCGTCGAAGCGGGCGAAGTCGGCCCTCAGCGCCGCCGTGTCGGCGTGCCGGAGGCCGTCCGGCGGGCGCCCGTACACCGTGAGGAACGTGGCCTCGAATACGACGCGGACGCAGAAGTCGTAAAGGCCCGCCGTCCTCCAGGCGCCGTCCGGGCGCAGGTGGTCCTGGCGGAACAGCGTCATGAGATTTGCCATCATGCTTTGCGTCAGCGGCGCCAGGTGGTCTCCCCCGAGGAGCCGGAAAGAGCGCCGGATCCGCTCGCCCAGGCCCGGAAAGGTCACTTCCGCGACGGGCGGGTATCCGAAGGCCGGCGGCGCCGCCCGGCCCGCGAACTCGTGGAAGTCCAGCTGGCGGCCGTGCTTGATGACGCCGGGATACATCAGGGGGTCCATGACGAAGGTCATGTAGCGACCTGCCGGACGACGACCTCGCATTAGACGCCGGAAGCGGAATCTGTTCGGTTCGTTCGCTGCACGGAACCGTTCTGGCGCTTTGCCGTCGAGTCGGCCTTCCGTCCCTGAGGTACACGTTCGGCCACGTGCTATGCGTCGTGGACGTTTTAAAAAAAGAAAATAACGACGTTGTCTCCTGGCTCTCTCTCTCTCGTTGGGCAAGCCCCGGACGGTCGGCTTCGGCGGTGGCCGCTGAGCAGCCCCCCCCCCAGTCGCGTTACTTTTTCTGTCAGCGTCTTTGAGTGTCCCGAGAAGCGTTGCACAAGTTGGGCTAACGTGGCTTCATACATTTAACATTAGACGATCGTACGCCCGCTTCTGAATGAACACGAAATCGAATAGCGGATCAGCTCTCGTCGCCGGCGTGACGTGACGGGTGCGCCAACCTCCACGCCAAAATACAAACACCACACGGGCTGATCTGAAGCTGATCTCACTGCGCTCAAAGAGCAAATCATCTCACAAAGTGGTCCAGCGGCGTACCTTCGCTACAAACATTCTTTCCTTCCGCTCCCGCAAGTCGCATTTTTGACTGACGTCGACCCACCTGCGATGTGAACGGTGAAAACGTCTCCAAAGTTCTTCTGCTGCGCCACCAAGAACTTGAGAGCGTCTTTCCTGAACTCCAAAGCTTTGCCCAGGAACGGAATCCAGCCGTTGATCAGGGGAGGTTCTCCCGCACGTCTGCCCCCCCCCCCCGGACGGGAAACAAACAAGAAAACTTCACGTCACCGATGCCAACGACACACACACAACACACTCAAGCGTCTTCATGAATGAAAGAGGATCGAAAAACCTGCGTCGATACCTGCCCGTCTACATTTGAGCCGAGTTTCTCGCAGAGGCAAAAGGACCCGAGAACGGCCCAAGGCCCGGATTTAGCCCGGCCGGCTATTCGGTGTCTGCCAAAGAGACGGTACTGGGGGGCGTCGAGGGTGGGTCTGCTTCGCAACCTTCCAAGTCCTGGCTCGCTCCTCTGTTTCCACGCCGATTCCTCGAGGGGCGAGGAGCGAGGAGGCGGGAGTTGGGGCGACGGAGACCATCCCGGCCTGCGTCGGCGACCTCATTTTGCAGAGACGCCGATGTCGTCGACGTGTCGGAAATGAACCGTTTGCGTGACTAAATTCTTAGCTTGACCGCAAATGCGTCCATTCGGTCGTCAAATCCAAGCAAGTGTCGTTTCGTTTCCACCTCAAAGATTCGCACTTCTACGGGCTCAACTCACACGAGCTCACGTCTACACTGACGGCACCGACGGATAACGCCACGCCAAGGAGATCGCGAGGGTTCAATCCTGAACCCGAAACGCGCTGATGCATCGCTTTTGAACGACGTGCGACCCAATTCATCTCTTAAGCGTTTAAATGAAGGAGATTTTACATCTCGCATGACTCTTGTAAGGAAAAGTTCCTACTAACAGAAATGTCTTGTTCTTTGTTTTGAATGTCCGACTGCTGGAGAAAAACACTTTTGAGTGTTTTGACGTACTTGGCCAATAAAGTGGATTCGGATTCAATGCAAAAACTCAGAAGGCGCTTTTCTTTACTTTTGTGCCGACATTTGATCAACTACGAGACAAACCTTGCCTAAAACAACAAAATCAGAGGGCGAACTTTCCCGTTTGAACTTTTCGCAGGGCAGCTGATTGGAAACAGTCCCCGTGTGTGTGTGTGTGTGTGTGTGGGGGGGGGGGGGGCAACGACACTTCCCTGGATTTAAACAACGTGGAAAACAACTCGAGGTGAGCCCTCATCGCCTGTTTTCGAGAGAGAAATCGTTGGACTCTCTCGAGAGCCGTCCAAGCTAGTGGCGACGATTCCCAGGAATCCCACGAACCTTTCTGGCAGCATCGAAACGTCACGGGAGTGGCGGGGGGCATCCCAAACAAGTGTTGCATTTCTCAGACATAATCGTGAAAAATCAAACAAAAGCCTCGTCTTTTGATTGGGGTTTGTGCTTCCATTGGGCGCGTTGCACGGGAACACGGCAACCATTCCTAAAAGCGCCTCAAGCGAGGAAGAGGACAAAAGCTTTCAACTCTGGTCACTGACCTCTTGCGGCGTCTGAAGAGGAAGACGACCAGGACGAGGACGAGGACGAGGACGATCAGCAGCGCGCACGCCGACGGCGACAACATCTTGGCGCGTGGAACAGGCTGCAACTGTCACTTCCGGTTACCTGCTGGAGGCGCGGTTTAAATCCGCATGGCGAATATTAACCGTTTACATCTTTTCCATCATTCTGGTACCCAGATACACACGTACGTGTTGGGTCCGTCCGTCCGACTTTCGCATTTTTAGTCCGCATTAACCACGATAGCGCCTCCTGCAGTTCGTAACAAGCAATGGCTTCATTGCGTGGGCAAGGACCAACCTAGATCGAAACTAGCCTTCCGCTAAATGTCCGGTTTTGGTTCAAACAAGAACACACAAATGCTGACCCCTGAGGAAGCCGACATAGCTTAGCATGTAGCACAAGAGATTTTCTATTTATTGGCAGCAAGGATGACCAAAAAAAAAAGCTCCTTTCCAACACTTTCGTGCGATCATTCCGATTTAAAAGTTCATACGTGGCAGAAGCGGTGGGCGGGCGTCATCGGCGTTTCCCAATCTTGGACAACATGCACGGGGTGGGGGTCAGTTGTCACATGCTTTCGCCTTCGGATTGGTTGCTTACATTGGGGAAAACAAACAAAACCGCTCCATCGTCCTCGTCCGAGCTTCTGCCGCGTTGTCGTTTCTCTTAAAAAGTGACGAGCCATTAAAAGTTTAGTGCGCAGACAAGTTCTCGCCCGCTTGAGCGATGGTGGGAAGAGGAATTCAAAGTTCCTGTGGCCTAAGCTAGCTAGCGAGGTTATTACAGCAGCTGTCACGCTTAAAGACGACAATGCACTAAGTACGCCATTTTGGACATCCGGCGCGCCCGCCTGCCCGCCCGCCCGCCGCCTTTCCGCATTTCTACTTTACACCTGCTCCTCTTCCAAAAGTTCAACGCGGAATCCCATCTCCAGGTCACCCGACCGCCCCTCACGAGGACTTGGGAGGACATCCGGCGTGGACAAACGTGTCCCGGCTGTCCACGACGCGTGGGGGTGGGCGTGTCTCTGTCTGTGTGTCTGTGCTTTTGTTCTACGCGTTGTGTTTGTGTGTGTTGCGATGTCGCGATGCCCATCGTCGGCGTCCGGCCGGCTCGCCTTCGGCGGAGGCGGCCGCGGGTGGAGTTTCATCCTGGTGTTTTGGGGGGCGGGGGGTGTCGCGCCCCCCGCCCCCTCCGAGCGTCCACCGTGTGTCAATGGCCGCTGGTGCTTGTCAAAGTGTTGTCGTGGCGATGTGGCGCGGGTCAGTGCGGCGGGTTCATGGCTCCGTGACCTCGCTGCTGTTTCTGCTTCTGCTGCAAGAGGAGCTGCTCCAGCGCCGACGGGCCGGGCTGCATCATGGAACTGGACCAGATTGACTTAACAAAGCAAACAAAAACACACGCCAGCAGAGATTAGCAGAGCGCTCGCCGACCGGCTGCCACGCGACGGCAACGTGACATCTTCATGGGGAAAAAAAGAAATCCACCGCAAGAAAGACGTTTACGACGAAAAGCTATTCTTCCGATCACCGCAATGAAAAAAAAAAAAAAAAAAGTCCGTAAAAAATTCCTCGGAGTTCGGCCCGATTATCGGGAGTCCGAACGCCCGAGCAAAGCTGAACCCGTTTCGAACGGGAGTCGAGCGAGCGGGCGGTCTTGGTGTCGGCACGCACATTCGTGAGCGCTTCGACATTGAACAAAAATAAGATATGATCATCATCATCATTTCCGGTATTTCAATGGATGGATCCGTGAGAATGATTGACAGCTCCCTTTTGACCAATCAGTGATTGGTCAATTTTCTGAACTCCGCCCATGCTTCCCACAGCCGCCATCTTTTACCCACGTGGTTAAAGTCGATCCTACTGTGATTACTCAAAGCCTCTGAATTGCAAGTGCATCGTCCTGGGAAACACGGCGCTTCCGTGTGGTTGGGGAACGCGGAACGGAGACCAGCGCCATCCAGAGACGTATCTGATGCGCTTTCCCAGCCCAAAAGGTCATTTAGATCAATGCAAACGGTGGATTGAGGCTCGTGGCCGACCTCACGACCGTCCGAGATAAATCAGCACAAAGTCGTCCGTTCCAAGGTTAAGTTATTCAAATAGTCGGTGTAACGCCTGGAGAGGAAGGAGGAAGCTCGACCCCCCCGCCCCCCCGCACCTCAGCTCGGCTCTCGAGCGTTCTTGTCCATGATCAAACACATCACCTGAGTACAAATATTTTGGGCCTACATTTACGTGTACGGTGCGGACGTTCCGACGGATAGGGGACGCGCATTCTGCCAGAACTTTTAAAGAAATTAATTATGAACGCAGATACTTCGAATGGCAACGTAAAACTGCAAACCTGCCCTGCTTTGGGTGTGAGCAATACGCATCGGACATCTTATTGCATTCGATGTCCAACATGAGCTTATGAGGTGGTTGATTCTTTCGCGCGGACGTACAGCCCTGCACTATTTGCTTGACTTTTTTGGACCACTATTGGCCACTCATGTGCTCCATTTGCACCACTGACAAGGTTCCAGACTGTCGGGGTACTAGTAGAAAAAAACATTAAACTGCATTCATTTTATGAAGTGTGTCCGCTATCTGCGAGATGGTTACTTCACCAGAACTTTGCTTTAGTCGTCATTTCAAACTGTTGTCAAATGCTGGAGGACCGACTGTTAAAAAAAAAAAACAAACAAACCTAAAACACTGGCAGCCGTGGATCTCCTGTGATACTGTGTTTCTAGATCTCAAAGTATTTTCTTGTCGTACGACGACGGCTCCAACTACCAAAGACAAATTCCTTATGTGTATTTTGTCGATAGCGTGGTGTGCCGTTGACGTTTTGGAAGAAAGAATAGTCGCCAGGTGGTCAAGTGGGGCTGTTTTGCAGTCAAACTATCACAAATGTCCTGATGATCAAATAGTATCGGTGGCGCTTCCAAACGAGAGGACCGACGGCCGCAGTTTGGGGATCGTCGGCAGGTCAGTCGCCCGAACGGAGTACGGAAGAGACCGAGTCCACCTACCTTGAAGCTGTCCAGCAGCACGCTGGAGGACGACTCTTCCATAGGGGACTCCTGATTGGTCCAGGAGCTTCCGCCGGGCGGGCCTTGATGCCAGCCCGCGTCCGAAGCGGCCGGCAGGTAGTCCAAGCCGAAGCCGCTCACGCCGCCTGATGGACACGCCAACACAGCAACGTGACTCGCGGTCGGCAACCGGGCCTCGGCGGGTGACCCCTCCCCCGAAAATTACAAAACGCAGATTGACAAGATATTTTGCGAGCGCACCGGTCTTGTCGGCCTTCCAGCGGTCGAGCGTTCTGCGCTCGCGACTGTCTGGCGTGCCGATAGGCCCGAAGTTGGAGAAGGGCGCGGTGGCGACGGCGTGGGTGGGCGGGGAAGATGGCAGGCTGCTGGGATTGGACGAGTGAGGGGATTGGCTGGCCGGGGTGGAGTGATCTGCCAATCAGAGAGCGACTCGTCAACCGGCGGGACGCAGGGTGGGTCTGCGGGCCGGCGGGGCGCACCTGAGCTCGCGGGCAGCGAGGGGGACCACGGCGTCCACTCGAACAGGGAGTACAGCGACGTCTCCTGGTGCATCATGGGAGCGTCGCATTTGGAGGCCGACGCCACCTTCTTGCCGTACGCCTGACTGAAGATGCTGTTCTGGTGGTACTCCTGACACGCACAAGTACACACAATGATGCTCAGAATCTTGGGACTGACCCGTATGGTGAATGTGGTCTGCGGGGTCCCTTTAATGATTTGCGACATGAGGAAAAACTGATGGTTGGCGTGATTGTGGATTTTTTTTTGGGGGGGGGGGGTGAATCCAGGACTGAATATTGGTCCAAACAGTCATGTCGGTACAATTCCTTTGAACATTACATCCATCTGAATAAAGTTGTTTTTTGCAACTTATTATATGTATAAAAGCATCATGTTGTAGTGGATTAAAATAATGTGGCCACCATCTTTGTGCAACGTTCTCAAAAACATGAAGGTGCGCTTCAAAGGACACCGAAATCCCCCCGAACAAATAAATTCACAGGAATGACGTGCGGGGGCCTCGCCATTTTGACGCATCGAGGTCTTGGAATTTTGGAGTTATGAATGAAGCCCGCCCCGCTCCCTTGAGAAGCTGATGAAATGAACCGGTGGAAAAAGCATATTTCTAATTGATACTCAGCTTTTCTCCAGGCCACATTCCACAAAACCCATCCCCAAAAGGCCCGTTTTGAAGAACGCAAAACCCGCGGTCCTGCCGTGTTGTCCTGGTGTTGCACATGCTCATGAAATGTGCTTTTTCAGAATAAAACCTAGAAAGTCAACCTGGGGCCTCCTGCACTTTTGTACTACGTTTTACTGCTGCCGTCTGCTACCTCGTGAGCTGTGTGCGAATTGTCAACCAACGGCAGTTTCGAGAGGGTGACGGGAGGCGGGGCTAACCTGCACGGGCAGGGCGGTCACGGGCAAGATCGAAGACGACTGGCCGAGCGCCTCGGGGCCGCCGTCCGCCTGTCTGCTGTGATTGGGCAGCTGGGGATGAAGAAGACAACGCTATGAAGAACGACGGCGTTGCCCGCCCGGGTGTAGGATCAGCGACAGGAACAGGACTACGTACAAACATGTTTGGTCCAGGAAGCGAGCTAAGAGGAGCGGACAGAGCCTGGAAGAAATCGGGAGGCTTAGAAAAGAGCAGCTCGTCCTCCTCCTCCAGATGGGCCAGAGATTTGAAGAGGTCGGGAGGGAGAAGAGGCGAGCTTTTGCTGTCCTGAGCAGCCAAGAGAGAGCGAGTGTGTGTGGGGGGGGGGGGGGGGGGAGAGAGAGAAGATAGAGTGGGGGGAGGGAGGGAGGGAGGGAGGGAGGGAGGGAGGGGGGGGAAACAGCGACACGCAGAGGAAGTGAAAGCGGCCGGTCAGCACGAGTCACTCGCATGCCGGACGGAGCCCGACCCCAAGCAAGCAATCCAAAGCCCAGTTGGCCCGAAACCCAAACCCTTGTCGGGATCCAAAGACACCGGACACCCGTCCGTCTTGCAGGACTACCTTCAAAGCCTCGAAACCCCACTCGGAAAGCCCAAATCAGCCCGGGTGTGGCGAGAGAGTTTGCCAGTGGAGAAGCGCTCACGTCAAAATGGGATCCCCTGGGCCCGGCCGGGTCGTGCTCGGGAGGCGGGGCCCTCTTCATCCTGTCGTCCGCAGCCCTGAAGGAGGAGGGGTCCCAGTAGGGCGGGAACTTCATCTTCTTGTCCACGGCGGAGGCGTGCGGCGCCGCCATCTGCTGCTCGTACACTTTGACGGCGTCCTGCGGCGCCAAGTAGAAGGTTTGCGGCTTCAGGGACTGGATGTGAACCGACGCCGGGAGTTTCTGGAGCACCGCCTGACTCGGACTCCACAATTGCGGATCCTGCAGGAAGGCCTGCCGAACAAATAAACAATCATTCGGATTTCAAGGGCTGAAGTATGAAAACGCTTTGGGATCAAAAAAAAAAAAAAATATGAACAACAAATCTCATACCTCAATTCAAACATTTCACTTTTTGTGTCACCGTGAAAGTCCACCATTCGAATCGCGACTCCCCACTTTTGGATAACGAGGGGTGTCAAACTTTTTGAGCCATTTCTGGACTTGATTATGTTGCAGCAAGAACTGAATTTCAAATGCTGAACGTGAAGAACGGCGTTACGAAAAGTGAATTTGAGACATTGCGTGTACAAACGCAACCTGAATAGCATCCATTTATTCTGGATCATTTTCAGATTCAGTTCTATAAATTCTATTTCAAATTGGGTCTGTCGGAACAGAGATTGACGGTCGATCGGCACTTCCGTATTTGGGCCCCTCCGGAGAGTCCGCCGGCTCCAGGATTTGAAACTTTATGCATCATGTGGTCAAAACGAGAGAAAACTGTGGCAATTCTTTTAGCTATTAGCGCCAACCGATTTTTGTTTTTAAGGAAAAATTTTATTCTTCCTCGGCACTCGACCTGCCGCCGGACTGACCTGCTGCAGGCGAGGCGGACTCTTGGCCATCCCGACCTGCTGGACGGGCTTGGCGGGCGACGTCGCCTGCAGCTGGGAGGGGGGCTGCTGCTGGCCCGGTCCCGACGGCCTCTGCTGACTATACGGGATGTGGGACTGCTTCCCGCCGCCGCCGGCCACCTGCGAGCCCGCCTGCGCCTGCAGGAAGGGGCCTGGCACCGACACTCCCGTGGAAAAGGCGAAGCCCGGATTCACCTGCAGGCCCGGGAACGCCACCGGGGGAGGGATGACGAAGGCGGACGGAGGGAAGCCTGGAAAAAGGCCGCACCGGCGCTCACAAAGCCGCATGTGCGCGTGTGGCGTGCGTGTGGCGTGCGCGGACCTGGGCGACTCGGCAGCGGCGGAAAGGCTCCGGGGTGGTGGATCGGGATGAACTGCGAAGAGCACGTGCCGGCTTGACTTTGGGAAGCGGGAGTCTTCTTGGCCTCTGACACCGGAGTCTTCCTCAGTTCCGCCTGACCTTTCACCTGAGAAGATAAGGGGGGGGGGGGGGGGAGGGGGGGGGGGCGAGACGCAGAGAAGAGCGAAGAGGAGGACATGGAGATGGTGGTGAGCAAAAAGACAAAAGGGCAGGAGAAATGGCTTCTTGAAGCTGCACTTTTTTGGGGCGTTTACCGGCTTCCCGGCATCGGGAGCTTTCTCCTGAGCAGCTTTCTTGTTCTCGCACTTCCTTTTGCCGTCCCTCTTCAGCTCGCTTTTCCCCGCCGTCCCGTTTCCTTTGGCCAAGTCCCGGCGCTCCTTTACGGCGTCCTTCTGCTGAAGCCCGTGGCCGGCAGGCTCTCGGATCTGCTCCCGCGGCTTGATGTTTTCCTTGAACGTGACAACGGGCCGCTCGGCGCCGTCCGACCACGAACCGGGAGCTTTGCCCGCCGAAAGCACCGACTTGAGGCCGGCGTTGCCGCTCTCGCCGAGCCCCTGCTCGCCGTTGGACGCCTCCTGGAGCACGGACGGCTCCTTCTCTGCCGGCTCTTCGATGGCCTGTTCGGGAATGTCGCTGATGAAAAGGAGCAGGCCGTCCTCGCCGGCGTGACATTGGATGAGCCTGCGGGAGAGGGGCGGGGTCACTTCACCGTCACGTTGCAATAAAGTCCCAAGTTACTGTCGGGGGGGGGGGGGGGGGGGGTCATCAAGCAAGTCAAGCCGGGTCAGGTCCATCGATGGTGCTCACTCAACACCATATTGTAAATATGTACTCGTTATCGGTACTCGCACATTCACAATCTCGCTTTTTGGGAGGAAGTGGCTTGGCCGTCCCAGGCGCCTCAGCAGCATTGGGCTCTGCTGGCCATTTCCAGCCTGGCAGAGGAGTACAAGTGGAAATGATGCTACTGGATCCCAGCGAGCCGCTGGTAGCCCAGACCCCCCCCCCCCCCCCCATTGTGGCCACCGGCAAAGGCAGCGCTCAGACACAAGGACGTCTTTGGCCGTTACACCTGGCGGCGCAACCGAGTGCTCAAGCGTCTCGCTGGTGTTCTGGAGAGCCAGGAGATGAGGGTGAACGCCCTCCCACCCTTGTCAGCCAACTGGCAACCGAGGCCGTTTGTTCGGGAGTCAAACCGGCCGCGCCAACGAGCCACCGGACGACGGACAGCTGAGCAGCGCACGAGAGCGGAAGCTGCTGGCAGACCTGGACAAGGAGCGCCGCTTTCCATCGGAGAGTGCAACGACCGGATCAAGTGGTTTGGTCTGCCTCTCTCAAGCTCGTCTACATCATCGAGCTCGCAGTGCCCCGGGAGGGGGCAGTCGAGGAGGCGCATGAGCGGAAGCGGCGGCCGAAGTGCAACAGCGAGGCTGGAGAGCAGAAGTACGCCCGGTGGAAGTTGGCTGCACAAGGTTTATGATAGCCTGCGCGACATCCAGGCCAAAGACCCCGATTGGGCCTCCGGGAGAACTGACTCGGGACAACGCTGAACCCTCTCGAGAGTGTCGCGGGCCTATCAGCGAAAACCCTTGCTGAGGGAAGGAAGCTCACTTGAGAACCCGTAGGGCGCTATCACTTATTTGAACATCCCACAGAGCCTCATCGGAGCCGAAATATGCATGAATAGAGGCATATTAACATCTAGTGCTAGATAAGACATCCTTCAATTGTCTTGTGATTTTAGAGAGAGGCATGAAGTTGGATATTGTGCACAGCTGTCGCGCTTTGATTTGCAAACCTCGTAAGTGGCCGTTCTCTTCTCTCAATCTTTTTCAAAAACATTCATGTGTCGTATTCTGATTAGATTTACTGTGTACAACGCTCAGTTCCAGCCGCAGTTGTTTAAGCGTCGTAATCGGTCGAGTTGCCTTTGGGCTTAAGTGAGTCCGAACGGCAGCAGTCCTCCTCCATCGGCTCACCCTGGCTGGTTGTCGGCGATCCACTTCCCCAGCGCCACCAGCCTCTGGTGACGCGTGCGCAGCAGAAGCACGTCGCGGTCGACCGGAACGCTCTGGTGGCCTTTGGTGAAGTCCACTGACCTGAAAAGGTGAGAGGTCACAAAGGGAAGCGAGCGGCCTTCCTGCCGGCAAGAACGCGGCCGTCCAAAAACGCTACCTGAGAGCCGGACGGAGAGCCAGGAAGCCCTGAAGCTCGAACTCCTCCGGCAGCGGCGTCACTGACGCAAGAGAAGAAAAATTCCACTAAAGTCACTCACTACCACCATGCGTGAAATAGCAAAGACTTGGCGGCAGCCTCAAATGCATCTGGACTGCAATCGGACGAGTCCGCAATTGAGAGCGATCCCGAACCGGACATACAATCATCTCCACAAGTATTGGAACGGAAAGGTCGATTTCCTTTGGTTTTCCTGGACACTGAACACATCCGGATTTGCCAACAGAAGGTCAATGTACGACAACAGTGCAGAACTGCGGCGTTTATTTCATGGGATTGACATTGAGATGCGGTTCGAGCAACTTTTGATTGAAGCCAGGCACTTTTCAACCGAGCAAAAATATTTGGCATATTGAGTAACCCTGCATACTTTGCTTTTAGCGCAGACCAGAATTACTTGACCAAAACTAAAGTGTACGGTGGAGGTGTCTTTAATTGTTGCTCCAAGAGCGACAGAAAGAAGGTCATGAAGCTAAGCTGGAACGGAGAGCGCGGGTGGGACAGAGCCAAGATGGGCTAGGTGGGGTCTCGACAATCCATTGTGAAAGACAATGCGTGTAAACCCTGACCCGAACTCTAAATACACGACTAAAGTCTAAAAGTCCAGAACGACTACCTGAGTGCGTGGAGACGTGCTGGTCTTTGGGCTGGAAGCTGTTGAGAATGGAGACCAGCCAGGGCCAGACACTGCAGGACAGGAAGTCAGCAAAACGACAGGAAGCGAGCACCTGTCCGCGGCGTGGGCGGACACCCGCAAACGAGGACTTACTGCTGCCTTTGGTCCACGGCGGCCTCGCCGAACACGCCGGGCTTCAGGCGGAGCCAGTCCAGAGAAACTTTGATGGCCGGCAGAGGACACTCTCCCGCCACTTCCTCCTCGTCACGGTTCTTGTTGAGCAGAACCCGGCTGCACATGAGGCCGAGGAAGGACACTGGGAAGACAGGAAGTCTGGTCAAGGCCAGCGAGCGCCACCTAAACTGGTCAGAAATCTTACCCCTTGAGACATTTGTCTCTTCCTGGTTTTGATTTTGAAAGCGTATGTTTCCGCTTTGCAGATATTTTCAAAGTAACGACTACCGTTTGTTCAAAGATAACTTCATCAACGAATTTGACATCAGTAATAATCGTAATCAGAATTACACTGTCTTTATTTTGCCAACTGTGTCAAAAACAAAAGGAATTTTTCTCCAGTACTGTAGTTGGAGCGACAGACAGAAGAAATTGTCGAGACGCAAAGACATTGCGAGCCCCTCCCTGAGCCGTCGCCTAAGCTTGGTCTCCCGGTGATCCCAGGAGCTAAGTTGTCTGGGGCTTCAGGCCCCAGGTAGGGTCACCAGTGGCGTGAGGGACCAGGAGAGGTGCAGGGTACCATAATGGCTGTTAGGTCCCTGTAAAACCGGTGTCAAGAGTTTGATCCGCGTCGCCAGCAGTAAGTCGGGCTCGTTTCCGCTGAGAGTTGGACTCTGCCAAGGCTGCCCTTTCTGCTCAGAACTTTTATGGACAGACTTTCTGGGTATAAGCGAGATGTAGACGGGGTCCGGTTTGGTGGCCTCAGTAGTCCGTATCTGCTTTTTTGCAGATCGTGTGATCTCGCCGGCTTCATCAAGCCGCGATCTCCACTGTCACCGGAGCGGTTCGCAGCAGCGTGTGAAGCGGCCGGGATGAGAATCGGCAGCTCCGCGTCCGAGACTGCGGTCCACAGTCGGAAAAGGGTGATGCGGCCTCTTCTGGTCAGGCATGAGATCCTGTCCCGAGTGGACGAGTTCAAGTGTCTTGGAGAGAGAGAAGAATGTAGCCGGAGATTGACAGGCGGACCGGTGCAGCATCTGCAGCGATGGGGACTTTGTATCGGACTGTTGTGGGAAAGAAGGAGCTAAGTCAAAAATCTGAAACTCTCCTCGATCTACGTTCCTACCCTCACCAAATGGTCACGCGTTGCGGGTCGGGGTCGTTACCGAAAGAACAAGATCTCAGATAGACGCCACGCAGCCACAGGTAGAACGTCCAAACTCCACACGGATTCGAACCCGGGTCCTCGACGCTCTAACCAGCTGCGTCCGCCTCCATTCGGTATACTGACGACGGGGCAGACTCACGTTCTGGACACGCTTCCGTGAAGGTGCAATTTGGGATTGCACTTTGTAATAGCACATTCCTTACACTTTTTGGGTACATTTCTGTTTGGAATTATGAGCTTTCATACATTCTGATTTATTTGGAGCTGAAAATGTAAATAGTTTGTCAAAAGGATTTTAATCCTAATGAAAATAATGACTATTACTTCGGCCATACTCACACGCAGGCCTAGACACCACTCAGGAAAAAGCTGACCTTTCAACCCCCCCCCCCCGCGTATCTCGGGTCCTTACTGAAAAGACCGAGGAGCTGGAACCAGCTGACCGTCTGCTGACCGTCGGCTGGCGTCTCTCGGAGGTGGTGAAGCTCAAACAGGTTGATGACTGTGATGTGGACCAACTGCTGCGAGCTGAAGGCCTTCTGCAACATCAGCCTCTGCACGTGCAAGCGCGCACACATCAGCGCCCCCTCGGGAACGCGCACCGGTCCGGCCGGCGTACGGCGTCCGGCCTACCTGGAATTGCTCCTCCAGACGTTCCCTCAGAGCGTCCAGCTGCTCCACGCTCTTACTCAGGTACACGTGGCCGTGGAACTTGATGAAGGCCTTGACGAAGTCGGACACGCTCCACTTGCCTCGCGCCTCCTCGCGGCTAAAGAAATGCGACACCGGAGGCACGGGGCTAATGATTTGGGTTTTTTTCGGGGGAGAAAACTATTCAGACTGATTAACTTTATTGATTTTTTTCAAAACAAAGATACTTGACAACATCTGATTTTACTTTGGAAAATGATGAGCAATATTTTGGCAAATTTTGACCTCAATCATCCTGGAGATCTTTTGTCGAAGACGCAAGTAATGGCCGTCCCCAGCAAATTTGGAATTTCTTTACCTCTCCAGCGCCTTGGACAGCGCCTTCTGCAGGTTGGTGGAGGCGGCGGGGAAGGGGAACTTGACGGCGATGCTGCGGCAGTAGTAGAAGATGGTAGTTAGATGGTCTCCTTTGGAGGACGCCAGGATGGCCAGCTGGTTGTACGGCTGACCTGAAACACGCAAAAATAAATCGCTGCATATTTATATCTCAGAGCTCGTTAACTTTGAAGTTATCCTGGAAGCTAATGTTGGGTTTCCTTGGCTTTCGGCCATTTTAGAGGGAAGAGTCGAGCTAACAAAAGGAAACAAAACCTCATTTTCGTTCCAGATCGTTTTTAAAAAAAATAAACAGCTGAAACTAAGCGCTGTACCAAACTCAAAATATGAATCGTGTGAATATGAAAAAAAAAAAAAACACCAAGAAGAAGAAACACTCCTGCAGCCCCCGCCTAGCGTCACATTCGTCGGTCTCGCAGCGAGGACTCACCGTTGGACGGGACCAGCTGCGCGGCGTGTCGGTAGTACGACTCGGCCTGGCTGGTCTGGTTGCGGTAGCGCGCTGAAAGCAGCAAAAGATCACAGGACGTCAAGGCGTCGTCTTCGTCGGCACCGGGCCTCGTTTGGCTCCTCGCCCTCACCGATGTCGCCCAGGTGCACCAGGCAGTGCTGGCAGATGTACGAGCACGAGCTGGGCTGCGGAGTCACGATGCCGCCGACGGCGTTCTGCCTGTTGCTGATAACGCCGAGCCGAGAAGACTTGACGCGGCACGGCAGGTCGACGTTGAAGACGCTGCACAGCTCCTGTAACAGCTGCGCACGGCCGCCACGTCACGTGACACCACGGCGCGCAAAACGCAGGCAGACGCCGCCCACGCGGCGCCACTCATCGCTCGCTTCAAGTCGAGCGGCGACATGCTGGGCGGACATTTCACTGGCGTCGCTGCATCGTGTGCGTTAGCGTCGGTTGTCGGAAGAGTTACACTTATCGCTTAGGGGCGTTCGCCGTTACGAGTTAGCATTCAGATTGAGGACCATCATGTGAGGGGGGTTAGGAAGTTAAAAAGGATTTCAAGTGCGGGCGAGGGGTGAAACTATAAAGGAAAACATTATTCATATCATATGCTGTGATTTTCGTACACCAAATTGAGATACCAGAGTATTGGCACACCTGCCTTGACGCAGATTGACATCCCATTTTTGTAATCAACCCGTTGCCGTTCTAACAGCTTCAAATCTTCTGGGAAGCTTTTCCACAAGGCTTAAGAGTGCGTTTATGGGATTTTCAGAAGCACAGCAAAGTTGTGTTGGAAAAATGTAAAAAAATATATAGATATATTGGCCCCTGAACTCTCGTGAAAGGAGCTCTGAACGTGTCAGCGTTGCGCGAGACTTTGGACAGCCAAACAGGTTGGGGATTCCCACTTCCTGTTCCGAGACGCAATCGGTTGTCCATGACATGACGTGCACACGGACAGCGGCGCACGTTTGGCCCGGCCCGTGGCTCACCTGAGTGTAGAAACCGCTGGCCGCCTCCAGGAACAAGGACAGGTTGGCCTGCACTTCGCTGCGGTTGGGGTTGGCCCGGTTCTTGGCCTGGCTCTGCAAGGTGGTGATCTGGTTCTTGAAGGCGTGGTTCCACCTGTAAGGACACGCGGACCAGTTGCGGTCACGAGCGTCCGGGGAGCCGCGTCGCGAGGTCGAGAGACGGTCGTCGCTTACAGGTCCTGCTCCACCTTCTTGTCCAGAGCGTACTCCAGGTCTGTCACCAGCATCTTCTGGTACAGGTCCTGCAGAGCCTGGCGTGACGTCCACGCCTCGGCCGCCGCCAGCTTAGAGTCTGCGCCGCGCGCCCGCACACACGCACGCACACACACACACACACGTGTCGATCAATACTTGTCCGTGAAAACAGGCCTGTTCGGGCAGATAAGTCAATTTTGTCAGTAACCATGACGACCAGACCATCTCACACTTGGAAGTCATGAATTTCCCTGATGTGATCCACATGATCATGATGATTATTTGATTGAAAAATTCTGTTTTCTGAATAAGTCATGACTATGATTTGACATTATCGTGCCATGTTGATCATTAAGTATTCTCATATATTCTCTCGTACCCGGGATGATTATTATTTCCTTTAAAAATGAAATAGCGTGTCCCTAATCAGGATAAGCGGCACAGAAAACAAATGGCTGGATGCGAGAATAGTCTGTTCCCATGGCAATAACTTTTGTACATTAAAAGTCGTGAGTGTGATGATGTGAAACTTTTTACCATTTCATAATCTGCTCACGTATCTCATACACGTGATCATTAGAATTGACATGATAACAAGCTTAAAAACAAATTGACAATTATTCAACCGAATAGTGCGCTCAGTTACCACGGTAACGGGTTCGATTTTCAAACAGACACAAGCATCACTTATTACGTTGTGCTAATAGTGACAATTTTTATTGCATGAAATCATCGAACGAACGCGTGTTCTTGTTCTGTTACCATGGTAACCAGGTTTGTGCACTAAAACTCTCTAACACTCAGTAATAACTCTAATTCTTCACTGTAGTCCAATGTACCTTGTTAAAATGGTAAATGAGCTTTTAATCATTTCATACGCTCCTTAAAAATGAAGTAAAGCTGAAGTCGCTCACCGATCATGTCCGCCTTCAGGGCTTCTGCCTGCCTGCTCGACAACACAACAACTGGTTAGACAACAGCCACACAACACACGCACACGTCACGGTCTCGGATGACGACGGCGGCTAATCGTCACGGTGACGACAAAAATCTTTTGCGGCGACCAGATTGCGTCAGCAGCTTGCCAATCATGACCAGACGCGCGTGACGTCACACAATCGTGTAGGTGAACCAAAATGTTAGCAGAAAGCTAAAGCTACATAGCTTCGCGGACAAGTGACATCTATGCGTGGCGGGGAAAAACAATGACATTTATGTCACTTATAAATACGCTAACTAACGATTTAATGAAAGTGAGCTTTGAAGGCATATTTTCGCGACGATATGTTAGGACGCAGGTGACTTCAGACGAAGGCAGAGATTGTTGACGTACGAAGCTAGCCGGTCTGCGCTAGCTTTAGCACGCCTCGAAAACAATAGCAAGCGTCGAGTTCAAAGGTGACTTTCGGCAGGTCGTCGTCGCGCGGGACCAAAGGCAGCAGGCGTGAGTGACCCACCGTAAAAAGTGCGCGCAGAGGCTCATGGTGGCGGCTCGCCCGCGTTCAGGCTACGACGAGCTCACGGGCTAAGTCCGCTAACGCCGCCGCCATATTGTTGCTTCCTGTCTGCCTGCGGAGTGGTGGCGGGAGGGGAGGGGAGGGGAGGGGCCGGGACGGTGGCTGGGCAGCTTCGGTACCTTCCGGGAACATTCGGCTCAGGAACCGCCGGAACAAAAAAAAAAAAAAAAACAACAACCCGCAACATACTTTGATGGTTTCGCATCATCGACATCACGTAAACGTCGACCTGTTCCTCACATCTAAGACAAACTTGAGCGAGTTAACATGAACGATGAACACTGACGAGTCAGGTGATCCATTTATTTATTCATTATGACGCGTTATTAATTGAGGACACCTTTCACGCTCGCTCTCTTGGAGGCGGTGACGTCACTTCCTCCAGCATCCTGCCGCAGACTCTGCGACCTCGCCTCTCTCTCTCTCTCTCTCTCGCCTCTGTCTCTCTGCGTCGTCCCCGAGCATCCCAGAACCGGGACCAGGACGTCGAGCCGAGCCGCTATGCCAGAAACGACCAAAAGTCACGTGATCCTGCTGTCGTGCGGCAGCTTCAATCCCATCACCAAGGGACACGTCCATATGTTCGGTGAGTGTTCGCGTGGGACTCGGGGAAGGCGACTTGTGACGTCACTGCCCCGGTTTGACGTGGGTCTGGGCGCGATCGTCGGTGCCTTCTCTTGCTCCTCTTTGCTTTGTTGTCTCGTTAGGTAGGCCGTCAAATCATGTCGCTGTGAATCAGCCGCCATGTCGCAAACAACGAGAGCATCTCCATCAAACACGCAACACCAGCAAGCCTTCATTTTGTGTGACTCGTCAATTTTTTTTTTTAACCCCTCCCCCCACCACCGCTTCAGTATTTCTCAAGCGACGGCCACGATCACATCCGCGCCTCCGCCTCGAAGTCGCACAAGTCCCGTCGTCGCCGGGTTACGAGCAAGCTTTGACGTCTCCGACGGCTCCCAACTGCCAGAGGCGTGTTTTTGACATACATAATAGATACATTTCGATGATTTGGATTCCGACGTTGCGCTCCAAAGTCCTCATTCGATGAGACGTTCAAGAAAAACAAACCCCAAAACGGCACATTCATTAGCAAATTCTCTGCGTGAAGGTTTCTTCTCTCCTTAAAAAATGCTTTCGACTGCCAAATTGTGCGAATTCCACATTTTTTTTTTCCCCACACGAGCGATATGTCTGAGCGACTTCACCATTTTATTCATTTATTTCATAGCTCTCCAAAATCATTCCACCATCGAGTCCGCAGCGTCTCAATTCAGCTTCATCTTTTCTGCGAGTAGCAGTATGATTAGTATTGTGATTATTATTCACGTGTGGCTCCTTTTATTTGGAACATGAAAACAAATGACAACAAAGCCAACAACAATGACTGAAATCCAGTCAGCTGTTCAAAAACAAAACAAGCAAGCACGTTGAAGCGGGGGGCGGGGCTTGCTTGCCCGGAAAGGCCGTCGGGCCCTCCCCTGCCTTGCTGCTTTTTTGCCTTTTGTGTTTCTTGAAAATGTCAAGCATTCTGTTTCCTGAAATGTGAAATTGTTTTGTTTTTGGCCAGTTTTCAAAAAGACGAAACAAATGCCCGGATTGGCCTTCGATGGCGGATATCAAATATTTAGTACGGTTGCGAAGGAAGGACGCGAAAGGAAAGGGTCCGGGGTGCCGGAGAAATGGGCCCCTCCCTTTCCAGAAATGTGAACGGTTTTCTGAAACGTTAGAGCGGTTCACAATTCAGGCCAGTTATTCGGCCTCCGTGACACAACATGAACAATGTCGAAATTCTTAACAACGTAGGTGTCATCTTTGTAAATTGACGTCACTGTAAATCAATCAAAACGCGCAAGACGGCCTCGCCCAAATCATTGTTGTCCACCTTTTACGATCACAGATGGACAATTTTCTTTTTTGCATGTGAAGAAAAGGCAAAGGAGTACCTGCACAAAACGGGACGCTTCATCGTGATCGGAGGGATCATTTCGCCGGTCCACGACTCTTATGGGAAACCTGTGAGTCCCACCCCGTCCCCCCACGCCCCCCTAATCATCATCATCGTCAGGATTACGCGTTTTGTGTTTGCGCGTCCGCAGGGTCTGGTGTCCAGCAGGCACCGTCTGACCATGTGTCAACTGGCCGTGCGCTCGTCCGACTGGATCAGGTGAGTCGTGGGACGGGGACGGGGACGGGGGCGCGTCTTGACGTGCGTCCTGTGGTTGCAGGGTGGACCCCTGGGAATGTTACCAGGACACCTGGCAGACCACCTGCAGCGTCCTGGAGCACCACCGAGACCTCATGAAGGTGATTTGAAACGAGCACTTTGGCAGTTGGCGCTCGGAGACGCGTCCGTCGCCCCCAACCTTGCCGTTGTTGCTCGTTGGCGAGCTTTTTGCGAGAAGGAGCCGGCGCGCAACGGAGACGCGGGAAGCCCGTCGGCCGCCGTCTCGACCTCGCGCACGGCGACCCTGAGCAGTCGCTCGAGCGCGATCGTAGAACGGCCTTGCTCGTGCTCGTGCTCGCGGTGATTTTTGTCCTTCTAGAGGGTGACGGGCTGCATTTTGTCAAACGTCAACACGCCCTCGTCGACCCCCGTCATCGGTCAGCCGCAGACCCGGGCCCCGCCCGTTTACCAGAATCACAACAACCTCAATCACAAGGCCGCTTCGGGTAGGTGTTGCGGGGCCGGGGTTAGCGCCGCTCGACCTCTTGAGGAGGAGGATGACAAATGAGTGTTTGTTGCAGTCAAACTTTGGGGGAAGCTGAGCGAGAGTTTGGGCAAAGTTTGCTGCGTGCGTCCTCACATGGACCGCTTCACCTTCATCGGTGAGTCCCCGCACACCATCCGGCGAGCAAATTTAAGTGCGTGCGTGCGTGCGTGCTGCCGCTGACCATGGCCTTCCTTGCGTCAGATGAAAACGCCAACTTGGGGCCCACCATGACGTACGAGGAGATCGGTGAGGGGCGGTGTCGCCGACCGGGACCGCTTCCTGCGTGCGTGCATCCAGTAAACCTGTTGTTTGCTGAGTGTGTGTGTGTCTCCCCCCCCCCCTCCCTCCCTCCCTGCACCCCTCCCACTTTGCTGTGTAGAGTTACGCATCTTGCTCCTGTGTGGAAGTGACCTCCTGGAATCTTTCTGCATCCCTGGCCTGTGGAAGGACAGCGATGTAAGCGCCCCCGTCGCCCCCTCCCCCGCCCCCACCCCCACCTCGCCCGTCATCATCTTCTGGGACCGCCAAACAAAAACAAAAAACCAACTACAACAACCCCCAAATGGCTTCAATTTAATGAAGTGCAAGAGCAAGTGTGAAAAACACTCTTTGAGATAAAACAGCCGACAGGCAACAAAAAAACATGCAAGGTGACATAAAAAAAAAAAAAAAAAAATCATTTGGGCTTGAAAAGCGTCTCTCGGGGTTGGACAAGCTCACATCGGCAAAGAATTGACACCATCGGCAAATGTAAATAAAAGCATAAAGCAGGACTCCGGAAAGTCAAAAGAAATCAAAGTTGTTGTTAACTGACCTGCAAAATTACACGCATGGCAAATGATGACAAAAGAAAAGAAAAGAAATGATTTGTCATGTGATTTGTGTGCGCGTGCGCAGATGGAAGTGATTGTGGGCGACTTCGGTATGGTGGTGGTCCCTCGTGACGGCGCCGACACCGAGCGCATCATGAAGCAGTCGGCGGTGCTCCGGAACCACAAGGTCCTTCCTGTTCCTCTTCCTGTTCCTCTTCCTGTTCCTCCTCCTCCTCCTCCTCCCCCCGGTTGACTTTCTGCCGTTCCCGTCTGGCTCTCAGGACAACATCGTGGTGGTCAAGGACGACGGCAAACATCCGATGGCGCACGTCAGCTCCACCAAGAGCAGGTGAGACTGACCGATAGATGGCGACTTTGTCGTCCGTTCGGCTTTTATTTTGAAGCAGGAGCAAGTGATGACGTCTTGCGCCGATGTGGAGTTGACTCCCTGTGGTGTTTATGCATTTATTTGTATTTATTTTTTTGTGGGGGGGGGCATGCCGTGCACTTGTCCTTTCGCTTGCAGGCTGGCGCTGCAGCACGGCGACGGCCACGTGGTGGACTACCTGTGCCAGCCCGTCATCGACTACATCCTCAACACGCGGCTGTACATCAGCGCCTCGGGATAGACGCTAGCTGACGTGGCTTCCCGCTCCCGCTCCCGACATCAGCACGCACCGTGTCCGAAACGTCGCTTCGCCCCCTCCCGTTTTCTTGGATTCCTCCTGCAAGTGTGACGTATTTGTTGGCGCCCGTTCCCACTTTCTCACCGTCAACAAACGTTCGACGGTCTTTGGGTTTTCCCCAAATTGGAGGCTTCGAGCTGTTTGGTTTTCACTGCAGCTGAAGTCGACACACAGGACAACGTTTTGGACGCGTCTTCTGTAAATGTTCAACCGAGCCGTCTCGTTGAGTCGAACCGAAGGCCACCAGCCAAGTGTCAAAATCAAAATTCACACAAGTGCAGTTTGACATCAGTTGTGCGCGCCAGCTGTTGAGTCTCGCGTAATTGTAACAAAAATGAGCGCGATTTGGGATTCCCTCTCCGGCTCTTGATCAAAATGGAGCCCCCCCAGGACAATGAAAGCATTTGACGACTCGTAAACATTTGGATATTAATAGGAAAGCGGAGAGGCAGTTTTCCACCAAATGTCCCTTTTGACCGCGCGGCGGACGACCCGTGAGCACAGTCGCGAGGACCCGGGTTCGAACCCGTGGCGGAGTTTGCATGTTCTCACCGTGCCTGGGTGGCTTTTCTCCCGGTCCTCAGCTTTCCTCCCACGTCCCAAAAACCTGCACGGACCGCAGGCGTCAACGGGAGTGAGAACGGCTCTGACCAGACGGACGGCGGCGTACCCGCGAGAACCGCTACGGAAAAATCAACGAATGTCCCCTCAAATGCTCCACATCAACTTTGTGGGACCCGGAAATGTTTGGACCAAGTACAGAAGACTTTTCAAAGTAAAAGTGAGAGTGTGCGGCATGTTGACACTTTTTGCTTGTGTTTGTGGCATGAAATCAACCCCACTTGTATACAACAAGCTCATTAAAATACAGCACAAAGCAAACTTCTTCAGCATTTTATTCAACCCGTTTGATTTCATGTCACGGATTAGCTTAAGAAGAATACGTACAAATGATTTTATAAATAGAAAAATGTGAAACGTGTCGCAGGAGCCTTTTGTCGGCCCGAGCGCTTTCGGCAGAATCCTCGACTCTATCCGGAAACGGGAACTCAGAACACGGAAGCATCTCGGGAGTTCAGCAACTAAAGATTGCGGCGTTGCAATTAATAAGAACGCTAAATAATGTGCGAAAATAGCAGCGCCGGACTCCGGAAATTTCTGGACAAATACGGGCGGCGACCAAATTGGGTTTCCGCCCGACGGCGTCGATTTGCGCCCGCGTGGCTCCGGGACGGGGAGGAGCGGGTCCCGGTTCGACGCCAAGACAAAAAGTTGCCCTCGAATGTGACGAAATGGACGGGTCAGGCCTTCTCGATGGGGGGGCTGTTGAAGCACCCGCTGGGTACGGTCTTCAAGATGTCCTCCAGGTTGGCGATGTCTCCCAAGATGCCGTCGATGTCTCCGTCTAGGACGGCCAGCAGGCGGCGCTGCGCCGCTTCCCTCGCCGCCGCGTCTCTCAGCTGAGGCTCGAGACGGGTCTCCGTGTCCCGGCGGGCCGCCGCCAACGTGTCCTCCAGCTCCCGGAGGCGGTTTGGGTCAAACGTGCCCGGTTGGTCTGCGAGATGACAAATGAGGTCACAAGTCGCAGCCCAGAAAACTGCCATCCTCGTTTTGGCCCCTTTTCTATTTTCATGACGTTTCGCTCTTAAAAACAAAAAACTGAATTTGTTATTCTAATGAGTTTGCTGAGGTTTTTTTTTTCCCCCCCCTTCTCAAAGTGGGCAAGTGTTGAATTCTCGTTCATTTTGTTTCTTTGGCATCATCGGACGATGAGCGCATCCAAACGGCTTAAGGCTCGAGAAGTGGGCGCGTCTTACCGATGTTGGCCATCCCCGCGGCAATGTCCTGCAGCATTTTTCCCACGGCGTCTCTGGCCCGTTTGGCGTTCCTCAGGGCGGCGGCGGCGGCATCTCCGGCCTGCGGATCAACGGGCGGGTGCCGTCATTTTCCCGTCGTCGCCTCGGGACCTCTCGCCGTCGAGCCTCTCACCTGCCCGGCGTCGCCCTTCAAGTTCCTGGCGTGGCCGAGCTCGCCGGCGACCTCGGCGCCGACGTCGCCCGCCAGCGTCCGCAGCGCCTCGACGCCCTCGTTGATGTCGCCGGCCCCGTTTCCGAGAGGCGGTACGGACCTGATCGCTCCCTGGTGAGCGAATAAACAGATGAGCTCCTGATGCTTTTCTGTCTTCAATTCAAGACGACGTCCGTGACAGGTCAAAGGCGAAGGTATGCACCGTATGATACTGTCCACCTTCTCGGAGCGTTAACGACATGAAGAAACACAGCTGAAGTCTTGAATCTTGGATTTGTGGCCTTGACTACCAAATTTTCTTTGTACTTGTAGAAAGTTGCATGCGTCACTGGACTGGTTAAAGTCCAGATTTTATGGATGTTGAAGTGAACCTATTCCTTCGGGCAGTCTATTGCACGTCAAGAGACTAAATTGGATCAACGCACGCACGCACTCTTTTGAAAGAATGGAGAGCGGCGGGGACGCACCTCCAGACCAGGAATCAGTTTCTCCAGCTGGTCGATGGACGCCATGGCTCTGTCGGAATCCGCGGACACGGCGTCCAGCAAGCCCCGCGTATTAGCGTTGTTCTTGGCGGCTCGCTGAATGATCGGGCGCAAAACGGGAAGCCGCCCGATGGCGGCATCCGCCTGCGCTTGGCTGGCGCCGATCTGCCGGTCAAAGCCTGAGGACGGACAGGACTCGGTAGACCGACAGGACAGAGGGGCGTCGTTGGCGCCCGCGCGACTCTCCGTTTACCTCTCAGAGTGCCGAGGGCGGCGTCCAGCTTGTCGGTGTTGTTCTTAATGCGCTGAAGCGCCGCCCTGGTGTCGGCGTGGGCGGCGTCCACTCGGCCTGTGAGCGCATCCGTGTCCTGTGAGGGTCATATGATGTCATACTCCTTTCTGCGGCTTTCCAAAGTAAAACAGCAAATCCTGGCTGAGGCCCGTTCGTCAATGACACGGCAAGTTGGAGGCGGATTAGGAGAGGACAGGAAAGGAAAAGACAAGTGTTGTAGCCTCTGTGAGCAAATGCGACAGGACAGGACAGGACAGGACAGGACAGGACAGGGGTAATGGGCCAGGTTGCGCAACACCTCATGAGAAAGGGACCCAAAACGCCCTCGAGGACCAATTGATGGAATTAAGGAAATTGAATAAAGAGCCCACCCAGAAAGCCATCAAATGTTGACGAGATTTCCCACAATGCCGTTCTACCTGCATTGCACTCCTGGCTCGCTCCAGCATGTCCTGGGCGGCGGCCGTGTCCCGCCGTACGTCTTCCCGCAGCGCCGTGAAGCCCGCCGCGCTCCCGTCCGCCGCCTTCTTCAGGAGGTCAAACTTGGCGGCCATGGCGCCCGTCTCGCCCTGAGCGCCCCAAAGAGTATTAAACAGCTGCAGCTCATTCAGAAAGCTCGGGTTCGCGTTCTGACCAGAACGAAGCGGTCTGAGCACATCACTCCGCTCAGCTTTCAAATTGATTTTAAAGTTCTGCTATACTGGTCTGCAGATCACGAAATGATTTCGGTCCTGAATACATGAAAGAAATGCTTCCGGAATACAAAGCCAGTCCACCTCTGATATCGACGGACTCAGGTCAAATAGTGGGCTGCAGAGTCCAAAGCAAAGGTGGTGAAGCAGCATTTAGCAAGTATGCTGCACACAAATGGAAGAAGTTGCCAATAGAGGCGAAGAAAAACCCTGAGCTTGTCGCCAGTACGTGGCAGGTCACATATAGACAAACGACCGACGCGCAATTTTGGAGTCTGCACTGTTTTTCGGAAGGTGGGCGCAAACCGGAGTAGCCAACCCCCCACCCCACGAATCTCCACACAGATTGTATTGAAATACAGAGCAAATGTTTACGACCGAAAGACTTACTTACTTACGGTGGGTAATTTTCTCCAAGGTCCCTACGGCGTGTGTTCCACCCCCCCGCGCCCACCACCACCACCACCACATGTCAACCCACTCGTCCATGTTTTGCAAATCTTCCTTCGAGGGAATTTCCCGAGCTGGCTCGCGCGGGATTGGGCCGTTGTGCATTGTACCGACACGGTAGCCGACATGTACGGCGTATAACTTGAGCGGTTTCCTCCTTGGCCTGATCCACGATCCACGATCCACGATCCATGTGCAGAGTGCCTTGAGATAACCTCTGTTGTGAATGAGCTCACCAGACACGAACTGAACTTGACTGGACTGACCGTCAGGGCGAGCGGGATGTCTCTGGCCATCCTGCTGATGTCTTCCAGCATGCCCGTGGCCTTGTTGCTCTCGTCTGTGGCCTCGCCGCCCAGGCGGATCGCCCGGTCGTCCAAACCCTTGACCCGCGCCGCCATCCCGTCATACCTGAGGAATACGCGCGTGCCGTCAAAATGAGGCCATCGGGAGCGATACGCTGTTCCCTGCTGGACAACCGATGGACCGAAAGAGTAACTTACGCAGTTTTCACTCCTCCGATCAGATCTTTGACATTGTTCCCCTTGTTGAGAAGATTCCGGACAAGTGCCAAACTTTTCTCAGAGTCTCCCAGAGCCTCGTTGGCAGTCCGCTCGGCTGCCGTCGCCTTCGTCTGATGTCTGACGGATGGAGACTTCAGCGTTGGAGCCTTTTTACCAAAAATGCGGTGACGAGTGTCTGGTGCACGCACTTATCAGCCAAGCCTATCGCCGTTTGTGCCAACGAGGACAGGAGGTTTGGACTCAGAGGAGCATCACCCGCTGGAAACTCCTGACAGGAACAACAAAACATAAGAGCGCTTCACGGATGGATATCTTCTCATCCTTCATGTCTGAATGCAGTCAACTGAGAGCAGAATTTAGACACCTGACAATGTAACCAAGTTATCTGACACTTTAATCCACTCATACAAAAGCTCTAAGCCATTCCCGTAACACTTGAATCCAGGTCGCACGCACTCGCAAAGTCAACTGAAACCTGAAACAAGTCACCAGATGCCTGAATCCAGCCACCTTACACCTGGATCAGTCATCCAGCCACCTGAAGCCTAAAAGAAGTCGCCCGTCCTAAACATTTCCGTCTCGTGACTTGACACAAACGCGCTGTGAGATCTTACAGCTGAGCGGAGACCCGACTCGGCCTCGTCCAGTTTGCGTTTCATGTCGGCCACGAAATTCTGAAGCTGATCTGCTTCGGTCACGTAGGTCTGCTGCCGTCGTTTGATGTCGCCGGTCGCGTCGGCCACGTTCTGGACGTCCCGTTCCTCGGACAGTCGAGTGCGACCGAGAGATGTCAGACTGTCCTGCAGCTGCTTTTCCAGTACTGTAAGGGAGACATCGCACTCGGCATTTAGATGACGAATGCGCTCACAAGAAACCTGGACTTCCTCTTCCTGTTCTTGTTCAACATTTGAAAATGAGCGACGACGTGGCGGCACCTGCCAGCCGCGCCGCATCGGCCTCCAGGTCACCCACGAGCGCCTCGGCCCCACTCATCGCAGCCTCTGCGTGGGTGTTGTTGCCGGTATCGAGGCCGGCACCCGTCTGAGAGCTCTGCGTCTGCAACTGCTGAAGTTTGAAAGCCAACTCCTCCACCTGAAAGTTGCATAAAGTGGGACGGAGACGGCTTGAAGACAGGTAGGACGTGAACGAGGGGAGGCAACCTTTTACCTTGACTTTGGCTGTATTGAAACAGGCGGGACACTCTCCGGACATCTGACACTTTGCGCCGTCAAAGCCCGGTCTGCAGCGACAGCGACCGGCGGCGTCACACCCCAGTGACTCGGAGCCTCGAAGATTGCAGTCGCACGCTGGGCCGCCGAAATCCAGCGGGCCCGCGTCGCAACACGTCAGGAACAAGATCGGCGACATGTGAACGACATCCGGTCAATATCGCCGCGACACGTCAACGTGGTGTCAGCTCGGTTAAAGGAGCTTACGTCTGCAGGCCTGGTCCGAGCTGCCGCGGTAAAAGTTTGGCAAGCATACGTCACAGCTGCGACCCGCCGTGTTGTTGACACACTTCAGACATTCGCCGCTGGTTCGATCGCAGCTTCCCGCCACTCGGACGTCAATGTGGCCGTTGCACGGGCAGGGTCGGCACGGCCGCCGCTCGCCGGCGGCCCCTCCGGGCGAGCCATAAAATCCCTCCTGACACTCATCACAGCGTAGGCCTGGGCAGACGCGACCGGACGAACCCCATTCGAGTCAGGATCGCCGACCCTCGGTGACTGGACGGGTGTCGGCATCCCCCTAATTTCCCCATTGTGTCCCGCGATGACCGCTTTCTTACATTTGAATTCCCGTTCGAATCTCTCGCGGACCCACCTGCGGTTCCAGGCGGACAGATGTGACACTCGGGTCGCGCCGACCCAGGAACCAGCGAGCACGGCACTCCTTCGGGACAGGGACACGTCACGCAGGTTCGGGTCCACAAATCCAAGTAAAGCCCATCCGAGCAGGTTTGCGTCTCGTCTGCGGGATAGCAGTCGCCCGTTTGCGGGTCGCAGTCGCCCCCCTTGCAGCTGCACGGCTCGCAGGGGCCGAACGCTCCTTCCGCCGCCTTCCGCCGCCGGAAACCCGCCGAGCATTCTTGACAGAAGTCGCCCTCGTATCCCGGCGGACAGACACAGGTGCGCACCCAGTGGGCCGGGGAGCCACCTCCCCGCATTGCCGACACCATTTTCACGTTGTCCAGGTAACCGCGTCCTAGAGACACGCGACCGTTGTCGGTTACCGTCCAGTCTAAGGTCTGCCGTTAGAAGCTCACCTCTGTCTCCAAAGGTAGCTCGTATCTTGATGGCGCTCAGGTTTTGGAGGAGAGTCTGGAACTGGAACCGGGTGAGCTGAGGGCGCCACCTGCTGCCCGGCTGTTCGTCCAGTCTGATGTCACGCAAGAAAAGATCACTCAATTGCTTTGCTTGCAGTTCTTCAGCATTACGTTTAGCTCCTGACCGGGAGGAGTCGGGAAGTCTGACAGGGGCCTAAGGGAGGCGCTTTCTGGGAAACCGAATTTTCAATGATTTGTACTCATAACCCCCGTCCACTCAAAGTGTGAAATCGGACAGGAAAAGACTAGATGACTATTAAAGAAAAAATAATCATAATCATAATTCTGTGAGCGACCACTTGTGCACTTCCGCCGGTACTGGGATAGTTGACATATTCTCCTCGCCACACCAATGACCAATAATGATTTAGTTTGGCCCAACTTCCCGAGTGGGGAAAAAACGAAAATACATTTTTTCAGGAGCCTTCGTGGCACCCAGTCCGGCGCACTCCCCGTCTCTCGCCCGCAGTCAAGCTTTGATGAGCTCAAGCACATTCAGCAACCGTCGAGAGGAAGAAGAAGGAGGATGCGGATGAGACGCGACGGTGAGCCAATCGGATCTTTGTGGCCTTTCAGCGACAACGGCGTCAAGGACAAATACGTGAGAGATGGGCGACGTGTCCCCGCGCGTTTGACGCTGCTTTCCTCTCAGTCCGGCCTTCACTTTCACTCAGTGTCAGACCGCATCCGTCGAACAAAATTTGGCTCAGCAGAATGAGGGCCGGGACTTTAGCCGTGGCAAGGAACGCGCTGCCAAAATATCTCGGTCTTTCTTGATCCTTTGGATACTATGAGCCAAACACACCGCAGATGTGTTGTTGAAACGCTGAAACGGGAATGTTGTGAAATTGTCAGGAGAAAAATGCAGAACGTGTCTCGTTTAAAGGTCACCAAACTCAGGGAGAGCCTCGGGTCATGCCCTAACCATGCGAGCACCGCGGATTCCTGGATTGTTTTTACTTGCTGGAGTGCCAGGAATGTTCTGGCTTCTCCCAGAACAGGTTCCTGCGGCAGCCAGAACCTGACTGAGCGAGCGGACTTCTTACCTGAAGGTGTAGTTGATTTTCTTCCCGCAGGGAACAATGGAGTGCAGGTTGCCCAGCGAAGCTGAGACCCGGAGACCGGAACCTTCCAGAATGACGTCGTTGACTGACGGGTGCCGAATGCCGCGGTCCAGACGCAGTGAGAAGGACAAGTTTTGACCGTAACTCAGCAACTGGTTGCCCAGGTAAGGAGCTGCAGGACAGACGGACGTAATTGAGGACAGGAAGCGCGGACTAACCCTAAGCCAGGTGCGTTGAGGTTGGACTTTGGCCCAAAGCGCTTTGGGCTCGGTTCAGGGAAAGCGTTAAGGTTAGGACCGAGGTGCTCCGGGGTCTGTTCACACCTGGCGCATACAGGTAAACCGGCAGACTGTTTCTGGAGATCACCTCCACGTCTTCGTACTTGGGGGACCAGCGGCTGTGGACGTTCGTTGGGGTGAGGCCGTGAGAGGTGGCCACCTTCCAACCGTCGGGACCTGCAGACGGCAAACGTCAGTCGCCTTCCGACGGCCCGAGTGAGAAAGAGCGGCAGCTACCGTGCTTGAAGGTGCTCCAGATGTCGCGGGCGCCGTACGCTGACTGAGGAGAACACCGGGTGCCGTGACCGTAACAGAAACATAACGTGCTGCCGGAATCCTCTCTGAGTCTGCGCCTGCGAAGAACAGCAACGGGAACAAGTATATAAGAGCAAGAAACAGGAAAAAAGAAGATAGGTCACGGTGAATTGCTCTAGTCGTAGCTGTCAAGGTTGATGTCGTGTTTGTTTTGCTGTTGACCTAGGAGAACACCCGTGGGGGCCGATTGTTCCTTGGGGGCACAGGTCACACTTTGTTCCAATGACTCCCTCTCTGCAGGCACAGCGCCCCCTGCTGTCACAGCTGTGGCTCACGGAACCTGGAAGAACGCCACAAATCACGTAGTTCCTCCACATGTCCACCGAGAGGCCTTTCCCAGTCACCGGGGAGTACTCCAGGCATCGTTTTTAGCCCGAGGGTTATCGCTGTCGCCCACCACGTCGGAATCCCTTTCCTGTGATTTGGGAGCGAACGAACGAATCAAGTATTTGACCGCCTCGGAATGACCGTCCAGCCGTTTTCGTCTAGTGGACCACCACATCCCCAAGACAAAAACAGAAGCACCTTAAAAACATCAGTGCTGTCACATACTCTAAGTACAAGGTTGACTGCTGTGATAAATATGAAAGGAAAACTACATCTGCAATCACATGATTGCATCGTTTGAAGCGTCGCGTGTTTGAGCAAATGAATCCAACTCGTCGGTCTGCGCGGCGACGTCTTGCATTTTCCACATCAGCGCCACGATTGTGGGCCAGAGCGCCTGTTCGAAGGCACTTTGGCGAGCATCACTTAACGCTGGCCACACGTTCTGACGGCACAAAAGGTGTTGACAATGTGTTCAGGGGGAAGCCTCACCTGCGGGGTGGCAGCCGCACGGCGTGCAGCCGAGCGCCGCCCCTTCTTGGTAGAATCCGTCTTTGCAGCGTTCGCAGCGCCGACCTTGGCTGTTTCCCGAGCAGTCCACGCAGCGAAGACCCAGCGCGTCGCGGACGCACCCGCCCGAGCGACCGTTGCACTCGCAACGCAACTCGGCTGAAAGGAACAAAGCCAAGGCGCTCGATCACATTCAAGACTTTCCCGGCCGTCGCTCGGCCCCGCGTCGTCAGGCGAACGATCCCGTCCAAAAATCTGTATCTAGGCATCATCTAGCCAGCAGTGCTCGCGACGTACAGCAGCGAGCAGAACCGTCGAGGAACATACTCGCCGTATTGATCGGTGGACTTTTTCCACCATCACCATTTTTGGGCGGTGTGCCACCGGTGAGATTTTTGCGGCGTCCCTCGGCCGACGCCGATTGTCTGCATGATCGCGCGACGCCGCGGCCGCCTCCTTTGAAATTTCCCTGGTTCTCATTCCGCTCCGTGAGCGTCTTTCCGGTCGCCCGACTTTTCCACTTCTACGTTGCGATTTCCCTTCCTTTCCGATTCGGCCTCGGCTCCGTCAACGTGTACACCGTGAACTCTTCCGCTCGCTCTCTGAGGTCCCTCCGGCCGGGCTTGAATGTGCACTTTTGCTCCATTTTCTGCACTTGCAACTCTTCTACTTTGGCTCTCTGGTGTCTCCTTTTCTTATGGTTCGCTCTCCAACAATGCGGACGCTCGCTACCTCTTCCGCTTCTTCTACTCTTCGAGATTTTCCGCCGCAACTCTTTCGACATCAGCGCTCTCGACTCCTCGTACTTTCTTCTTCAAATTGGACTCGTTTTTGGACTTTTGACCTCTACTCTTCCGTTCGCTTTTCTCTTCTCTTCAATGTCTACTCTGGTTACGCGCTAAAGAGGCGACTCGCTAACTGAGCGGGAAGCCGACGAAAACCCCGGGAAGAACTCATCGAGGTCTCCGAAGCGTCGAGTTCCAGAGCGCCAGTTCAAAGTGCACACGCAGGCGAGGTCGAGCCGAGCGGGCCTCAGAAGAAATGCCGTCATGTGACACGACGACGGCCGAATTGAGTTGAAAGGTCAAAGGTGAAGTTCTATCCCGGCCAAATGGAAACAGGATGTAACGGGAAGCAAAAGACTTACTGTCAGTCGCCGTGACGACGCCGAGCGTAAGAAAAAGTGCGGCGGCGAGTAAAATCTTCATGTCGAGCGTTTGATAGCGCGTCTTCCAAATCCTCCCGAAAACTCACACGCGCTGCTTTTAAAAACGGGTGTGTGCGGCACGTCGGGACACGCCGACCGCAGTGACACACACACACACACAGACTCACTCGTGCGCTGGCATGAGTGTGTGCTGGGCGTTGTTCTGGATTTTTACAGCACATTCAAGTCACCGACGTGTCGGCACGCGCGAGCGAGCGAGCGAGCACCGCAAGAACATTCACAAGCAGACGTGACAAACAAACACGATAGCGACGATGAACCCCAAAGAACCAAATCGGGATTGGGAACGTCTGGCGCAGTCCCCCGTCCGAAGGAATTCCAACCCTCACCTCGGGGCAGAACTTCGACCCCGTCCTGAGGGCGCTCCTCCATTTTTGGCGCCGCGCCCGTCAGCGGCTGAGTCCTACGAGGCCTCCAGGGGTCGCTGATGGGTACTGGCAGAGAGCAGCTTGGGCCCGGATGTGGTAGAAGAACAACTTCTAGATGGTTTCAACGAAACTCTGCGTGCACCGTCGACACGGTGACACTTGGGGGACGGGGCGCCGATGACTTCACTTTGAAGAGGTCCTCGATCCCAACGACGTCTGGCCACTCTGGGGCGGGCTGTCCCATCTTTGCTCACAAAGCCCCTCGAGAGCGTAGCCTCGGGTGTGGATGAGGCGCGGCTTGTGACCCAAAGAACAGGACGGCGGATGCGAGGGGACCGGATGAGTTTCCTCCGCGCCGTATCTGGACTTTCCCTTCGGTGCCCCTCGGCATCGAGAGGAGCCAGATGAGGTCGCTCCGGGATTCTGGGGATGTCCCGCTGGGCCGGAGAGACCACGTCTCGAGCCTTGGGATTGCCTCGGGGACCCCCCCCCCCCCCCGAGAACGAAGTGACTGGGCAACGCTGCTTAAGAGGCCCCACCTCGGAGAAGATGGATGGATGGATGGATGTTGATCATGTTTATTTGCATCCATTTTTTCGCGCTTCTCCCGGTCGGGTCGTGGGGGGAAGCAGCTTCAGCGGGGATACCCAGACTTGCCTTTCCCCAGCCACTTCTTGCAGCTCTGGTGAAGGGATCCCGAGGGGTTCCCAAGCCGGCCATAATAAATGGGAAACAGGAAGTGACACACGTGTGTTTGTGTTCAACTAAGCCAAGTCAACCCCAAGGCAACAGTTTTTGTGTTTGTGTCGTCGAGTGTGAGGGAGCCAATCGGGCTGACGCACACACACACTTAGTCACACATATGTACACTTCCCGGTGGACACTCAGACGCTTACTCACATTTGCACAGGCTTACACACACATTCCGTTTCCACAAGCCTAAACAACGCCCTCACGACGTACCTGATTACCATAGCAACGCCCCACCCTGTGCCCGCGACGTACACGCAGTTGTGAGAAGGAAAAAAAAAAAAAAAGGAGTTGGCGCCATCTGGCGTTCAAATCCAGCTGGTACAGGTCAGTCTTCTTGCTTTCCTTTGGGGTCTGGGCTTGTCCCGTCCATCTTGGTCCATGTGGGCCTGTCTTATCTCCTGCATCTTCCTGGCTCCCTCCAACGTCCCTCACATCTCACATCTCCAGTCACAACACCCAACCAGCTTTTCTGTTCTCTCCATCCTGATCTTTCTCTCCTCTGGACATGTCCAAAGCATCTAACTGTGTTCTCTCAAACTTTGGCAGAGCTCAATTTCCATCCTATCCAAGCTGCTCACTCGTCGACGTCTTCATTTGCTCTTCAGGGCCACCCTCCAGTCTGTAGTCCGTACCTCAGCACTGTCTTTGAAACCTTTCCCCGTCTTCATCGTAGCTAGCAGAGACTCTTCCGTCAGCTGTTCCAACCCGCTTGGAGCCGTTTCTTCACTTCGCCATTGCTCTGGATTGTTGACACCCCCGCCGAAGTATTTGAAGTAATCCACGCGGCATCTCCACGGATTCCTTTCTCGTCCTCTCAGTGTCTCACTTCTTCTCCGCTTTGAGGCTCCACCGCCAAGTCTCCTTCTCCCCTGACCTAGCAAAAGATGCACCAAGCGCTCTCCTTCCGTCTCCCTGCATTTCTCCGGGCTTACGCTGGCTTGAATTTGGAGTGCGCGCCTGTATAATTCCCGCGGGGGGCGCTACAATACCCTGCGGGGTCAGATCTCTCCTTGTTCGTCCTTCGCTCCTTTGAAACTTTTTTTGTAGGTGTCAAGGAAGGCCAACCCCCCCCCACCCCCACCGCCGCCGCCTTCTTCGCGTTCCCACGAAGTTTCTAGGCAGGCCACGCCCTACTGCACTACAATTGGCTGTCGTATCCTGGAGGACGCGCCTTATTGCTCCCAAACGGGAAAAAAAGGATGTGACGTCATTGCGGAGGCGTTCAAGCGATCAAATCATTTTCTATTGTCCACTGGGTACAGAAAGTTTTCGGACCCGCTTCAATTTTTCACAGTTTTTTATATTGCAGCCTTTTAGCCAAAGTTCATTTTTCGCCTTATTGATGTACCCACAGCACCCCATAGTGACAGAAAAAAAAATGGATTCCAGACATATTTGCTGTTTTATTAAGAAAATATTGCAGCGGGAGAAAGGCTGGCGCGGTCGACTTCTCCAACGGGAAAACTTTCCTGTTACTTCCCGGTCGGAGTCTACGTCGGCACGTCCAGATTTTGACCGAGTGGGTTGCGAAAAGGCCTGCAGGCCCCGTCTCACGAAGTCTACACGCCCCTGTTGCGACGCAACCAAGTTATCCACAAAGTGATTGGAGTGACGTACAGCAGTGGTCACAGGCGGCAGGTGTGTTTTTACACACTTGCCCAATAAAGCTGATTGTGATTTGGAACGTGACCCCACTTACAGTTCCTACGGCGACAAGCTGAGGTTCTACACGGGCGGGTACACAATGACTTTCTCCCTGCACCAACTTTTTTCCTCCATTTTTGAAATTATTATTGTACATGTATGGCGTATTTCTTTCTTTCTTTGCGGACAAGACGTGAAAAAAATCCAACACCATGAGTACGTGCTGAACATGTTAGTTGAGCGGCAAAACGAGGTCAAAGCGAAGCCGAGCTGGAACCCTTGCGGGGTCAGAGTTCACGGAGGAGTCGTTTCCGCTCGTCCAACTTTTTTTTTTTCACGGCGACGGAAGTGGTCCCCTTGGAGGGGGGGGAGGGAGTGTTGCGCATGCGCTTGGCGACCCCGTTGACTAGCTAGTTAGCTAGTTCGCTAGGTAGCTGGCTGTGGCTGGCTGTGGCTGGCTGGCTTCCTGGGTGTAGTCTGCTGCTCGCTGTCGATGGCGGCGGACGCGAAGAGCTGAGCTCTCTCGGAACTCCTCTTAGCGAGTTTTTTTTTTTTTTTTTTTTGGGTCAAGGTCTTTCCTCCCAAGGCGCTCCGAACTTCTTCCCGCCCGCTCGGCCACCCGTTTCGGACCCCCTTTCGTTCCCTCCGAGTAAGCGGTCTCGGCTCCGACATGGCGGCTTCTCCGCGGTTGTCACTCCTGGCGGCCGCCCTGGCGGCGGCGGCCATGGCGGTCGGCGTCGGCGCGGCCATGGACGAGTGCGCGGACGAGCAGGGGCGCGCGCAGCGCTGCATGCCGGAGTTCGTGAACGCCGCCTTCAACGTCACCGTGGTGGCCACCAACACGTGCGGGAGCCCCCCCGAGGAGTACTGCGTCCAGACGGGGGCCACCGGGGTCACCAAGTCGTGCCACATCTGCGACGCCCGCGACCCCCGCAACCAGCACGGCGCCGCGTACCTGACGGACTACAACAACCAGCAGGACGCCACCTGGTGGCAGAGCCAGACCATGCTGGCGGGGGTGCAGTATCCCAATGCCATCAACCTCACCCTGCACCTCGGTAAGACCCCCGAGCCCCGAGCCCGGGCGGGCGCATGTCAGCACACGTCGACGGGTACACATAGCAACGTCGAAACGTCACGTCGCCGATATAACGTGCCGCTCACGCGACGACTCAAATCCCAAGTTGTCATCCGAGAATCCCAACACACGCAAACGGGCACAGGCTGACCCGTTAGCCCATATTTACGAGCTCGGCGATCCCGTGTCGTGGCGTCGTGTTGCAGTCACACCGGTACACGCTTGTCAATGCATATGGAGGGAATAGGCGGGCTCGGCGCCGAGAACCGATCGGAAGCGCGCCCGACCCCCCCCCCCCCCGCTTCTCGCGGAATCGCAAAATAGTAATCAAAAGTTCGGTTGGCAATTCCCACGCTGACGGTCCGGCGGTCCCGAAGAAGAAAGCGACGACGAAGCGGAACGCGCACGAAGTTGTGCTCGTGCCCAACGGCGGCAGCGAACGAGACTGCGATGTAACTTTTGTCAAACGAATGAGCAGCAATGAGATGAGACGGCCCAAAAGAGGCTTCGGCGAGGCGGAGAAGTCCGACGGCCCGCGCCGAGCTTCACTCGAGTCAAATACGGATGAGGTCACGTTGAGGCGGCTCACAGGGTCCCGGTTGCTTCCACTGATGGCTTTTAGCCTTGATTTTAGTCCTCAAGCGCACGCAAGAGCCGTTTCAAACAAGTCAAACGAATTCTGGACACCATTTTGACACGATAGTCCACTCGCAAAAATTTCAACAATGTTGAACTTTTAGCTGAATGGCGAGTAAGGCAATTGCGTTGCTTCCACACGGGTTTGATATTGACAACCAGTTTTGAAGAAGGGTCATTTGACTCGATGCTGTGGGCTGTTAAGAAAATGGATGCGCGTGACTTAAACTGTTCAAATTGGTCGGACAAAAAAAAAAAAAAAAAAAAAAAAAAGAATCAGAATCGAGAGTTTTGGGGAATCTGAATGAGGAAGCCGAGTCGAGATCGGAATCGCTCAAATTCAAACGATACCCAACCCTAGTTAGCGGGGGTTACCACCCTTACGTCCCCGTGAATAACAAAAATCTACAAATAATGGCTTCAGGATTACGATAACCATGTACGGAATGGAGCATATTTTTGCATCCGTGAGAGGCAAGTCTCCATTTTTTTTTCCAAAATGGAGAGCATGCTTCGCGTGCACAGTCGTTGCGCGACTTGTTGTCTCTTGTTGAGCTACCGCATGGTGGCGCTCACAAGGCAGAGAGGAATCATTGCGTTTTCCATCGGGAAGCAGAAGAAGCTCACGTTGGCCCGCGCGCAAGCCGCCTGCGGAGGCCGGCCAGCGCTCGCAACCGCGGCTAACGGAATAAAACAAATACAAAATGAAAGAATTGACAAAGCTCCCAGCATGCATTGTGGCACCACCTTAGTGGCGAATGTTAATAGCAGTTAAAGTGCAGATTTTGTCAATTCTTCAGTTGTTAGCGCCATCTTATGGTTTCTACATACATGCAAAAAAAAAAAAAAACACGTGCTAGCATACATGCTAACAATGTGTGTTTAAGTGTACACACCAACATTTGCAAATGTTGGAACCCAAGTGGTGCACCTCACGGTATCTTCTATGGCGCCTCGTCTCTTTAGAAGAGAATTTAAGAAAGTTATCATCGGGCGGGGGGGAACAAAAACAAAAGAACCTTGGACAGCAAAATCCAGCAATTTGCAGAACCGCGATTGTGCAAGGGCACACTGCATGTTGATTTGTACCCGTGTCAACTAATAACATGATAACATGTCAGCATATAACACGCGACACACGAAACATCCCAACAAAGTTCACGCATGTGTGCGCGGGCGGTGGGCCACTTGCGGGCCTCGTGAGCGTCTCCACGGTAACGCAGCCAAGTAGACTTGTAGTTTCTCTTGCTGCTCGCTGAACTTTGAACCCGAGTAAAGGCGCTCCAGGGTGGGGGGAGCGCGCCGTCATTTGCGCGGGCCCACTCGCCGTCTTGTTCTGCTCCCGTGTCCTCGCGGCGGCAAAATTCCGCGGGCGGAGGCGGGCCGGCGCCCGACGTTGACGGACGCGGTCAGCTGACAGGAGGAGTTCGCAGTGTGGGAAGCGAAGCAGCTGTCGGCAACGGAACTCCTCCTCGGGGCGGCGGCGTGGGAACGTGACGTGGAACATCTGGAAGCTCGGCAACTCGTTGACGGAAGCGGCTCACCTTCCTTATTCTCTGTTGCCTCCGACCGGGCTGCGATTTCAAAGAGACGCGTCGATGTAGCGCCACGTCGGCGCATTTTTCCACGGCTTTTCTGGAGCGCTCCTCCCGTCGAGGGTCCGTCCCGTTCCCCGACGGACTTTGAGCGCCAAAACGGATCGCGGGGCACCTGTCTGTAAGCAAAAGGGAAGGGCCGACTGTTGCCGAGCCCGATATTTGGCGATTAGTCGGCCGATTCTTTTCAAAAAATCGGCGCAGTTTGGCACAGGAATCCGCTGATTTTTTTTTTTTTTTTTAGCGACTCCAAAAGGGTTCGCCTGGGCCGAATGAACCGAGTGGCGGCGTGGAGGTGAAGAAGAAGTTTGATTTCTCGTGGTCGCCTGCGTTCAAACTGCGGCGGCCGATCCCAGGCACATTCCCTCGGGAATAGGATCCTTCCCGGATCGGGCCGCCTTCCCCATGGCCGCGCCTTTGCCAAAGCACCCCGAAGGCTTCGGGTCCGGCCTTTGTCCTTGGAGAGTCCTTGAATGCCTCCAGATAATCCACCAAATTGCTTTATTCAAAAATGATCTGCTATTTTTACTTTTCTTTTCTTAGTTGGAGTCTGTGGAAAGAATAGATAGCACGGCGCTTGAACAATTTAGATATTTTGTACCGAGCATTCATTCATTTTCTACACCGCTAAATTTCACCCGGGTGGCGGGCGTGCCGGCGGCTATTCCAGCCGACCGGGCGAGAGGCCGGGTACGCCCTGAAGCGGTCGCCAGCCAATCGCGGGGCATGCGTGATCAAACAACCCTTGGCCCTCACATTCACACCTGCGGGCAGGGCTGGACCCCCCAATGAATGCGATTTACGTTTTTGGGTTGCGAGAAGATGCAAACTCGGCAAAGGCCGGGCTGCTTTTAAACCCACAACCTCCCGAGTGTGAGGCAGACGTGCTCAACAAACTGGAGTTCATCTTTAGAATTCAAATTGGATTTAAAAGGCGCAAACATTTGTCCACGTCGCACCGCACCTTTACCGTACAATCGGCCGAAAGAACCAATTCATGGGAACGTCTCGCGTCGGTAGTTAAGTTGAAAGGTCACCGTGGGGGGCACGAGGCGTCCATCACCCGCTCATCTGCTCGGCGCCTTTGAATGCTACGTTCCTCACTGCTAATTGCGAGACGCGTTGGTCCCGACGGGTCCCGACGGGCCCCGACGGGTCCCGACTGCCCTCTCAGCTGGAAACATTTTTCTACTCGCTCACAGGAAATCCTGAAAATTTGCAAACAATACTGGTTTAAAAACTGTGCATAAAACAAGCGTGTACAGTATGTGCGTGCGCACGTGTTCTCTCACTCTTGAGCGTGTGTGCACGTTGCACGCGTGTTCCGGCTTGCAACTCCAAGTGCGGAATGTGCGACAGGTCGTTATTAAACATCTGGATGAAAAGTTCCAAGATGTCACAGGAAGTCGTCTGTGCGGCTTCCTGTCTTGACGACGCTCTTTTAAATGTGCGTATGCGTGTATGGTGGTGAACCGTTAGCTCGTTTGCATATTTTGACTGCAGCTCCAGTTATTAATTGGTGGAATGTGGAATCATTCCGGTGACTTCCTGCCCTCTGGGAAGAAAATTCAGTGTGGGAAATTTGGTCCAGAAACAACCGGCGGGGGTGCGGAGAGGGGCGAACTTTGTGGCGGTGGGGTGGGGTGCTCTTCGCTCACGGGCGGGGGGCGGGGAGAGGAGAAAATGTGAGAAGGACGAACAGATGCATGCTGGGTCGTTTGACGCCGCTCACACTTGACTTCATTGAGGCGCTGTGACGTCACAGAGGGCGTGGCCTCAAAGTTAGGGACGGGCACGTCCGACCGACAGCCGGTCGGATCCGTGCCGCTCCCCCGCGTCTCCTCTCGTACTCGGAAGGGGGCGGGGCCGTTTGTTCCTGAATTCCTGCTGTGCGGACACCCTGGGGGCTTACAGTTGGCGGGGGGCTTCTTTGGTGGTCCCTCAAATTAGCACACGCGGGGTCGTCACATGACTTTCTAATCTTCTCTCGACCAACGGAAGCGCTCTCCTGCGTTGATGAAACAAACGGGAATGTCGTGCTTTGTGTGTCTTACTTGTTAGTGCACGAGTGTGTGTATGTTAGTTGTGAGTGTGTGTTAGCGTTAACCAATCACTAAAGACGATCCAGTCCGAGTGACGCGAGGGGCCACGCGTGACTCTCGGCGTGTCCGTGCGTGTGCGCGGCTTGACATGACGATTGGTCGCAAACAATCGTCGACTGTTAGCGTCACGGAGGCGCGCGCGGGCGAGCCGACCTCCGACCCGCGTCCGTGCCCACGCGGCCTCTCAAAGCGTCCTTTGATCGGTTTGGAATGCGGTGAGGTCATCGGGACGTTCCGTCCCCCGGGAAGGCTTATCTGAGAATTCCTGCTCGTCTTTGTTTTCCTTCCAGCTGTCTGGGAAAAACCTTATGTTGTCTTTGCGTGATTGTCGTCATGACGATGTGATCGGACGGGCGATCGCTTATCGTTTTTGTTTTAAAACGCGTCAAATCCCGATGGTGTAAAGCCTATTCGGAGGTTACTTATTGATGTCATTTTATAAAATGCGTTTGAGGACATAACTCAAAAAACAAAACAAAAAAGAAAACCAAGGTTCAGTTGTTTGGCTGGAGTTGAGGCGCTTGTCCGCCCCCGCCAGAAAGTCACAATTGGAGAAATGCGACGAGTCTTAGCCCCTTAGCCCCTGCACCAAAGAACGTCGTCGTCGTCGTCGCTCTCTTCAAGTTTCCTCCCGTTAAAAAAAGAATCCAATCCGCTTGTTGCGTTTCTCTCTCCAATTAGTGCGCGTGTCACGAGATGGCCGCCAGTGTGGATTCGGACGTTGAAACGTCTGGCGCGTTGGCGGGGGATGCGCTCACGTGTTTGCCCTCCGATGATGTCAGCATTTAGCCTGTGATGTCACTGGCGAGGATTTGATGAGATGAGACCCGCGCCCGATTCCGTCCCGTTTGCATCCACGGCGCGTCGGCTTTTGACCGTTTGGGCGTCCGACGGCAGAAACGTGCGCGTGTGCGTGTTTGCCGTTCTATCCTTTGATGTCGCCGGTGTATGCCGCGTGACGCTGTCGCGTTTCAGTGCGATGTTGACATATTTGCATTTGATGCTGTCACGTTGTTATTGATTTATTTTGTCAAACTTTTTTTCTCGTAACTTTTTGTCACGCGTCAGCGTAGTACGCCGACATCTGATGTTTGCGCAGGGCGCGACGGTCTAACGCGTGCGCGGCGTCTCCCTCCCCTCGGTGGCAGGCAAGGCGTTCGACATCACCTACGTGCGCCTCAAGTTCCACACGAGCCGTCCCGAGAGCTTCGCCATCTACAAGCGCAGCGGCGAGGGCGGCGCCTGGACGCCGTACGCGTTCTACAGCGGCTCGTGCGAGAAGACGTACGGCAAGGGCAACCGGGGCTTCATCCGCACCGGCGAGGACGAGCGGCGGGCGCTGTGCACCGACGACTTCAGCGACATCTCGCCGCTCACCGGCGGCAACGTGGCCTTCTCCACGCTGGAGGGGCGGCCCGGCGCCTACAACTTCGACCGCAGCCCCGTCCTGCAGGTACGTACGTCGGGCCTGCGTCCGCGTTGAGCAGCCAGCGCTGTGCCCAAAAAGTTGAAAGAAGATCTTCCCTTAATAAAAAAAAAAAAAAACCCCTCTGGGAACCCCCCCCCCGGCCTATAGACAGACAGGAAGTGCACAGCGGGTCTTTGTTGGGCGTCCACGTTTAGCAGCGTTTGCTTACCTTATTTGAGCCGAGACAGCCGTCGGCTTATTTTGGGCGCCCGTGGAGCGCCTGCTGTCTGGGGGGGGCTCCTCAGTCGCCGGAAGTAGTGAGGGGGAAAAAAAGTATGTTTTCAGACATGCCAAAAAAGAACATTTATTTCACTTCCAAAATCTTTTTGAGAAAATGTACGTTTTTTCAATTAATGTCAGAGAGTTGGCTATGCCCCCCCTCCCCTCCCCCAAAAAAGTCCCATTTTTGAGGATTTATTCCCAAGCGTGCGACTGAGGCTCAGCTCGTCAGTTTGAACGCGGGGGCGGGAATGACTTGACTTTTTCTTCGGAATAGAAGCCGTACATATTGTGAAAAAGTATCATATCGTTTGAAGAAAGCAGCCCATTTCAAAAAAAGTTCTCTTTCTAAAAAAAAAAAAAAATCTCTTCGCCCACAAACCTTTCTTGAAACTGAAGACGAGCCTGCGCCTGCTTTTTACTTGAACATTTATGTTTATAAATACATCTGCCAACACACGATTTGTTGCCGTGTTTTTATTTTTGTTGGCTCGAATGGCGCCTGTAAGTCCAATGAAGTAGGATTATTGTTCTTTTCAATATTTGGTTGTACTGTTCAGATAGGTTTGACTAACTAAAAACAACAAAAAAAAAAAAAACTAAACTAGTGTACTAAAAAAGGGAAAAGTCCAGTGAGGTCGGTCGCCCCCCCCCCCGGACTGGACGGAGTTTAATGATTGGCGCGCAGGCGTGACGGCCGCCAAAACAAAGCCTGGCGTGTTTGCTCTGTTTCGGCGCAGGAAGTGAAGAAAAAGAAGAAAAGGCCGCAAACACCTGGTCAAACAAAGCCGCCCGCCCGCTTAACTTTTGCCCCCGCTTCCACATTTTTCGAGGGGCTTCTTTTTCCTTATTAATTCAGTTCAACACAGGAAAAAAAGTCAAAAAAAAAAAGAACAAAATGTGAGGAGAAAATATTGAATGGTTGTTGATCGTTATTATTATTATTTTCATGACAATATTGAAATTGGGTGCATCGTTACAAATAAAATCAATTCAAGATATGGAGAAGATTCGTCAGAAGCAACAGTTGATGTTATGTTTTTTTGTTTTTACTTTATACCAAACTTGTTTGAATGTTTATTTAAAAACAACAACAACAACTTTGTCTCGTCGTGTCGGCCATTTTGGCAATGAGGTCACCGCCGGGACGGAAGCTCTCAAGGGGGCCGTCGACCTTTGATCCCGGACGCCGGCTCGCGTTTGGAGTTCGATTCCCCTTCCGAAGCGAGCGACGCCATCGCGGCTCTCGGTCGTCTCCGCGTCCTCAGAATGGCTTAGACAAAAGTTAAGAAAATAAAAAATAAAAAGTCCTTGGGAAAAAAAGCAAACACCAACTAACTAACCACTTGAACAATCAAAAAGAGCTTTTCTTCCAGACACAAAAGTTGGTTCCAGGTGTGCCAATTTTTCTTTTTTTTTTTTTATTGGTATCTTTGCGTGTGTGTTGGTTTAGTAGGCTTGTGCTTGTTTTAAGGAAGGCTCCCTTTTTGTTTTGCCAGTGCGTCGTCATGTCGTCCACCGCAAGAATCTGAAGTCGACTTTTGTTTTGGAGGCCGCGAACTGGGAGAGGCCAAATATGTTTTGAGCAGCTGCGTCCCTGGAGAACTCGGAAGAATTGCGCTGGCCGTGATCCGTTCGGGTTGCGTCGTCCTCGTCCCCGTCCCCTTCTCCCATTGTTTATCTGGCGGCAGCTGCGGCCTGGGGCGGGGGGGGGGGGGGGGGGTCTCGGCTGAGCTTCCCGCCTGTAGCCGGCCTCGACGGCTTTTCCTTTTTTGTTTCCTGGCCGTGGCGCTCAACATCTGCGCTCGTTATCGTCCTTACGGGACAACAGATTCCTTTCCCAGCGTGCGTCACGGCCGCTGGCGGGCAAGCGAATTCCGTTTTGCCGGCTGGCTCCCTCGCCAAACAGGAACCGGTTCCGCAAATGCGAGCGCTAACTGCACGGAGCTGTTTTGAGAGCGCTCCAGATTGCAACTTCCGCAGCTAAACGTTGACGTCACCTTGTTCGAAGTACACGTTTTGCAAACTGGAAGTTGTCCTTGACTCACACGCACGGTGCATATTTTAACACGAGGATAAAGATTTTGAAATTGTTCTTGATAACACGTTTGCTCTCGAGCAGTAAAAGCGGAAACCGTCGCGTTCCTCCTGCTTTTTGTATTTTGGCCGGATCGGGCACCGTATCGTTCTAAAACCAAATCCCGCAGCCGCCGCCAGCTGAGGATTTCCTGGTATAGAACTACGAGCGGATTGTGGCTCCTCCGGAACCGGGGAGACCCACGCGGTACGTCTCAGTGCCGGCTCGTCACGTGGGCTTACGTGACGAGCCGGCAGACGCGTTGTGACGCAATATAGGAGCCTCGCACACTATGGAACGGTACGTAAGGATTTTGAAGCGGAGCCACGTCCAGCTGACACCGGCCTCCGCTTTGCCGAAGCCGAGCCGAGTCCACGCGGGTTCTTCCGGACGCGTTGCTCCCCGTCGCGCGTCGTCCTCGTCGATTTCAACGTGGCCGCCGGTCGCCCGTCCGGTGGACGCGTTCGGCGCATTTGGCGTGTTTTCAAAAAGAAATTTGAGCTAAACTTTCTGGAAGGTTCGTGCGTTGAAAGAATGCAAAAAGTCACGATTCTGCAGGTCGACTTTTCCACGCGTGAAGTAGTCGTTTCTGTACGTTTTGGGCACCTGCAAAAATTGTTTGGCTCGAAATGGACTTGACGTGACCTCTGACCCGGCAGGACTGGGTGACGGCCACGGACATCCGCGTGACCTTGAACCGGCTCAACACCTTCGGCGACGAAGTGTTCAACGACCCCAAAGTGCTCAAGTCGTACTACTACGCCATCTCGGACTTCGCCGTGGGCGGAAGGTAAGAACGCCTCTCTCGCCGGGAACGCCGTCTGTCGGGTTCTCCCGCCGCGCGGGCGGCATTCCGGGGAACCGGAACTGGACTTGGTGCGGAATGTCGGCCGGACGGCGTCCTTTGCCCGGCGAGTTTTCCCGGGGGTGGGGGGTGGGGGGGGGGGGGGTTAACGGACCTCGAACGCGCTCCGACCTCACGCTTGAGTCAGTGACTCTGACGACGTTTTATGCGTTTGGGACGGCGAGGAGCCAAAAGTACGAGAAATGAAAAGAAGAAGCGCAGACGGAACGCAGGCGCACCGAATTTGGCCCTTCGGCCCCGCAACAAGTTCACAGGAGGTCAAAATGAAGTTGACCTTTCAACCTTTCGGCTGCTTCTCTATTCATCACACGGCCCAAAAAGTGACAAACCTTTTGGGAGTGGTTCGCGTCCGTTCGTTCAATTCTCTATTTATAGGGTTGGTTTGGTTGGTGAGTTAGTTAGTTAGTTTGACCGGCGTCGGAATCCCCCTCCGCCTCTCCCCGTGCCAAATTTTCCTCCCCAACCGGATGCAAAGCTCTGCCACGTCGTCCTCCTTCCACGTTTTTCGACCATTCCGACTTGAGCAAATTCCCGCTTTTTGCACTGACCGTTGTCAGCGCGCGCAAATGTGGCAAATCCAAGTTGCGAGCGCCGCAGGCTCGAATGCGAAGCCCTCTTCCGTCCCGTCAAGCTGACTTGTGCTCAACTTCACTGAAAGCGTAACTCATTCCTTCCTGTATTTCCTTTTTGCAGCGCGCACGCTTTACTGCCGTCGACAATCCTCGTCACGCCTTTGTCGTAGTTTGAATCCAAGTGCCAACTGGTGTAGTTTACATGGCGTCAAATGATGGACGTGCTGAATGATTTGCGGCCACAAAACTTCCTCGAGGGCCTCGACCCCCCCACCGCGTCTGCCAGCAAAAACTGACAACAACAAAGATGACTTGAATGGAAGGCTTTTTTTTTTTTTTTTTTTGCCAGCGAGTCTCAGCTTGTCGTCTCCTTCTTCTTCCCCTCGTCTTTGTCATGTCGTCATCTGCTCTTTGCTGATATTTGCAGAAGCTCCATTTTTCTTCCACAGTCAATGGAAAAAAATTTCAATTATAGTGTTTGGCAATCAGACCTGTGGCTACCCAACCCCCCACACAGCCAACCTCGAGGACTTGCAGAATTTAAGAGGAGAGCAGCCATAAGATTCCAAAATGCGGCGCATCCAGCTCTTTCCCTCCGTCGGGTCGGGTCGGGTAGCAAAATGTTCCAACAGCTGCCTCCATCTTGCCAGTAAATCATGGTATGAGCACATTGTGGGAGGGGGGGGGGGTGGCTTTTCTTGCCAAGTGACTCCCCCCCCCCCCCCCGATGTGTTTATGTGTCAAAATTGCTCAGTGAGCGAATGTCATTTTTTTCTGCGTTTTCTGCACAGTTTCTCTTTGCAGAGTTGATTTGTTTTGTCACGTGATCAACGACGCGAAGTTCGGCGATGATCCGCGGCTTCTTGTCGCCGAACGTGCCAAATGTTGTCGTCGTCGTTGTTGTTGTTGTACACGCACATCTTTCCAGAAACTGATGCAGGATATGACGCAGTCTGTATAATTTTTGGGGGGGTCACTTGGGTGGCGCTTTTAAATGAACGTGGAATGTTCAGAGCCGCGTGCGTGCGCAGGTGCAAGTGCAACGGCCACGCCAGCGAGTGCGCAAAGGACGGCCGAGGTCGTCTGCTGTGCAACTGCAAACACAACACGGAGGGGGCCGACTGCCAGACGTGCCGGCCCTTCTACAACGACCGACCGTGGAGGCGAGCCACCGCCGACGACGCCAACGAGTGTCTGCGTAAGGACGCGCCCGCGTGGCATCGCGTGGCGTGGCCTCCTCGACGCTCATTGTCGCCGTTTTTGCCTTTGCCAGCGTGCGAGTGCAACGGGAAGAGTTCCGAGTGCTACTTTGACGCCGAGCTGTACCGGGCCACGGGACACGGAGGTCACTGCGAGAACTGCGCCGACAACACGGACGGACCCAGGTGCGAGCGCTGCCTGGACCGCCATTACAGACGCGACGACGGCCGCTGCCTTCCCTGCGCCTGCGACGCCGTCGGTGAGACCTCGCTTCTTCCTTCCCGCCCACGCAGCCGGCGTCTTTGCGGAAGCGTCTCAAAAACTCGGAAAATCCTCCTGAACGAAGAAGCGCAATTGACGTGCGTGAAGGGTTGCCAATAATGACCCGTTTGCGCCTTTCACGGGGTCTTTTTTTGGCCATCATCTTGGCTGTAATTTACCAGCCGGTCGGAGACGTACTGAAGTTTTGGACTCAGAAAGTGCACACCAAAAAGGTTATGAAGTCAGATTTTGTAGACGTTTGATGTGATGAAGGATTGCAAAGGCGGTCGCCCTCTTTCGGAACTGCCGAATCCCCGCAGAGGCATTTCGAGCGGGGACTGCGACTGAACCGTCCCGGAGGTCCGCAACTCGAAGTAACCAATCAAGCATTTTGACACTTTTCTGCTCACGTAAAGCTTTAAAAAAAAAAAGTTTTATGTGTGTGTGTGTATATATATATATATATACAAGTGCCATCTCTGATGTTTTTGTAAAAAAAAAAAAAAAAGTATATGGACTGAAAGAAGGATGAGCGCTTCTCAATTTGCTAGCGTGGGGCGGGTACACGGGTTTCCGGACCTTCTGCCACCTGGTGGACGAGATTGTTTGAAGCAACAAAACAAAACAAAAAAAAACCCCAAAACGGAATGGCACCAGTAATGTGAAGTTTTGTCATTTCCGCTACACAAAGCTCGGAAGTGAATGTACGTCGGCGTGTGTGTGCTCGCCCGCAGGTTCCGAATCCCCTCAGTGCGACAGCCGAGGCGTGTGCGCGTGCAAAGCGGGCGTGACGGGAGAAAAGTGCGACCGCTGTCGGACGGGATTTCACAGCCTCACCGAGGCCGGATGCAGGTAACGCAACGGCGAGGAATAAAAGCACTCCCCGGGCCACCCCCACCTCAAACAATTTGCTGAGTCCGCAAGACTACACGAGCGTGTTTTCTTCTTCTTTGAAGCACACGCCCGCCGTAACGCTCAACATCCGGCGGGCGGAATGTCGTCATCGGACAAGCGGGCAAAATTGTACCGTGCGGTTGCAAACGAAGCGAAAGGCGGGCGTTCTCTCGGGGGGAGGGGCCCGCAATTGGCCGCGTCGTGAAAATGTTCCTCTTGCAGTTTTTGCGGCTTCAGTTCAAAAGAGGCGCAAAGAAGGAACTCATGATGGCCTTGAAATTGAAAAGGAAAAAAAGCTTCACATTGATCATCTCGCACGCAGCAAGACAATAATCGGTAACCGCATTTGGCTGCCAAACAATGAGACAAAATTATTTCTGTAGAGCTCGTTAAAGCACGCCCACCAGAGGTCCAATCGGGGTGAAGGTGACCCTCAAACGACCCCCTGCAGAGCCAGCGCAATTTGACCGGTCTCGCGGGAAATCACGGCGAGCGTGTATTTCATGCTAGCGTGTCCCACGCAGGCCGTGTTCGTGCTCGCCTTCGGGAAGCACTCAGGAATGCGACGTCGGCACGGGACGGTGTCGCTGCAAGGAGAACGTGGAGGGATTCACCTGCGACAGGTAATGCGGCCGCGCCGGCGGGCGGCCACGCAGCGCTGTGACCTTTGAACCTTTCAGGTGCAAGCCGGGCTTCTTCAACATGGACGCCGGTAACGCCGAAGGCTGCTCTCCGTGTTTTTGCTTCCTTCACTCGTCCGTGTGCGACAGCGCGCCCGGCTTCAGCGTGCACACGCTCCGCTCCGCCTTTGAGAGAGGTACCCGTGTACCCGTGCGCACGTTTCCTCGCTCGCCGTGGGTGGTAACGTGCGCCGCCTTGACCCGTGCGTGCAGATGACGAGCAGTGGACGGGGCAGCGTCGCGACTCGTCCGGCGTGCCGGTCGAGTGGTCGCCCGGCGCTCAGGACATCTCGCTGGTGTCCGACGACTACTTCCCCGTGTACTTCGTGGCGCCAGGTGTGTGGTGCCTCCGGATGAGAGTCATATTTCTCCAGTGAAATGAAAACTAATGCCATGAATCCCGTTCAAGTCCCACAAGTAGCTCTGTGATCCTTCCATTTTGCGTCACGTGCGTTCCGGAGCCGTTCCCCCCGAAACAAACACTTGTTCTTTAGCAACGTTGTAAGAATACTAGGCAAATATATCATTATTATTATTATTATTATTGTAAGCCACTGTAACATGATGCAGTTTGAACATTTGCACTGTACTTGAAGATGTACTCTGCGGTTCAATGCACATGTTTGGCATCTAAAATTTAGATAAAAAGTACACGAATGAAAGCCTTCCTCCAGACGACGCTTTGAGAATTTCCTTCTGGTGTGCCCGCCTTGGCCACCGGGGGCAGCAAAAAAAAAAAACCGTACAGCAGGGGTGCCCGAGATCTACTTTTCAAGCAGCCACGGACGCGCCTTTATGTGGGTGCGATCGACGGATTGGCCACGCCTCACTCGAGCGACCGGATGGATGATAGGCCGGTGTCTGTTTTTTGGCACGCCGCCGCCCAACGTGTCGATCGCTATGGAAACATTGAGCACCGCCGCCGTAGCGCCTCGTCATCACGTTAGCGTTCATGCAGCGGCGGCGTCTTTGAAACACGTCTTCAGCTGCGATCGGCGGCTCGGAGCCTCTTTTTTTTTTTTTTTGTACGACGACAGGCTGACCCTGCGGTTTTGGGGGTGTGTCCAGACAAGTTTTTGGGTGATCAGCTGCTGAGCTTCGGTCAGAACCTGAGTCTGAGTTTCCGCGTGGATCGCCTCGACACCCGCTTGTCCGCCGAGGACCTGGTCCTGGAGGGTGGCGGTCTCCGGGTGGCCGTGCCCCTCATCGCCCAGGGCAACGCCTACCCCAGCGACGAGAAGCACGACTACGTCTTCAGGTGACGCCCGGCTTGAAGGGAGCCGATCTCGACCTTTGCCTCGTCATCTTGTACTCTTCGTCCTCCAGACTCCGCGACAGCGCCGACTTCCCGTGGCGGCCGCCCGTCAGCCATTCAGACTTCCAGAAACTTCTCCGCAACCTGACGGCCATCAAGATCCGCGGCACCTACAGCGAGAAGAGTACGTGGGGGGGGGGGGGGGGCATTAGGATGGACGATTGCCTTTTTGGGTGGTTCATGCTATATTTACCACACAATTTTACAGCACTACAAAATGGTATTTTTATCGTAGAGCCACATGATATTGTGGGGGAAAAAATGCTTACGAAATGATTTTTTTTTTTTTTCACAAGCAGAAGCGCATTTTACATGTGACTTGTGTAATCCGTTGCAAGGCCCCCCCCCCCCCCCCCCCCAACCCCACCCCTACCAAAAATAAGCATTCGGCGTACATTGTATAAAGAATAATAGAAAAATATGTTCGTTTACCCGCGGCATTAGGGCGACTATGCGAAGAGAAGCGAAAGGCATCGTGGGGACGTACGGAGGAGGCGAAAGTTTGACGGCCGAGACGAAACATACTTCCGAACAGACGCACGCACGCACACAACTTGATTCCACAAAGGTTTCTTGGCACCCATGAAGAAGAAACATGGATCAACTTGCAAAAAAAGGAAAAAGTTGTACTTTTCCAACGTGACAGTCGAGTGTCCGAGGGAAACGCAAAGCATCGTGGGTAAAGATTGACGTCCCTCCTAGCCAATGGGATGTCGGGAAGATGTTGAGCCGATAGCCAGTAGGAGAGCAGCTCTGTCGCGCCACACGAACCAAGAAACACGTTGGGTGGAATTTGGGGAATTTTGTATCCTGAATTTCCTTCATAACCGCAGACAATATTTTTTACAAGGAGGCGTTTTGTAACCTGAATTTTCCGTGACGAGAGATGTTCGTAAGTAGAGGTACGAACACCCTCAACTGGTCGCCACCCAATCGCACGCGTACTGGGAACACATCCGCGCTCGCCCCATCTGGGAGTCGTTTCTCAGTATTGTCAGGTCGACTGCATTAAAAAAAAAAAAATCATTTTTAGTAGACGTGAAGTGATCTCTGCTTTGTAAAATGGAACCTTTCAGGTGCGGGTCACCTGGACGACGTGACCCTGGTGACGGCCCGGAGGGGCCCCGGGGTCCCGGCCCGCTGGGTGGAGCAGTGCACGTGCCCTCAAGGCTACGAGGGCCAGCACTGCGAGCGCTGCACGCCCGGCTACCGTCGGGCCCGCCCGGAACTCGGAGCCTTCGGTGCCTGCGAGGCCTGCGACTGCAACGGGCACGGCGACACCTGCGACGCCCGCACGGGTACGTGACAAACGGCGTTTGAACAACATCATCATTCTTTCCGTCGCCGTAGCGCTCGCCGCCCCTTTCGGGCGAGAGGCTGCGTACGCCCCGGACCGGTCGCAGGGCACATCGAAACCGTCAAGCATCGGCACTTGCATTCACACCTACGCTCGCACGCACGTTTTGGGGATGATGGAGGGAAGCGGACGGCGAAGCCCAGGCGGCCCGGCCCGGGCCAGATTTGAACCCGCAACCTCGCACCTGCGACCCAGATCATTCCTGTTTTGATTCTTTTATCGTAAAATCCTAATCAAAAGCACACTTGAAATGTGTATCTAACGTCTTTCTATTCTATTAGTTTCGTTTGGGTTTTCATGGTCAAGTTTAGTTTTGGCAAAATCTTTTTCTGACGCCGCAAGTAAGGAAGCAGTCTCGTCTCACAAAAAGAAAAACATTTTTGTCGTACCAGTTTTGGGCGTTGGCACCCCGAGCCGAAGTCCAGACTAAAAAAAAGTCAGACAGACAAACCCGAGCGACGATCAAAGTCCGGCTGCGCCGACGTTTTCGCAACATGGCGGGGGAAAAATGGGAAAAATCATTCATTCAAGTTGAAGAAAGAAACCTGCTATTCAACAGTAGAAGCACAAAAGCTTTTTGAACCTTTCAAAATAATCATTTGGTCAGCATTCATAATCCAATGATGATGGATTCTGTCATGAGCCGAAATGGGCTTTGAATTCACCAACTTGCGTGCGTTCAGGCGCTTGCGACTGCCAACACGACACGGCCGGCCTGAGCTGCGAGCGCTGCCGCAACGGTTTCTACGGCGACGCCACCAAGGGGACTGCGTCGGACTGCCGGCCGTGCCCGTGTCCCGCCGGCGCCGGCTGCGCCGTGGTCCCCAAGAGCGGGCAGGTGGTCTGCACCAACTGTCCCGCCGGCACCGCAGGTACCGGACCGGACCGGACCCTCGTCGCCGCCGCGTGCGCGTACGCCCCGATCTTGTACGACGGGCGGTGGTCCGTTCCCAGGCAAGCGGTGCGAGCTGTGCGACGACGGATTCTTCGGGGACCCCCTGGGCGAGGGGGGTCCGGTGCGCCCGTGCCGCGCCTGCAGGTGCAGCGACAACATCGACCCCAACGCCGTGGGCAACTGCGACCGGGAGACGGGCGAGTGCCTCAAGTGCATCTACAACACGGACGGCTTCTTCTGCGACCGATGCCGGGACGGTTTCTACGGCAACCCCCTCGCCGCCGACAAGTGCAAGGGTAAGTCCGTCCCGTCCCGTCCCGTCACCTGGCCCCCGCTTACTGCGTATGGCCTTCTTCCGTCTTTCGCTCCCGCAGCCTGCGCCTGCTCCCCGCAAGGGACGGCGGGCGCTCAGACGAGCTGCTCGGCGGCGACGGGCCAGTGCCCGTGTTTGCCCGACGTGATCCAGCGCGACTGCAGCGCCTGCCGGCCGGGATTCTTCAACCTGCGGAGTGGAAACGGCTGCGAGCGGTAAGACGCATTTCAGCATTAAACAGCTGCAGCTCGGCTCGTGACCAGAACAAGGAGGTCCGAGCGTAGAGCTCCAGTTCTAAAGTCCTTCCGCCGGCTCGCAGTCACCTCTAGAATAGATCTGAAAGTTCTGCTACTGGTCTGGAATTCACGAAATGGTTTATTTTAGTTCCTGAAAATATGAAACCCGGTAAGGTTCTGAGCTCGACCGACTCTGCTCTAATAGTGGACCAAACGCGTTGAAGCAGCATTTAGCTGCTATGATGATGATGATGATGCTGCTGCTGCCAAGTGGTTACATTTTATGGAATGACGTGATTATTGTATTTTCTCATGTCACGCAGAGATCTTTTTTTTTTTCCCCTCTTGTCAAACAGTGGCAATATTTTCATTGTCTTAGTTGGAGTTAATCAATTTTCTCGACGTAGTTCCTCGTGGCTTCACCAATGGAGCCGCGGGTGCTCCGCCTCAAGCCCCTTTGCGTCCCGCCCCCCTCCGCAGGTGCAACTGCGACGCCGTCGGCTCCACCAACGGTCAGTGCGACATCGACAGCGGGCAGTGCGAGTGCCAGCCGGGCGTGGCCGGGCCCAGGTGCGAGCGCTGCGAGCTCAACTTCTTCGGCTTCGGCCCGTCCGGATGCAAACGTAGGAACGCGCGCCGCCGCCCGCGAGGCGTGACCCTAACCCCGTCCTTAACCCCAAGCCTAACCCTCGCCTGACCTCCCCGCGCCCGCAGCCTGCGACTGCGACCCCGAAGGCGCCCAGTCGGGTCAGTGCCAGGAGGACGGACTCTGCCGGTGCCGGCCGGGCTTCGTGGGCGCCCGCTGCGACATGTGCGAGGAGAACTACTTCTACAACCGCTCGGTGCCCGGATGCCAGCAGTGCCCTTCCTGCTACAGTTTGGTGCGGGACAAGGTGAGGAAAAACGGGAAAAGTCGCGAGAGCGCCAGGTCACGAGCCGAGGTCGCCGTGGCTACCCGGCCAGATGCTTTTCGTTCGTCCCGATCAGCTGTAGGGAAGTGGGGCGCACGCCACTACGTCGGAGGGTGAAAGCGTGTTTATTCCCCGACGTCTCCCGCTCGCCACCCACAACTCTTCAAAAGCTGAGTCGCTCGTGCGAGCGAGGGTGGCGCTCTCGCTCTCTCGCTCTGCAGTGTGTCTGTCAATTTACGGGCTCTTTTGCCAAAATAGGCTAACGTTTTTTCAGTGCCTCCCCCACGCTGAGAGCCCCGAGACTTTGGTCCAAGTCCGCTCGGGCTACAGCGATGTGCAAAGCTGTCCGGCGTCCGCGGGAAAACTCGGCAGCCCCGCGGCATCCGCGTAGCAGATGGCGGGTTGTTTGGATAGGTGATAGTTCAGCTAACTCGCGTGGAGTTGTGTCTTGCGGTGAGCCAGATTGTTCGACTCGGCGCCACTTGCTTGAGATCTAGTCGGGACCGCGCTCCACTTGCACAAACGTTGATGTTAAGACTGGAGACTTTCACGAGACTTGCGCAGACCTGGTCGTCGCTAAGCAGGATCGTTTTGCGGCAGGTGAACCAGCACCGTCAGAAGATCCACGAGCTGCAGACGCTCATCGACAACCTGGCGTCCGGTCAGGAGACGGTCAGCGACGCGGCCTTCGAAGACCGCCTGAAGGAGGCTGAGCGCGCGGTCCTGGACCTCCTGGACCAGGCCCGCTCCAGCAAGGGTAACGCCCGGAGAAATCCACATTCTATTTCCTATACGCGCGTACAATTCTTGTCTTCCTAGCATTGTGAGACACAATTCACCAAGCGTTTGTGAGATTGTTGGGAACGTGGGTCGCTCTCGACGTCTTTCACGTTCTCTTAAAATGCGGAAATCCCGATTGCGGGTACCGACCGCAAAGTGGTCAGCTCCTGGATTATTCATTGGCAGAATGACATCACAATTTCAGCCGTTTCAAATCTGCCCGTTTTGCGAACCTTATCCCAGGTCGGATCGCGGGGGCGGCAGCTCCAGTGAGGGAAGGAAACCTTGATCTGGTTTCGACAAAGGAGTCCCGTAGCCGCGTTTTGTCTGGTCCCCCACCTCGGAACCCTACCAGGGGTGCAAGACTTGGGTCCTCGGATCGTTGGGTCACACGAACCGCTTCCCGGGAGGGGAGCATTGGTTTGGTAAACCGGGGGTCGCGAGTTCCGGAGCGCTCCCCAAACGGGGTTGCGTCAGGGTCAGGAAGGGCATCCGATACGAGCGTCCGTCTGAGATGACGCTAACGGGACGAGCCCAAAGAAAGGATTTGCGAGCCTTTGCGCCACACAACCGACGCATCACATGAATGTCACAAACTTAAAGCAGGTCACATACTTTTCAATCCATTAATCCAGTTTTGACGTACTTGCCCTGATTCACATCAATTGAAGTGACCTTGTCGGCACTCGTAACCGCTTCAACTCTTCGGGGGAGGTTTCCCACCAGGTTTAATGGCAATTGGTGACGGCCATGTTGGGAAAGGAAGGGGCCATCTCCAAAGTGCTGGAAAAGGTCCAAATAGTCCTCAAAAAGGAACTTTGAATGCTTCAGCAGACCGAGAGATTTTGGAGTTTAGGGATTCCCCTTCCTGTTCAACGTCTGTGCACCGGTGCACAAAGCGAGGTCCAACAAGACACGGACGCGAGAGAGAGTTTGGCGCCCGACCTCAACCCGACGGAGCAACCTTCGGGTCGACTCGGGGCCTTCTCGTCCCCGCCTCACAAATTTGCTCCCGTGAACTCGATCCTACAAAGCTGGTCGAAGAGCTGAAGCTGTTCCGGCTGCAAAGCTGACGCCGGCGATCGGGTCAAATCTTGCACGACGGGAGCCGTAGTAAGCTGAGCCCTGTTGTGAAATGGACCATTTTGCACCCAGATCTTCACTTGAAATGGTTGTTTGCTTTGGAGTTCAGACCATCAGTCAGCCGTCAGGCGTGTGATTTTCGGCCTTTGTCGCCCGCTCAGACGTGGACCTGGGCCTGCTGGAGCGTCTCAACGTCATCAACGGCACTCTGACCACGCAGTGGAACCGTCTGCAGAACGTGCGCAACACGGTGGAGCGGACGGGCGCGCGAGCGGATCGCGCGCGCCACCGCGTCCGCCAGGCCGAGAACCTCGTCGAGCGAGCCCGACGGGAGCTGGACAAGGCCAGAGACGCCGTCGCCAAAGTGGTAAGCGTGGCCTGCGCAAAAGCTCCGTCACCGCGGCTGCGGAACCCGTCCCGAGCGTGCGGCGTCGTGCGCTTGCAGGACATCAAGTCTCCGAGCGGCGACGGCGAGCCCAACAACATGACGCTGCTGGCCGAGGAAGCGCGCAAGTTGGCCGACAAGTAAGACGGCCGTCCGCCGGGGGCGAAGGGGGGAGTCCTTGGCCGGGACGTCAAAGTAAGAGTCGGCTGGCGCAGGCACAAGATGGACGCCGACCAGATCGAGAAGATCGCCAAAGACGCCAACGACACGTCCGCCAAGGCGTACAACCTGCTCCTCAAGACGCTCGACGGCGAAGGGAAGACGGCTCAGCGGATAGACGAGCTCAACGGGAAGTGAGTGGGCGCAGGCGGACTTTGAAACGCGCCGAAAGGAGTCGAGTCCGCCCAAGACGCAAACGTCGACGTCCCGCTCAGGTACAAAGAGGCGCTGGAGCTGGCTGCCAATTTGGAGAAGCAGGCCGCCAAAGTCCAAGCGGAGGCGGAGGCGGCGGGAAACCACGCCCTCAAGATCTTCGCCAACCTCACCGGCCTGCCGCCCTTTGACACGCGCGCCCTGGAGGTTCTTTGCGCGTCTTTGCCGGCCGCAACGCCCGCGCACGGCGCCCCCACAGTTGTTCACTCTTTGCAGGAGGAGGCCGACAAGATCAAGAAGGAGGCGTCCGACTTGGACAGACTTATCGACAAGACGGAGAAGGAGTATAACGAGCTGAGGGACGACCTCCGGCCCAAAGAGCAGGAAGTGCGCAAACTTCTGGAGACGGGACGAAGTGAACAGCAGGTCAGTAGCCGCTCTCGGACCAGTGCAAAACCCGGCTGTGCCTGTTTCCCCGTTGAAAATTGCACCTCGGCTATTTCATACAAGCAAAATGCCACGGGTAGGCTAACGAGTAGCATCGCCCGACAGACGAGTGGAGATGTAGTTTTTGGGATCGGCAGGAATGGAATATGTATCAGATATTTCTGTTTTGGAAGCCAAGGTGAGCGCACCGGAAGGAGAGCAACACAATCAAAGGAAATAATAAATTGAGGCCTAAGCGCTTCGTTTGATTGAATGTTGTCGTCGTCGTGTTTTCATCGAGTAACATAAAGGATGCTAATGTTGCTTATTCAAAAAAGAAAGACATCTTTTTTTTTATCGGGGTGCGGCAGAAATGTCGTAGCGGACGAAAAGATGGACGAGTATTTGGAGTTGGAAGCGTCGTCGCGGAACAGGTGACGTTCAAGGACTTCATTTTATCCGACGCGCTTCCGCAAAATGGCAAATAACGACATGGTTCAAAAGAAATTTTGCCTTTTAAAGCCGTCAACTTCCACCGAAATAAAAGATATCCCTTTGGCCCGAACGGATGGAAACATATTTCTTTCTTAGCCAGCAACATTTTAACCACCTCGTCTCGCCGCCGTCCAGACCGCCGACCAGCTTCTGGCCCGCGCCGACGCGGCCAAGGCGACGGCGGAGGAGGCCGCCAAGAAGGCTCAGTCCACCTTCCGCGAGGCCGAGAGCATCCTGGACGACCTGCGAGGTGCCGCCAGCCGCCCTCCCTCCGCGGGTCCGAGCGGCGGAGACTCAACCGCCGTTTGATCCTCGTCTTTCGCAGACTTCGACAGGCGCGTCAACGACAACAAGACGGCGGCCGAGGACGCCCTGAGGAGAATCCCGGCCATCGAGGCCACCGTCGCCGCCGCCCGCGCCAAGACCCGCCAGGCCGAGGCGGCGCTGGGAAACGCCGACGCCGACGCCGGGCACGCCAAGGCCAAGGCGGAGGAGGCGGAGCGAATCGCCGCCAACGTGCAGAAGGTGGGGTGGCTCGCTCTCGTCGCGCGGATTTTCCAAACATTTGACTGAGGACCGAAACCGCGTAGCGACGCATATACCGCGCAGTCTGCCAAATAATGCGTTTGCGGCAGGGTTCGGCCAAATCCAAGGAGGAGGCGGAGAGAGCCCTGCGGGACGCCGACAAGCTGGACGAGGAGGTGGACGGCATGATGGATGAGCTGAGCGCCGCCGAGGACCAACTGAAGAAGAAGAAGGCCGAGGCCGACCGGGACATGATGATGGCCGCCGCGGTAATTGCGCGCGCGCCCCCCCCCCCCCCCCCTCGCCTCCCCCGTCGCGTCTGTTCCGAGTCCTCGAAATGTCCCCCTCTGCGCTTTTTCCGGCAGGCGTCGACTAACGCCAAGGAGGCGGAGGACAACGCCCGCAAAGCTAAAAGCGCAGTCAAGACGGTCCTCAGCACCATCGCCGCCCTGCTGGAGCAACTTGGTAAGTGCATGAAGTGGGGGTGGGGGATTTTACACTTAGTTTGGAGCCCCTCCCCTCTCGTGGCCCGTTGCCACCCTCATCGGGTGGCGTTCGGCTTCGGCTTCCTGTTCTCCTCCTCCTCCTAAGTGCTATGCAGAAGCAAAACACAGGCAGCGCATACACAACGGCGTTGGCAGGCATTTCTTCCTCCTGCCGTGTGGGAACGAAGACTGCGGCTTAGTTGGGGACCTTCTCCGCCTCTTCTTCTTCTTGCTCTTCATTTCGCTTCTAGTCTAGCTCGGCGCTGCCCGAGCGTGTTGTGGCCCAAGGTGGTACCGTGCAGCAGGGAAAGGGTAGGGGGGGGGGGGGGCTGCGAGCGACGGGATGGTTTCGGGGTGAGCACGTCGGGTTCGGCAGTGGAAGGAGGTTTTGGAGAGAGAGCAGACCTCCGTGGCCAGAGAGTCGGAGGAGACCAACGAAAAGGTGGACGGATTCGGTGAGGGAAGACGCGAGGGCACTCGGCGGAGGAGCACCAGGCGGGCCGAGGGCAGCCCAAAAAGGAAAACGGGCAACGGTACCAAGTTTTTCCCTAGGTTTCAGCCTTTTTACAGATCGTGTCCATATTTTCAAGTGGCTCAACAGATGAATCGGTTCTTGGAATTTGATCGGTCCGGGCCCTCAAAATTTTGTCTGGCGCGTGCCCCCCAGGAAACATCGAGAAAGTGGACGCGGGCAAGCTGACGCAAATCGACGAGTCGCTACGACGCGCCAAGGACAAGATGGCCGACGGCGAGCTGGACAGGAAGTTGACGGAACTGAACGACGTGGCGCGCTCGCAGGAGGCCATGATCGGCGACTACGACCGTCAGATCCGCGAAATCCGAGCGGACATCGCCAACCTCAACGACATCAAGAACACCCTTCCCGACGGCTGCTTCAACACGCCGTCCCTGGAAAAGGCCTAAACGCCGGCGCGCACCTTCCCAAAACTCTCCATTTTGATTCTTGTCTGTTTGTTTCGGTTTTTTTTTTTTTTTATACCGTGCGTCTGCGCAAAGCACCAGAGACCGGCACGAACCCCACGAGACTGCACGCGCGCCGCCGTACGCAGGAAGTCGCTCCCGCTCGCGTCGTGACCCGTCGTCGGGAAGCGTGACGTCATTCTCGTACGGGACTTTGCCACCCAGCGTGTATTTTCTCGCCCTCCATCCCACCTACGCCCGGAACTGCTCACCAGCTAAGTGAAAATGGTCTCCAACCTGTTAGGTGATGAGTCCTCTCACCGGAAATAGGACAAATCCGAGAATCCGTAGCCTGCAAGTGCGCTGAAGAATAAATGAAACCTCGTTTGCGTTCAATAAACGCTCAAGCAGCTTTCTGCTACGATATTTAAGCATTTATTCCAAACCTTCGTATCCATGTACAAGTAGTCAACTTTTTTTTTCTTGTCCTCACTAGTAACGCAATTCAAGGCAACGAGCGGGCGACTGCGGCGTCGTACAACTAGTGAAGCGGCGCGCACTTTTCCTCCCTTAGTACGGTAGAGCCTCAAATCATTTTGGCACATGTGTGTTACTAGTGCACTGATTGAAAACTAGTATTTCGAATTAGATGGCTATCAACCAGCAAATACGTCTTTTTTTTTTTTTTTATTGCCGGACAATTGGAACAAGGGCTGATTGCGTTAGCGGAAATAGAGTCGCGCTCGAGTGCTTTGAATTGTCGGACCGGTGAGGAAAGAGCAGAATTGTCCTCGTATCTTAAGCCGGAAAGGGAGGAAACGCTCAAAACGCTTTTCCGTGACGTGACGACGTGAAATCACGACCGCGCGCCGCTAAACATTTGTCCTTCTCGTACGTGGCGTCGTCATCGCGCCGCGTCAAGAGTGAATCCGCAGGGATCCGTCTCGAGCCTCCCTCACGTTACCCATCACGACCCGCCGCCGCCTAACGTTTGACATTTTCCAGCATCAGCAGCGTCGCCCTCATTATCACCAGGGAACCCGCCGGGATCCGTCCTGCGCCTCCTTGAGTGACTGACGCTAAGCTAAATGCGTTTCGCGCTCCACGCTGACGTCGCCCGGACTCTATGCAACTTTTGTACATTTGCTCTGATACACTGGTGCTAAAGACGTGTGTGGGTGCGTGCGTGCGTTTTTAAATAGCGACGTCGATGTCGCCGTTTTCTTGTCCTTTATCTCAACGTCGCACGACTGAAGATGGAGTTAACCTTTTGAATTTTAATGACTGTGCTTTAATATGAATGTTGTGCGTGTAATCCAAACCAGAACCCTATGACCTTTGACCTCCATCCATCCACGTATAGACAATGTAAGCGCACGTGTGTAATAAACAGTATTGTTAAGTTATCTGCCGCGTGCCGTTGGTCTCGTCTTCTTGAATGTTTCAATAAAAACGACCCGACGGATGAACCCGAACTCCCCGTCGTCCCCGACGCCTCTCGGGGGGGTTCAAACGAGGGTTAGGCTTTCTTTTTTGGAGTCGTCCGGACCGGGGCCGAGAAACTTTTGTCATTTTTCCAACGTTGTCGTTGGTAATAAAAAGTGCCAGGAAGGTGGGGGGGGGGGGGGGGGGAGTTGCCCGTCTCTACGGCAACACAGACACAGCGTGCTTCCCGTTTGGGCTTTATTTGGTTAAAAAAAAAAAAAAAAAGAAAGAAAATAAGACAGGAAGTGATCATATTGAAAATTTTCTAAGGTGATAATAATAGTGATAACAGCGGTCAATATAGATTTTTGTAATTTGCGTCGATAAGAAAATAGGCAGCTGAGCACGTTCAACGTCTTCTTGGCCCCGCGGAAAAGCGACGGCTAGCTCGTGTGCGCGTGCGTGAGCTGGTTAAAGGGTTAATGTGAGCGGAGGCAAAGACACGCCCCCTGTGACATCGAAGACGGGGGTTGACCTTGTGTCGTTTCCTTATCATAGCTTTTCCTTGGACTGCACCCAGATGAAGGATCCCGAATGATCCTCGATGATCTGCTTGCTGTGCTCGTAAATCTCCTCCAGGGTGTCGCCCTGCACGACGGCTGCGCACAACACCACCGTCGTCGTCGCGTTATTGTTGTTGCGGGGGCGTTGCCGAGAAAGAAACGGGCCCACCTGTGAAGTGTTCGGTGAACTCGTGTTCCAACTTGGCGGCTCGCTCAAACGTCTTCCGGCTTTGCTCCTCCGTCAGCCGCTTGTTCATCTCCCTGCGCCGCGTCACGCACACGCACACACACACACGCGCGCGTCATTTACGGATGTGCGTCGTGGCGTGCGTTTGCGTGCGCCACGCCGCTTACATGATGTTCTCCACCGACTTGGGTTTGACGAAGATGGCGATGGGATGAAGCAGCGCGGCCTGCAGGCGCTTGATGGCGTTGCCCGACACGTCCAGGATGCAGTGCTTCCCCTGAACGCGCCACATCGCTCGCGTCAAACCATCATCATCATCATCATCATCACAAGACAGCCGCTGGCCCTTTCAAAGGGGAATTAAAGACGAGGACGCAAAATGCTCGCCGGCGTCGCGGTCCCACCTTGTCGGCGACCTCGCGCACCGACTGGACGCTGGTTCCGTACAGGTGGTTGTTGTACTGGCCCGCCTCGATGAACTTGTGGTCCTGGATGTCCTTCTCCATCTGCTCGCGCGACGCCACAAAGTGATAATCGCGAGCGTCCACCTCGTAGTCGCGTTTGGGCCGCGTGGTGTCTGCGACAAAAACAACAAAAACGTCATCGGGAAACGCGAGCGGAAAAGGACGCGAGCGGCCGTCGACACTCACGCGGGACGCACGATCCGAACTTGTCGGGGAATTCCGAAATGAGGTCGTCGTTGATGCGGTCCTTCATGGGGCCGAGGATGATGACGGGTCGCGTGTAGCCGACTGGACGGCGACACCGCATCGAGTCAGAACCGTCCCGCGCACACAAAAACGCGCGGTCGCAGGGTTTGCGCTACCTTCCAGTTGCGTGACGGCTTCGTACGACAGCACAAACTCCTCCTGGCCTCCTGCGGACAAAACGTGGCAAACCTTTGATGTCGATTAGCGTTGGAGCGCCTAAACGAGTTTGAGGAGCCCGAAGAGGGACGCTCGACGCTTTTGCTCGGATTTCTTCTTTGTGAGGTTATTTGAACGATTGCGGGTCAACTCAAGTCCAAGCCGGACCCGTGTCAAGCCAGGTCACGCGACCTCCGCGCGTGATGTAACTCGCGGAGCTCCGCAGGGATCGCTAGCGGGCCCTCTTTTCTTCAGTATCTCTCCGGTGCCGCTTCATTTTAAATACACGACTATCTACGCACGCCGTTTTTGAAGGCTGGGAAAGCCGAGCTTTTGGTTCTTGGCCTCGCAAAACACAAAAGCACCGTCAACAAAGAAAATCTCATTTGACTCAACGGTCTCCTTTCAAAAGCACATTGAGAATATTGCCAAAATAATAATCGGCCCATCCCATCCGAGCGACGCCGTGCTCAAAGTCCGGCCTCGAGCATCTCAAGCCGTTTGGTGCCCAAGGTCCGCAGTTAGCGCAAAACGCCGCGGCGAGACTTTTGACCGGGACAAAAACATTCCGTCGTCTCAGCCTCATTCTGGTGGAAAAAAAAAAAAAAAAAAAAACCTATCCGATGGGTTCTCACGCTCTTTGTCGTACTTCAACGTTTGGGCCCGAAACCTACACTCGCGACGTGCCTGCCGACCTTTTGATCGAACGATTTGAAAATGAGCCGGCGACCGAGGAAAGAAAACCCAACAAAGGCGACCAAAGTCATCTCGATCATTGCCGACGGTCAACATTTTCGAATGCAATGAAAGCTGTGACACTTACGGTAGCTACTTTCGCTATCGCTGGCGTTGGAGGTCGCGTGTTCTGAAAGCACAAACCAGGTCAAAGGTCCAAAACAGCAAAGTGAAATTCCTTCAACACAGAGAGCAAAGAAACAAGCGGGAGGGAGGCAAAGGCCCAACCGAGGGCGTCGCCATCCTCCCCGTGCGGTCCGCCGTGAAAATCCTCAACCCTGAAGGCGACGGACGGGGCAGACTTTTAGCATCCGAGACAAATGACTTGCTGGCCGATCAGTTGCTCGTCTGGAGCAACTCTGACGTGAGCTGATGACGAGCTGGCTTCTCTTCCACAAAAAAAAAAAAAAGGTGGAAGTGAGATTGGAAGCAACACAATTGCTCCCTAACCCTAACGGGAAATGAGGAAAAAGTGGCAAAAAGGGCAACCCCACCCCCGTGAAACTCAATGGGGTTTAGGTCGGGACTTTACTGTTGCAGCCACCAAATTGAGCCCCACCCATCAATTCAATCACAACATTTCAACTTAGTTCTTAGTCTTCCCCGACACCTTTGCGGACAAAGTCCCTGACGTGGCAAAAGGGGGAAACCCCCCCGCCCCCTCCCCCGGGTGGGCGCCCACGTCTTGGTAGCTTTGCGCTCGTCCCGTCCGTTTTCCGTTTTTTTGTTGTTCCGTTCCTTGAGCCATTTTCCGAGAAACTCGCGTCTCTTTGTCTTCAGGCTTCTGTTGTCCGCCGCGGACGTATTCGTACAATTACTTCGTATCATTTAAGCAATTGACATGAATAATTGGGCGTCTTGTTGAAGACGGCCGAGTCCTGCGGTTGAATGCGGAGCACACTTGTCACCCTTGACCCCCCCAAACCCCGTGCATCATGGGAGTTGCTGTTGGAGACGGTGGGGGGGGGGGGGGGCACCAAGGGGTGGACTCACTGTGTCCTTTGGTGAGGAGGTCGATGGCGTCCTGAAGGCCGCAAGAGAAGCACAAAAACAGGAAGTTACGACGTCACAGCGACAAGAGCGAGAGAGCAGACGCGATGCGAGAGAGGAGCCCGCCGTTCGGATCCAATTTGGGGGAAAAAGATGGGCGGCTTTGTCGCCGTGACAACCGGGTCACCCGCTGATCTCTCGTCCTGTCGCTGAACACTGAGCGCCCGGCGGGCGGCGGCGGCGGGCGCGGCACCATACTCACGCTCCATGTCGCTGCTCTCCTGTTCGCTGGCGTCGCGACTCTTCCCGAACAGGAAGGACCTTGCGAACACGCCTTTTTTACGCTTGTCGCCCAACGACTACATGGGGGGGGGGGCACGTGGAGTACGCAGGACGGGAGCAGGAAGTACACAGGAGGGGACAGGTAGTCAACGGCGCAATCGGGGCAAACACAAAATTTAAGGTCGATGCGGGGGTGGGGGGTGGGTTGGGGCGCACAATTGGTCCTGACGGATGCAAATAGCGGGAGGAGGAGGAGGAGGAGGAGGAGGAAGGCCAGAAAACACACACACACACACGCGCCAAGCTTCTGGGGAGGACACCAACGGAAACCGAAACCTGTCGTAGCCGAGGGAGGAAGTTAAGACTTGCGGGGGTGGGGACGACTTTTAGACTTTGGGGGCCACGCATTCCCCCGTTAAAGGGAAGCAGGTGAAACTGGTGGGTCGGGACCCCCAAAATTGTCTCGGCTCATCGTTTAGACTTTTCTATTTCAGATGCTTCCGTTTCCCAAGTTGAGGACCGCCAAGTACTGCAGACCCTTCAGCGAAGCTCGTTTCTGGAGCGACACGAGATGGCGGGCGAGCGCGCGCCGGACGTCAATCGCAACTACTGGAAGGTTTTCTAACCCAATATTTTCTGATTTTTTTCACTTTCAAGTTGTTCAGTTGAAAAATCTTGAATGGTGACCAGTTCGCTTTTGTTTTTGTTTTCAACAACCAGTCGCCCCCGACGACCGCGCTGGGATTTATGAAGAATGTTCGCTTTAATTTGTTTGAAATTAACACGGAAAACGACCACAAATTTTGATTGTCTTCAACGGGGGGAAACTTGTTTATATTGACCCAGTTTACATTATAAAATGTTTTTCCTCAAAGTTATCGTCCCGTCATAATCTCATCGGGGCAAGCACAAAAACGCACGCACGCACGCACGCGCAAAACACCCGAGGTGGGGATGGCGAGGGAAAGGGGGCGTGGCCATTTCAAGGCCAGAAGCGGTGCAAATGTAAATATTTGATCGTTCAAATATTTACAGGAGGCGCGGCTCCGAAGACGAGACAAACATCGACGTCGGGTCATGCGGTCATCAGTCGGGCCGTTTGCGATCGGTCGCCGCCGCCGAGACGCTCAAAGATCAGCGACATGCGGTTAAGATCAGCTGTGGGATGCTTCGGGGGCACTCGTTAGTTCACGCTCAGAAGCAAGCAGAGCTCCAAAGATTGCAGAATAAATCAACTTTTACAGCGGCAAATGTCGGCTCCTCGAAAGAGAGAAATCGCACAAACCCGTCAACGGACGCCTTTTGCCACCCCAGTCAAACATTTCTGGAGGCGCAACAGAATATTTACAAACGCTTTTTTTTTTTTTTTTGTTAAGTCTTCTATCACCCCCAAAACCAATCAATCAATCAATCAATCAATCAATCACTCAATAAATAAGTCTTTGCGCACGGCCCCTTTCAAAAGCGCCGAATCGACGGCAGCTGTACGCATCGGCTGACAATTCCAAATATGGATCGCAACCGCGGGATTCCTAATCACGCTCAGGTCGCGTCCCTTCGCGGCAACAGCCAATCGCGTATCCTGGCGCCAGTTCGAGCGGGTCGGAGGCCCAATAACGCGCTAATGTGTCACGCGCTAACCCAATTGCTAACATGGCAGGTGCTATGCCGCTAACAAGCGGGGCTAATGTGTTAAATGCTGGCACGTTAATGAGCGTGCTACATGCTAAGACGCTAGAAGGCCGACTCACCCCTCGCTCTCGAGACTTGGGGTTGAACTTGACCGTCTTCAACCTCGCTCGCTCTTTCTTCTCCACCCTGCCGGACAGACGACCGCAAAGTCAGCAACGCGCAGGCGCCGTCCTCGTCGTCGTCGACGTGAGGCCCGACCTCCTCTTGCTGGGTATGACGCCGACCTCCTCGACGTCTCCCGCGGCCGCCGTGCGCCTCGCTTGCCACCACTCGTCGTCCGAGGCGTTGACCACGTGCAGGATGTCGCCGAACTTGAAGTTGAGACCCTGACTGGGAAGACCAGAATCCCGCGTCTTGTCGTAGTCAAACAGGGCCCTGCGCGGGATGGACGACGTCAGCGGTGGGAAGCGAGAAGAAAGGAGAGGAAGCCGAGGGCGGCGTCTGACCTGACGTAGAGCGACCTTTTGTGGCTGGTCCTCAAAGATCCCGATCCTGAGCTGATGCTGCTGTTCATCATCTGCTCCCTCAGGTCGTGGATTTTGGCTTCGAAGCGACTGTACTCTGCGCGGCACAGCGACAGCGTCTCATCTTCGCCGCAGAACCGCGCAACCGACGGTAAAGCCTGCCGCCCGGACGCACGCACGCACGCGAGCAAAAAGGCAGCCGGGAACTCCCGCGGGGACAAAGTGCCACCCCCGGCCCATGTACTGCACCCGACTTTGTTTGCAATGTTTCGAAGTAGGACCGTTCCGCGTGATTCTGTTTTCCATTTAGCGCGTGACGCATTTTTGTCTCCGAGAGGAAAAAGAAATCGAGTTGCGTCAAAGAGCGTCCTCACCCTCGGGCCTGTAGTGCGCCGTGATGGTGACCGTCTGCCCGGCGTTCTTCAGCGCCGCCGCCGCTTGTTCGTGGGTGGCGCTGCGGAGGTCCACGCCGTTCACCTGTGGGTGCGCGCCCACGTTAGGGGCAAAAAGAGCGCGTACTGGGGGAACAGACCTTTTCAAACTGAAATATCAACTTTTGCGTCTTTTTAACCAATAAGGGTAGCAACAATTTGAAAAGTGCAACACTAATAAATGAGGACATTTGCAATCGCTTTCGGCTTCATACGCAAAAAAAATAAATAAAAGGGTTCACCGCGACTACTGCATCGTCGTAATATGAACCTTCGCCGAAAAGAAGTCAATTCAATCTTTGATCGGTACGTGAGATTTTCGTTGGAACAAAGTTGAATTTTGTTACGAGCTAATTGTCCATACATACAGCGCTTTGAGAATTTGCATTACTAACTTGACCATCCGAGCCCAGGAAATATTGTGAGCTAAAATGGCAGGCAGGCCTCGTGCGACTCACGGATACGAGACGGTCTCCCTTCCTCAGCTCCCCGCAGAGGTCGGCGGGTCCTCCGGCCAGGATGAAAGAGATGAAGATGCCTTCGCCGTCCTCGCCGCCCACAATGTTGAAGCCCAAACCCGTGGCGCCTCGGTGCAGGACCACCTTGCGGGGATCCCTGTCGGAACGCAAAGCTCGCTCAAATACATAAATGTCTGCGGCCTCAACAGGGCACGGCTGACTCCGACGACCCGGTCGGTCTTTAGCGCCCTCCGGTGGCTACTTAGTCTAGCTGACCCGCGAAAGGTGAAGAGGGAAAGGCGACGCGATACCGTGCGACGTCGTCATCTCCCAGCGTGCTCTTGGGCGTCGGCAAATAGCATCCCGATGAAGTGGGCGGGGCCAGAGGTTGAGACAGGAAGTTAGGAGGGCTGATATGATTCTCCGGGTGCTGAGAAAAAGCTAACAACAGGACGACAAGAGTGAAAGATGGTAACGCTGAAGGAAAAGAAAAAAAAAATGAAGAAGGAGGAGGAGGAGGAGGAGAGAAGAAACAGGCAAACTTGTTGTTTGTCGGGTTTACAGTTAGCGACATCCGCGGCGTTGGGCTTGGCCACCCTGAGGTACACCACATCGGGCGTGTTCTTCAAGGCCGTCACGGCGTGTTCGTGGCTCACCTCTTCCAGACAGCACGAGTTCACCTGCGCGCGCACGCGAGCGTCAGCCCGCCCCGCCGCACTTTGTCGCGCACGTCACCACGGCGACGCTCACCGCCAGAAGTTTGTCTCCGATCTGCAGCCGCGAGTCCCTGTGGGCGGCGCCGCCCTCGATGATCTTGGTGACGTAGATGCTGTTGTCTCCCGGGATGTGCTGGTTGCCCACCCCCCCCGCGATGCTGAAGCCCAGACCTAACACACCCGCAACATCACTGCGACCGCCCGCCTTCCAAACGAAGAAGTGACGACGGTTTGCGGGTTACCTTTGGGTCCTTTGATGAGTTTGACGTCCACGACCGCGTCCCCCACGGGCTTCCGCCGCCGCACGTACAGTCGGACCAGAGAGCCCGCCTCCTTCAGCGCCTCCACAGCGCGACTGTGCGTCACGTCGCGGACGTCCACGTCGTTGACGCGCAGGATGACGTCGTTGACCCTGAAAACGGTTCAGCGGAGGCTCGGTCAGCCCGTCTCTCGTTTGGCGCATTTTGGCAGCGGCTGGCTCATCGACGATCGACTGGATCCGACTCGTTTGATCGTTCGGCGCATCTGCGGGTTCCGACCCGCGTGGCTTTTCTCCCTCGTCCTCGAGAACGTTCGTGAGTTGCCCGAAGGTGCGAGCGCCAGTGCCGACGCTTGACGAGCGCTACGGACGCGACGCAAGACGGATGAATTCATCCTCCAAATGGTCAAAATGTCAACAATTCTACCGTCCGCCGCCCTCAACGCAGACTGGTGATATGAAACTTACAGAACTTTTTACTTTGAGCCTAAAAATATGCTTTTAGCAGAAAATGAACATTTGGCAAACTCTTGACGGGTGTTGTGGACCAAACCACAAACGCAATTTTACGTTTGTGCCTGTTCAATGGGAAATTTTGCTCAAGTGGATGGGAATGTAAAAATGGTTTTTCATCCAATTCATCAATCGTTCCAAAGAATAATCAACAGATGAATTGATTCTTAAAATGGCTGGCGGCAGTCATAGAACTTGATTTTTTTTGGTAACTTTTGTTCACCCGACGGACCGAATGAGAGCGAGACGGCGCCCGAGGGGCCCGTTTGGCAAGCGATTTGCGGCGGCTTCGGGACGCACAGACGAGGTTCGGTTTTGCCGCCGCGCTCGCGTCGGACGGCCCCGCGCAGCCTCCGACTCTCTTGGACCGCCGCTAATCGACACCCCACCCGGGTCAAAGACCTGCTTTTATTTTGATGTAAATTTTCCATATTTCAGAATCAGAATCAGTTTTATTGGCCAAGGAATTTTTCTCCAGAAGTCGGTGCCGCCGTGGTACGACGTTCAGAACAAAGAACAAGAGACATTTGTGTCTCTAAGGAACTTTTCCTTCAAAGACTTCAACATGATGCAGGTCGCTAAATGGTCTTGACTGCAAACGAGTTCGTGGTCCGCATGATCGGATAACGGCGGCGGCGGCGGCGGCACACGTGCTGCTGTATAATGCATGCGCGGCTGAAAAGAGACGCCCGGGAGGTCGCGGGTAACACACACCTGAGGCGACCATCTTGTGCGGCGGCCCCCCCCGCGATGACTTTGGTGATGAAGATGCCGGGGTCGTCGCCGATGTGCGGGTTGTCGACGCCGCCCGCGATGCTGAAGCCCAGACCCGAGTTACCCTGCGCGCACGCCAACATCAGTGACATCGTCACGAGCGGCGGCTTCCTGAAGATGGCGCTCACCCTCTCCAAAGTGATCTCCTCGTACTCGTAGTCGGCCTCCGTGCCGTTCACCTGCACGCACGGAGGTCAAAGTTCATGCAACAGCGACAACAAGTTGACACTTTTATCAGTTCCTGTAGGCCGTCGACCTCCCGGAAGTGGACTTCCTGTCGCCACAGCCGATACTTCCTCTAGCGATTTTTTTTACCCTCCAGTGGACAATTAGCCACACACATCAGGGGGCCTCATTCACTACTTCCTCCGGGCGTAATGATTACTTCCTGTATGTAGCCGGTCCTTCCTGTAACTTGCATTTGGGAGGTGTTGTTTTGAGTTTCTGCACGAGACAAATTTCTGAGCTGTGCTGCGAACTTCCGTTTTGGGGATTAATCTGTTCCACACAGTCTGAGCAAATCGTCTACAGGAGGAAGGGAGAGTTTTCGACCGTCTTTGTCAAGTGCTGAGGATTGTTTTTTTTCCCCCCCAATCAAAAGGCTTTCAAAATGGCCGCAATGCAAACGTTTGTGAGCAACAAGAGCGGGAGCACGACGCGTCTAACGAAATAAAAGACCAACATCAAGAGGGGGTTGTTCTTTGGAGTTGTGACTTGCTGTTGCCCCCCCGTTGAACACAACTTACAAAACGCGCTTGCATTGTGGGAAATGAACGACTAAGTCAGCCACTTTTGGATGAACCGAATCACACAAAACACAAGGATGTTTTTTTTTTTTTTTTTAATAAAAAAAAAAAAAACCGACCATGTGCTTGGTTTCCATTCAATTTTGTAAAATACACTAATCTTAAAAGTGTATTGATTCATTTGTTCAATAGTCACCGGGCGCAATTGATCCAGTCCGGCGTCATTACGTGACGGTAATATACCGAAGGTCACTTTCACTCCTGTGATAAAGATTAGGGAAGCTCTTCCTGCGGCTGTAAAAGTGACTTCCTGTGGGGGGTGTGACACTCACATAAGGGGGCGTGTCCAGGCTGTCCGCATTGACCAATAGCGGAGGAGGGTTGGCCTGCACGGCAAGAGGACACAAAGCACACAGTTGTAAAATGACATAGCAAACACACTTTGGGGTAGATGTCGTTTTATTTGCGGATAAAGCGTGAAGGGGCGCGAAGAGGAGCGCGCCTTCATCCCCGTCACCTCCATTACGCAAGAGGATGTGCGTGGAACGAAGCGCCACCTCGCCTCGCCCCGCCCGCCGGCCCCCCAATGGCTAAAATTAGCGCGCCATCGAGCGCATCGATCGGGCCGGCCGCTTCGTCGTCGCAACTTCAGAAAGTACAAACGGCCGCTCGTCAGCCGACAGATCGTGCGGCTATGTCAAGAGCTTTCCGTCTTCCAGCGGCCCGCGGCATCGGCGTTTGACACGGCTCCCGAAGCCAGTTAAGACTTAAAAAAGGGGGGTGGAGGTGGGGGTGGGGCTGGTGGCTGAGGTGCAAATAAAACTATGGCCAACTCAACACAAAATTCCTCTTTGGAACGCACGAGTTCAAGATAATTCACGTTTAGAAGCTAACATGTTTTGTGACTGATCGTCAAGTCAACGCTTGTGAAATGCTTCGCTTTGTCCAGATTGTAAAATCTTTTGCCAAAACGAGAGGGGCGCATCCCTTCTATTCGAGGAGGATTCAAATCCTGAATTTGCCTCATCGCCTTCGACACCAAGCTGTGACGTTGCACTTTTACTAAAGAAATGCAATCTAAAAAAATTCCTTCACTGATTAATTGACTGAGCATTTTAAACATGGAACTTGCATCCAAAAGTGCGGACCTCCTGGTCTGCATCACGCAAGACGACAGGAAGTCAATGGCTGGATGATCTCGCTGCCACGGACTTCCTGTTCCTCGGCCGATGGCACACTTGTTGCCTTTGTCTCACACTGCACCAGATCCCAGCACTTCAAACTGGTCTGAAAATGGCGCCTTGCCGAGTACGAACGTTGAATCCATCTTTGCCATGAACGGAACTAACTTGTTCACTCGCTCACCAAGAAAAGAGGAGTCAACCAAAGCGCTCGTGCAAATTGACAACCTCGACTTGATGATCCGCCAAGACTGCCAAGTCTCTTTCCTGACAGTTTACAATCGAGCCACACACTCACGTGTTTTTCCAGTCTTGATGTCAAACGAACGAACGTCCGAACGAACCTTTCGGCAGCAGACGTCCGAGCCGAAAAAGGAATTTAAGCAAGACTAAGCCAGGGAGAGACATGGAATGGCCCAGGACTGATTCCGGACTTTGCAGCACCAGCCTTAAACATGGATTATATCGTGGATCAACAAAGAATAGCATCAATTATTTTAAACCAGGACTGAACCAAAGCGGGTCAGGTCAGTATAAATCTGGATTCAACTCGACATCAATCTGGACAACGGATTAGCGCAGACTAAACCTGGCCTGCGCCAGACCCAGACTTGTAGCACGATTAAAATGGGACAAAACTTGGATTCAATCAGGACGAAAGTGGAATTCCACCAGTGTTAAACTGGGTCTAAACCAGGATGGAGTCCAGACCCCAGAGGGCTTGCCAGCCTTGGTCTACAACTACGTACAGAGACCAAAGGATACCAAACCGGTCAATGATTCCACGGAGAAACAGCTGGAAGATTCCAGGCCCTCAACAGATCAGGCGCCAGCCGACCCGTTCGACTACCTTGGCGCGGCCGCTCGCCGCCCTGGCGCCGGTCTTGGTGGGACTCTTCTTGACGCTGTCGCGCAGGTTGAGGAAGCGGCTGCGAGCGCGGCACGACGCCGGCACCGCGCACGCCGTAAAGGTGGCCAGCGACGCCCGTGCCGGCAGCGGTCCGTATCGGAGGCCGCGGTCCGACGCTCCGACGCCGGCGGGCTTCCGTCCGGCGCCCGTGAAGGCCTCGCATCCAAAAGGTTGCCGCGAGGACATGGCGCTCCCCGACGGTTGCAATAAGTTAGATCCTTTCTCTGTTGCCACACACGACTTTCACAGCACAGCTAAATGGCCCTCGGCAAGGGAGGCGGGCACGTGTCAGCGTCCACCGCATGAATAATCAATGTCCCCCCCCCCCCCCCCCCCCGCTTTGGCCAGGGAACGTGACCAGGGCAGAGTAGAGTAGAGTAGAGAGGTCCCAAGCCGGAATCCGTTTCGATGGGACCGGGCTCGACGCGCTATCAAATTCCTGTCAACTATTGGCCCTGCAGGAATTTGGGCTCGCTACACACACATCCACTTGAGCTGATGAACGGTGGCATGATCACAACCGGAATCGCCTTTAATGGGTAACGAGAAGAACAACCAAAATACGTGTTCATTTCTTGTACGTGCCACACGACATGCAAAGCAGCAACGTTTTCCAGCATTTCGAGTGCGTGTTGGGGTGATGGCTGCACGTCAAAAGGTTGCCAGGCAACGCGCTGCAAAGCCAGGGGCTACTGCGGGGTTCCTCCCCGTCTGCGCGCGACCTCACGCTGATGTCCGTGCACGCACGGCAACTTGAACACATGCCAGTCAAACGCCGTTACGGCCGGACTGGGCCAAACCAGGACGAAATTTAACCGTGTGGAAACTCAACCAACTTCAAGCCTAAACGGAGGTAAACCGCAACGAAACTGTCTGCGGCTGGCTTGAACCAGGACTGCTTCCGCGCTGGATTCAACAGGACCGCACCAGGACAAAGCCCGGATTCAACCGGGGTGACACCAGCAAAGCGAAGACACAAACACAGAAAAAATACAGTCAAAAATTCCTCACCACTGGCGCCAAGACGCTGAGCCCCAGCTGGACTGAACCAGAACAAGAACTAACCTGGAGAAAAACAAGCCTCCCACTGGATTGAATCAAGACGTAATCTGGCCTGGCCTGGACCAGGTCCAAACGCGAACTGAAACTAACACTAAAAAACAACACTGGACAGGAGTACTAAACCTGGATTAAACCAGAACACCACAGAACTAAACCTGAGTTCAACTTGCACCGGAGCAGGAGTATACCCGGTCTTCATTTCACCAGAACTCGGTCTGGATGAAAAAGTGGCACCAGAACAAAGACCTGATGGAGATTTTAGCTGCTGCCCCTCATCCTCATTTTTCAAATTTCCTCAACGACAGAACAACAGCGCAAAATACGGAAGACGCGCCCGGACCGCCATGACGCCATGTGATCGACACGGCGCAGCGTCTTCATTATCCAGGAGCGTAACACGTCCTCTCCAGAGCGTTCGCGGACAGCAAGATGGAGGGGGGTGGTGTGTGTGTGTGTGTGTGTGTGGGGGGGGGGGGGGGTTAGAGGGCACTCTGGGGCGAACGACACCCCCCCCTCCCCATCCCCAGCTCCTCCTCCAAGTTGCTCCCCCTCATCTTAAAGGACGTGCTGACCGACAACGTCAGATGCGGAAAAAAAGTGACGATAAACCTGCGCGGCTGAGGGACAATTTAAAAATAAAATAAAGGGGGGGGGGGGGGCAGACGATATAAACGGGAGAGGACGCACGAGAGGCAGAGAATTGGAGGAGAGAGAGAGAGAAGCGAAAACGAGAATAAACGACAAAATGAGAGCAAGGGAGAGAAAAACAAGGAGGGAGGGAGAGCGAGAGAATAACAGAAAATGAGTGAGTCAGAAGAGAAGAGAAAGGGAGATGAGAGAGAAAGAAAAGAAAAAAAGAAAAGAGAGATGGGGCCACAAAGGCCGATGAGCTTCCCGTGCGAAATCGGCCAAAAGGTGCACGCCCACGAGCGCTCGTCCACCTGCGCCGCGCCTTCGGCTGGCGAACGGTCGGCGTGGACGCGATCCGGCTCGCAAGGGCAAGCGCCCAAAAAAAAAAAAAAAAAAAAAAAAAAATATATCAACATCTTCTCCACCCCTTACGGCGCAACATTTACTGCTAACCGACAAGTACAAAAAAAGAGGAGACCGAAGGGAGGAAAGCCTTTCCGGTTCCGCTCCAAAATTAGCCAAAGTTCTGGCCCGACACTTTTGCTCCTGGGATGGAAACGCAATCAAATAAAAGCTGCAAGCTGATCTTTTGGACCTGAAAGCCAACCAAAACAACAAATTGGACCAAAACTTCGCCAGGGGACTGCAACGTCAACGTCGGCGTCATTACGCGGGTGTCGAGAGCGCAATCCGGGGGGGTGAGAGATATTTGGCCAAGGTTTGCGAACGCTCGACTTTTGCCTTTGGTTACCGTGACAACAAACGAAGGGAGGGGTGAGGCTTTACCTGGACGGGGGGGTAAGGGTTGGAGGAGCAGGACGGGAGGGGGCTGTCGTCACCGTGGGGGTAGAGGGAGGAGGGTGCGGGGGGGGAGGAGGAGGAGGAGGAGGAGGAGGAGGGGAGCTCCGGGCCGTCCGGCACGCACTCCAGCGACGCCACCTGCGGGACAAACGCCACACAACAGGCCGAGGCTCGCACGTCGGCGTCGCGTTCCAGAGGCGGGACAAACAAACAATTTCATTTTCATGTGCAAACCACCGCAGCGTGGGCTGGAGAAAAAGTATCTGAACCCCGTGAGACCCCCAATACGATGATCGGCTGGACGAAAATCAAGTGTAATTGCGCATCTAATGCAGTAGAGGGCGGTGGTGCTCTCGTTTCTTGCGAGAAATCGCCACGAGACGTTTTGTTCCTACCTTAATAGAAGTCGGACACAAATATTTGCACTTTAAATCGAGTCGTCGGACAGAAGGCGGGCGGGGCGCACCCAGAGCTGGTCGCCAGCCAATCGCAGGGCACACGGCGACAGACGGCAGCGGCGGGGATTCAGGGTGTCCGATGAACGTCGCACGTTTTTGCGGATGTGGGAGGAAAGCGGAGGGCAAACTCCACACGGGCAAGGCCGGGATTCGAACCCCGGTCCGCGGAACTGTGCGGCCGGTGCATGCGGCCAGGAAATATTTCACACCTCCGTCTCTTCCTCAGTCAACAAAGCGGGCACCACATTTGTGTACGAACGCACGCCAGACATTTGATACACGAGCCACTTCAGGGGGTTCACATACTTTTTCGTGCGGCCTTCCCTCACGGCGTTCTCAAAACCCCGGCAAAGGTTTTCAGTCTGACAGTTCCGCTTGCCCGGCGACGGTACCTTCACGGGAGAGATGTGCGCGTGGGTGACGTATCCGTGCACGTTCTCGATCTGGGACAGGTTCTTTTCGGCCACCTGGACCAGCTCCGGCCCGCCCGCTTCGTCGGTGACCTGCGGGGAGCTGCGGTCCTCCTGGGGCGACGAGTCCTCATCGTGGTGCCGGTACTTCTGAAACAGCAAAACCGGAAGCGGTCAAAGGGGACGCCGCAGAAAGGTCTGGAAACCCGCCGTGGGTTTACAAGATGAGATACGATGAAGGAGGTGAAGAGGAGTGCGCGCGCCTCGGCCACCCGGGTGCAGGATGCCGCTGCCGTCCGTACAGTTAGACGCGACATCAATGCGTCATGACTGAGGTGAAAGAATATTTGCCTGTGAGCATGAGATTAAGTGTCTGCATGTGTTGCCGCACCGTTTGTGTTGAAAGGCACAGAACCGTAACGTTGCGTCGGGTCACTCCTAACGCTGCTTTAGTGCCTAACTTCAGGCACCTACACATCAGGTCAGGTGTCAGGGAGGCCCAGAACCAAAAAGACGGAGCTGCCGAAGAGAAAAGTTCAAATTCCAAGTCCAAGGGTTAGGTTTAGACTAGACTTTAGGCTAACCCTAACCCTTGTTATTCAACAGGAAATATTTTTTCAAAATTTCAGGATCGCAGACTTTATGCATTTAGGCTAAAACACAAACAAAAACATGTGAAAACCTGCAAGCCTGATATGAAACTTGACTGTAAATTCAAATCAATAGTTTCGTCTTCAAACTGAAACTTTGCCATAAGCAAATAATCCTCAACAGCTTTTTAATGCTGCAACGCGTTCCACAAAAGCCGGGACGGGCTCCCGTCACGTTTACCACCGTCTTACTGTACCTCACCTCTTCTTTTAGCGCCATCCCAGAAATGTTTGGCAACGGAGAAACACAAATTGTTGAAGCTTTGGAGGTGGAGTTCTTTCTGCAGCTGTTCAACAGTCAAGAGTCTCCATTGTGGGATTTGCCACTTCAAAATGCGCACGGGGTCAGTCTCGTACCCGCACTCTTTACGACTTAGCCACGCCGTTGTAACGTGCAGAATGTCTTGCTAAAATAAGCGGGAGCGACCATGAAAAACACGTCGCTCGGATGGCAGCACATTTCTCCAAAACCTGCATGCGGCTTCCAGCATGAATGGTGCCTTCACCGAAGTGTAAGACACTCATGCCATTGGGACCATCGCAGATCCTGGCTTTTGAACTTGGCATCCGTAACTGTCCAGATGGCTCTTTTCCTCTTCGGCCCAGAGGCCAAGACGTCTACAATCGCCCAAAACTAGTTGAAATGGGGACTCGTCGGACCACAGAACCCATTTTCTACTTTTTATCAGTCCATCGTAGATCAAAGAGGCCGGCCTCGTTTCTGGGTGCTATTGATGGATGGCTTTTCCTTTGCATAGTAGAGTTTTAAGACGCAGCGACAGATGTTGCGCCGAACTGTATTTACTGACATTGGTTTTTCTGAAGTGTTCCCGAGCCCAGGCGGTGATATCCTTAACACGCTGATGTTGCCTGAGGGATCGAAGGTCGCGGTCGCGCATTCAATGGTGGTTTTCGGCTGACGTGCAGGGATTTCGCCGGGTTCTTTGAACCGCAGATGACAAATTCCCAAAATTTGGTGCAATTGCACGTTTGGGAACACAGAGCGTGAACCTCACGCACTCGTCGCCCCATCTTTGCCTGCGAATGGCTCCTTTTCGATCAAGCCAATAATCGGGGCGGGCGCCCGCGATGTTCCCAACGAGCTCGTTCAACTGTGAGACGTTCCAAAGACGTTTGGACGAGCGTTCTTTTTGCCCACCTGCCCGCCTTTTTCCCCAATGTGTTGCAGCCATCAAATTTCAAGTTACGAATTATTTGCTAAAAACAAAGTGGATCAGATTGAACATGAAATATCCTGTTTTTGTACCGTATTCAATTCTGTTATTATTTTGAAGCTGTCCCAACTTCATCTCTAATCTGCTGCGGCAACACCGCCGATGTCTCCGTGCGTCGAAATCCTGAATATTGAGGACGAAAAGCCTCGCGGACGCCATTCCCAATGACGCTAGGGCGACATCGCCGAATCAGCCGGCGTACGTCGCGAGGAGGCCCGCCCGATGCTTCCGAGCATCCGGGTTCCGGCGGTCCGTGTGTGGAATCCGCCCCTTTTTCCGGGAAGTCCCGGAACGACGGCGTCACATGGGATCTGCGGTCGGCTCGGAATCATTTGCGCGAAAACCAACGAAGGCGCCGACTGTCCGGTGATGAAGATGCTCGTCATCGTCTTCATCCTCGTCGGCGAGAGCACGGCGAGGATGAAGAGGACGAGGAGGAGGCGGCACAGTGCTGACGACCGGCTGACAAATGATGCTAAAAATAGAAGCTGGAGCAGGAGGAGATGACGAGCAGCATCCAAAGCGTTATGAAGCATAACACAATCACAGACATGCCTGCTGCCACAAATGAAAATCATATGGTTCTTTGTTTTGTTTTGCCCCCCCCCCCCCCCCATCAGCAAGCTCAGCGCTTTCCATTTCAAATAACTGACAGTGAACGCAGCACGCGGCCGACGGACCCATTCAAAAGTAGCAGACGCTCGGGTTTCCCATTCAAACGAGTGACAGTGAACTCACCAATGTCCTCATGAAAAAACGGGCTCGGGAGGGTTCTACAGGTGGGAAAACTCAGGAAGTCGGAACCAAACCATTCTCAAATCTTATGACGGATAAAACCTCGTTTGATTTAAAAGTCCAAATGTTCACACTTTGGCCGATTTTCTGATGGTCCAAACAAGGAAGCGACATTTGGAAATAATCACCTGTTTTGAAAGAAAGGGATGGGAATACATTTTCATCGAAAACAAAAGAATTTCTTCTTTTCCTTTGGGCTTGTCCCGTACGGGGTGGTTCCTCTCTCATGTCGTCCCTCACAACATCCATCAACCTTCTCTTTGGTCTTGGTCTGGCTCGCTCCATCCTCAGACTCTCTCGCCTCTGAACATGTCCAAAGCATCGAAGTCTGCTCTCTCTAACCTCGTCTCCAAACCATCCATTGAATCAGCCCTATTGGTAACCACCCCAACGTTGTTTTAAAAAAGGACTTTGTTAGCAATGATTCTTCGTTGTCAAATAGCTTCTTTCTTTTCCGAAACGAGCGGAACGTTTCAAACGACCAAATTCAACACCGCGAGCAGAAGATTATTGCTGAGAAGAGTCGCGGAAGAACGAGAACACACGTCGACGTCGGGCTTTTCCGTGGCTTTCTTCTCCCCTTTGCCTCGTTCCATATTTTTCCCCAAAGAATGGAGAACTTGAAATTGGCACTCCAAGCGAAACTTTTCGTTATTCTGACGCAAAGGTTACGTTGGGCGGGAACTGCCCCCGTGCCCGATTCCGAACGAAGTGGCGGCGCACCCACCTTGCATCCAAACATGAGCGAGATGGTGCTCTTGGTGCACGCCACCTTGCAGTGGCACAACATGGGCGAGAAACACTCCGGGTTCCTGGCCGCGGGTGCCATCTTCCTCCTCCGGCAGCGTCGGCGCCACCTTCCGCGCCGCCCGGCGCGCCCCCCGCCCAGACTTCCGCCTCCGCCATCCCCTCCGACGCCGCTGCTGCCGCCGCCGCTGCTGCTGCTGCTGCTTCCTGCCCTCACCATTCGCCCTCATTCCTCGCGTCGCTCCATGGCGGCTGGGAGAAAACCAACGCCGGAGAGCTTCCTTCATATTCCCCCCCCCCCACCACCACCACCACCACCACCACACACACACACACACTCCTTCGCAAGCGCCCCCCCCCCCCCCGACTCTTCCGCCTCTTCGGCTGCCGAGCTCCTCATTGGCGTTCGCCTCCTCTGTGTGTGATGTTCTCCGGGGGGGGGGGAGGCAAAGCGGGTCACATGACTCAGGAGAAGCTCCGTGGGTTCTATCCCGAGGGAAGGTAGAGCACGGAGGAGGATGAAGCGGCAGGAAGTGACATCACCACAACGCATCCGCAAGTTCA